>NC_134829.1:48650232-49001696 GCF_004210375.1 Tachypleus tridentatus | reverse complement strand
TTTTGTCAAACAAATATCCAAAAGTTTAAAGTTTCAAGATGTAGTTAAATGCCTTATTTACCAAACATACAAGTGCCCTACGTATTCTTTAGAGCTTGGCAACTAACATGATGAATCAATCACCTGTGAACACCAACTACTTCAACTAACGTTATTTAAAACAATCAAAGTTACAATAAATTTGATTAAACATCACAAGGAATAATCCATTGAACAAAATTAGTATATCCAATTATTACTGTTTTTGATTATTCCATCTATTTATGTAATCACAATATTACTATTATACCTCCTCTTTATTACTTTTAATTAATTCAAAGTTGTCCAGTTTAATCAATTAGTGTCATGACTCAATAAAGAAATCTACAACTCAAAAATATTGTTTTCAATCGTTATTATTTTTTTATTCTTAGTCTCATGAGAATAATTGATTAGTTACATGTAATCAATTTATGAACCTGAGAACTAACCAATTAACAAATTCCACTAACCCCATGCTTATGGGAGGGTTGACAGGGGTTCGTCAGAAACATTTTACACTCATATTTAAAATTTAATTAAGCTATTTGACTAACAATAAGCGACACCAAAAAGTTTATAATTATACTGTTCATATTATCTAAGTTTTACTTTCTTAATTTCAAAGAGAATATTTAAATAGTTCTCAATTTCCATTTCTCTGTGATACCAAACACATCAAATCCGACTTTTCCATCTTCATTTTCTATCTAACTTTATGTGGATTTCAGTGTGTCAAACTAATTAGAAACACAAACTATACATACTGACAAGCCAAATATAAAATTTGAAAATCCACTTCTTGTTGTGTAATGAAATATCATAACATTTGTCACACCAACTTAACATATTTTGCATCTCTTTCTTTCTTTCAATACAAATCTTTGGTAAAAATACTTTATTAAAAAAAACCTGATATTTTATGTAAAACAGATTTATAAAACTTACTAAGAGCTTTACATATTTGTTTACAAAACAAATTACTTTCCTCACAGTCAAAAATAAAGTTATCAAGGCCACACGTTTCTCATACAATGTTAAAAAATTACATTCTATTTATGGTAATCATTTACCCTTTTAACACCAAACACATTCACTTCATTTCCACAATTTTCAGTGTTTAGTGTTACGAGATTAAATACAACACTTCTACAAATAAAAATCCTTTAATTTACTCAAGTTGAATATAGTTCTAAAAAATTAGGTGTTTTTTAACACCAAATTCTAATCTAGCTGTACAATTGTACAGAATAATTGGTCATCACAAAACCACTGCTTGAACTGAAATGCCTAGATGAAACAAACTAACCCATCAAAATATAAAAGCAAGTAAAAATGAAAACAAAGCAAGTTACATTGAATAACCAAGCTTATGGCAAATAAATATATTCAGATATAAAAGTAAATACTTTTCGTTTTTCTTAGAGAAAATGGTTATTTTGAAATGTTCCAATGATTTTAGAAACAACTTGTAAGTAGGAGACTTTACTTGAGGATATCAGTTTCCTACCTCAGCAACAGGTAAATCTGGATTATTCCAATCTACCTAAAATAAAAATGGATTTAAATGAAAACCTAAATCACAAGAGAGTTTCATCGTTACCAAAAAATGAAATCTTAGCAATCCAGTAATGTATCTGATTTAGTATAATTACATAGTTCACAAAATAAGAAAGTTCTAAGTCTATAAAGTCAATACGTCTAGAAGTCCTGTTTTACCTTATATATATATATAAGGTAATTTGTTTTCTATTAACATAATATTAAAACAACATGTGAGATTTGAGACAGTTTTGATTGGGGTTGGAATTCTCAACAACAACAAGATGAGGGGGGAATACATACAACCATTGTTTTGATGGTTGTAAAAAAAACAAATACATATCAAACATATTCAATATTTCCTAAGGTGTCTTTTTATTTTCTTTAACTTCCCATTCTGTTGAATGAAAAAAACATTATACTTGCTAATATCATATGAGAGTACAAACCACAGTGCAAAGATCACTAGAAAAGGTTATTGGGATTTATATATCATTATTTACCAATCAAACATGTCACATAGCCAGTTAAGACAACCTGATTCATTTAATATTGATCAACATTAAAGCTGCTAAATAATTGCTTTTTGGATTCTGTGACTTGCGATTTATCTGCCTTCTGACAGTATTATCAAAGGTTTATGGCTTGGATTAAAAGCAGATATATCAGCATTAAACTAAGCACCAATAAGTACTGACAGAATATTACCCATGTTGCTGGATTAATATTAAATTAATGTTATAAAACATCTATATACAATGGGTAAATGACCACAAAGACTAAATATCTTAATATTTACACAAATAAAATAATTATGTCACACACTCACTTCATCATCACTGTCATAACCATTTCGTTCAAGGGCCTGTCGTCTACTACATTGTAAACTGGAAGAATATAAAAAACATTAATTGTATACACTTCAAAATCATCAACATGGACAGAACTGTGTGTGGCAATACATCAATACGACCAAAGTGTGTGCGTGTGGCAATACATCAGTACCACCAAAGTGTGTGCGTGTGGCAATACATCAGTACCACCAAAGTGTGTGCGTGTGGCAATACATCAGTACCACCAAAGTGTGTGCGACAATACATCAGTACCACCAAAGTGTGTGTGACAATACATCAATACCACCAAAGTGTGTGTGACAATACATCAATACCACCAAAGTGTGTGTGACAATACATCAATACAACCAAAGTGTGTGTGACAATACATTAATACAACCAAAGTGTGTGTGACAATACATTAATACAACCAAAGTGTGTGTGACAATACATTAATACAACCAAAGTGTGTGTGACAATACATCAATACTACCATCATCCATTATAAACTGATAATTTTCTGAACCTTCTACAACTCTATAAACAATTTAAATCAGCTAACAACAAAGAAGCCATGATTTTAGGTTGTATTCATAGTATTTGGATTCCTCCCCTATAAACAAAGCACTAGATTATTAGAAAGAGCTAATAGGATGATATATGAACTGGAAAGGTCATAATTCAGGGTTATTGTACAAGTCTAATTCAGTTATAGCTAACAGCTAGCTAATATTTGAATGGTCTTACCTGACTGCATCATCTAATAAAAAGTTTATATTACAATATTCACAATAACTATAAATACCAGTAATATATTATATATTTCTATGAATAAAGTTTTGTATAATTATTAAAAGTATTGAATACAAGCCAACAAAATATGTTTTTTACAATTTAAATATTCATTAGGTTTTTTTTATGTTAAACTTACATATTCTAGCTAACAGCTCATATACCAGAGCCTAGCAGACTCCACAGAAAGGAAAAAAAACTCAATATTTCAATAAGGTAAAAAAGTTCTAATGTATCAGTTAATCTTTAATCCAACCCACATTAAAACATTATTACAATTTAGCTATAATAATGGTCATTTTCACAACTGTACCTTTCTGGAAGAACCAATCCATCTGCCAACAAGTACTGAATGAAATCATGGGGAAGAGTAATAACTTTGCTATAATGATACAAAAAATAATTAGAGTTAAATTTCACAACTCCTTACATTACTTGTCGTTAATTGGTTGGTCAGGATGATAAAGCTCTTATGATACAATTCAAGTTATTCAATGATTAGACAAAACTATCCAAATAAATTTTAATTTCTTCCAAACTGATAAGAGTTAAATGAAGAAACTTTTCCCATAAGCTCCATTCTCTATTACTTAGTTTAAAGCCTAAACAACTATAATATAAATGTTAAATGAAACTTCAAATAATAATTTGAATAATAATAATAATTATTCAATAATAATAAATAAATAATAATTCTAAGGTAGAATGCTAATTAAAATTGCATATCAAGTCAAATGTTCAATATCTCTTTTTGTGTCACAACAGAACAGGTTAAGTTCATGGACATCCAATAATCTTGTTGTTTTACCAAATACATTTGAAGATATTATGTAAAATTATATTATCTTCTTGTAATTTAGCACCAGTATAAATAATTTGTTACTTGTCATTTACTAACATGTGACGTTAGGTCATCATTCATAGGTTAGCATACTTTACCCTTCAAATGTCACTGAAAAAACAACTATGAAGAATTATTATTATTAAGAATGACATCCATTGATGTATACTGATGTTATCACTTTAGTAAAATAGCAGTTGGTATTCTATGATATACATCTTGACTTGTCCATCAGTTTATCAGAAAACATCTGAAAATTCACTGCAGGGAAAAGTATGGAATCACATCATATGCTACAAAAAATATTTAGAAAAAAAAACAATCCACTATTTCATTATAAAAATGCATGAATTAATCTAATAAAAATTAACATTTACAATAAACACAGGGTGTTCAAAAAGTCACTGTGCAGTTTTGTAACAGCATTCATTCAAGCCAGCAACTGATTGCGGTGTTTAGAAACAAAATAAGAAGGATCCAAGCCTGCATTGATGCCAACGGAGGTCACTTTCAACATTGTTCATAATTGTCATTCATATTTACCTCCTGTATTCTATATTGAAACATGTCTGTTAATAAATATATAAGTGCACAGTGACTTTCCGAACACCCTGTATTTGCAAGTTTATTCCAAATTATTCCTCACCCCTACAGTGACTTAGCAATAAGTCTTTAGATTTATGACACTAAAAATCAGTTATTGATGCTTGTGAAGAGCACAGCACATTATGTAACTTGGCACTTTACAACAAAGTACCAAGCATTTACTGTATGTACAAAAATATGTATTGATTAACAAATTAAGGATCATGTATTGTACGACAACCTTTATCCTCATAAATAGTACACATTATTTTTACAGCCGTCATACAGTACACTCATTCAAAACAAATTCCACTGGTCATCTTGAGCTTTGAATTTGATAATGAAAAGCTTGAAAAATAAAAAGCAAAAACATATATTTTTAATGTTGAAAAGTTATATTAACATGTAAAATAGTTTACAGCATTTAGCATTTAATAAATAAGGATTATATATAATAATAACTTATACTATCCTAAATAACTACCCTAATAATAAATATTACAAATATATGACCCCGAGACTTGGTTTTCAAAATGTACTATTATCAGTGAAAATATCATAATACAAAAAGGCCAAACTTTAGGTTTGGAATTTCATGCTTTCTCTACTGTTAAAATGTTGTGGACAGTGAAATCAAAATTAATTTTCAATATTTTTAACATCAAAGTTTAATTAAAATTTTGAAGTTTGACGATGCCTCTCACCTTCACTTATCTAACTTACACGCAGTAGTTCCACTACATGTAATACAGTAACTGAACATTTTAAAAGTATCGACTTGGTTTTTCTTGTACTTTTGGTTTTAATAATAACACTTATAAAACCCATATCAGTTTTATTTTACATCTTACCTTCTGATAGTTACCTTTTTGAATTGTTCATACCAAGAAGAAAAACTACAATTTAATACGTTCTGAATTTTCATTCTTTTAAGTCGAAGAACTACACTACCAAAGGCTACGTATATATACTAATAGAGTACGAAATAATATACGTCAACTCAGTGTTGCGACAACTTGTTTAACAAACTTACTGGTAGACGTTACTACATAATTCACAAAAAACACAAGCTTTTTTAAAATATATATATATAATAATTAACTGTTACAACGATGACTATGTTCGATTAATAAACTTCGCCAATATATAGCCTTTCTTTGAATTACATATACGTGCTACCAACTCCACAATGCAAAATCGTCAAGAAAACATTCGAAACTCGCTAGACGTCTTCATTTATGGATTATAAGACCTCGAAAATTTTCCCTAAACAAAATCTCTCTGCTCTATAAAATTTAACGAGAGTAAAAAAAAAAAAAAAAAGCAAACTCCATACGCTTTTTAGAATTCTGTATATATAGAGAGAGTTCACTAGAGATCATGAAAAAATGTTCCACACATACAAGATTTTATAAAAGTTTGTAGTTTTAATAATAGAATGCTAGTCAAAGATTGTGAAATCATTGATGTCGAGAAAACCCACTTGTAGAGAAATATGTATGCAAAAACAGCTCGTTTGGATTGAGAAAATATTTTACGTAGAAGAGCGAACAACGTTTCGGCCTGACAATGACCAAAGAGGGTCGAAACGTTGTTTGCTCTTCTACGTAAAATATTTTCTCAACCCAAACGAGCCGTTTTTGCATACAAAGATTGTGAAATATTCCTTTTGCTCTAGTTACTTACTGTTCTAAGCTACTCAAATAAGAAATGCAGGTATAAGCTTTTCACTTGCTTTGGGTATACAAATTTTTTCTTTTTTCCAGTTTTTTAGTTTCTATGCTGCAATGGCGACGGCATTTGATACAGAGAATCGACAACATTAAATTCTAGATGCTTTGTTTGTTTATTCTCTTTAATATATAACGTCTATTCTGCCCGAGCACACAGCACCCAGGTTGAAAAGATTACCATTGCAAAGTCTTCTGTTGACTGGCTTGGCATTGAGTAGATGTAGCAGCTGACCACTGCTGTGAGAGAATAAATGTCACGAGATGACACTGTCTAGGCTGGACAAATAATGTGAATATGCCTGTTGAATTCGTGTGTTATTTGTTTATTCAGTTCGAATTGGTATTACCATGTATAGTTCAATAGATGTATATATATATATATGTATGTGTGGAATAGTCTCGAGAAGGATCAGCATTTGAAATATATTTTACACAAGTCCCGAGACAAAATCATACTAAGCTCAAAGAAAGATGTTGCACCTATAGTCTGGTATTTTGCAAAATAAAGATGAGAAAAATATGTGTTGACAATCAGTGATTCCCGAATTAATGTGAGCAGTCTTTTTGTGGGAGTCATATGATGGTACCTAAGGTTGACTTTTTAGAATAAAGAAGACATTTGCTCGACTTTGGGAGATATTCTATTGGAGTGGCATGAGAAGAAATGTTGAGGAATATTGTCGAACATTTAAAGTATGTGCTGCAAAAATGGAGTAATATAAACTGAAGAGAGTAACATTCAAACTTTGCCACGTTGAAGCACCTATAGCAACTGACATCACGAGTCCACTGCCAAAAAACTGATAAAGGTTTATTTTACGAAGTAGCCAGAAGATTTTACAACCCCAAATCAAGAAGCAGTCACAGTCCAAAAGTATTGTTTGATCAGTTTTTCAAAAGATTCGGTTTACCTATGAAACTTTGCTCTAACCTAGCGAAATACTTTGAGTCAGCGTAGTTTAAGGAATGGTGTGATTACTGGAGGAACGATAGAACATTTCAGCCAAGCATTATGCAAAGAACTTACCATTTTTTAGTAAAAAAAATCGTTCAAATTTGTATCTGAAAGTACCAGCAATAATCATATCTCACAGAACGTCTTTACCTGAAGCTACAAGCTAAACATCCTCCATAATGACAAAGGGATTAAAACTTCAACTATCAGTAGATTTGAGTATCGGAAGACCACTAGATAAAACTTGCCTTATAATAGTGTTAATTTTATGAGGAATCTGTAGGAATAACTGTCAGTATTACACAAATATTTACATCAATGGCATAGACAAATGAATGTTCAATAAATGACTTATATTTGTAGATGATTTAAAAAATCGTTGTGTTGTTAGCCGTGGAGAAGATGATGCTAATTTACAAAATGATTTAGATTATTTCGTGATTTAGACAAATAAATGGCAAATGGGTTTTAATTATGATAAATGCAAGATAATGAATGTGTATTATCATAATTTGAATTATAAGTATAATTTAGGTGGGAATAACCCTAACAGTGACAGTTGATCAGTCTCTAAAGTCATCCAAGCAGTGTGCTGTTACTAATGGTCAGACAAATATGATTTTAGGTTATATCTGCAAAAGTATTAAACACAAGTCTTAAGAGGTTATAATTTCATTTTATAGGTCACTGATTAGGCTACATTTAGAGTATTGTGTTCAGTCTTAGGCTCCTTTCCTTAGGAAAAAATTGAGTTGTTAGAAAGGATTCAGAAAAGTGTAATTAGAATGGCGACTGAGATGGATGGATTGTCACACGAAGAGAGACTGAAATCTCTCAAATTGTTTTCTCTAGGAAAAACATGCTCGCCCTTTCAGCCAAGGGGGCGTTATAGTGTGATGGTCAATCCAACTATTCGTTGGTAAAAGTGTAGCCTAAGAGTTAGCGGTGGGTGGTGATGACTAGTTGCTTTTCCTCTAGTCTTACACTGCAAAATTAGGGACGGCTAGCGCAGATAGCTCTCGTGTAGCTTTGCGCGAAATTCAAAACAGACCATCCACTACTTTTACGTAGCCTATCATTCCTCTCACCCTTTTTATGGAGTCCAATAAAACATAATCAACGCACCCTTGTTCTTTGTCGTAATTATGATTTTCTTTCATAATGATTATCGTACCACTATGGTACAGCAGTATGTTTGCGGACTCGCACTATTAAAAACAACTTTACGATACCAGTACTGAGCAGAGCACAGACAGCCCATTATGTAGCTTTGTGTTTAATTGCAAATAACCAATCAAATATTAATTTTTGTTATTGATAGAACTTCCACAATATATTATTTTTAATCATCTTTTCATGAATTTCAATAACGTATTGATTAAACCACATACATTCGTTGTTTGTTTGTTTTTTTCAATGATGAAGACTTCTTTCTTTTATAATTAAGCCTAAAGTGAAGAACGCAACACGGAGTCATCTGGCCTAGGCCCAAGTGCATGAGATTTTTCATCAATTACAAAATATCAATTCAATTGTAAATCTAAAACATTTCTGGATTAAACTACTTTCTTGGTATGACACCTAAGGTATAAAAAATAAACAGTCCTTTTTAATCAACGCAAACATTAAATTAACAAATCAGCAAACACATTTTAGTTTCAATATGTAGGCATTTTATTTTAAATTTTCGAAATATAGATTGACATCAATATCAGTCCGCACTTTTGTAACTAAACGACGATTTAACACAAAAGCCATTGCTGGAACTCAGCCTTTCGAAAATACAAACGGCTTTCATACATATTAAATTCCTACAGAGGGCTATCAAATGGACAATACCTTTTATTTGCTTGTTTGAGTTTCGCGCAATGCAACTCTAGGACTATCTGCGCTAGCCGTCTCTAATTTAGCAGTGTAAGACTAGAGGGAAGGCAGCTAGTAATCACCACCCACCGCCAACTCTTGGGCTACTCTTTTATCAACGAATTGACCGTCACATTATAACGCCCCCACGGTTGAAAGGGGGAGCATATTTGGTGCGACCGGGATTCGAACCCGCGACCCTCAGATGAGGAATCGAACGCCTTAACAAGCTTGGCCATGCAGGGCCTTTTTATTTCCTATTATATAATAAATGATAATTTATAAATAATATCTTATTAAAATGATTAGTTTTAGTTGAAGTAAACACTAAATTAAATCTTCTAAAATAGATAAGAATGAAAAACTTCACGCTCCCAGATAACAAAGCAGTAAGTTTGAGGCATACTAAAAAGTTCGATTAATCTAAATTACAAGCAAAGAACAACTTTTCCAAAAAAGGAAGTATACGTAAAAATGGATATATCAGTCCTTCAAAAACAAAACAAACAATATAGTATGGATGGCATTTGCATTACCCCTACGTAATAGTACAGACACACAATGTAGTAAAATGTTAACAGATAAAATAGGATAAATTAAATGCAGTTGTGATTGGATAGTTACCTATATTGCTGTATGTTAATTCTTGTCTGTGCTATTATGTAGGGAAAATGCAATTGGCATTGCTGCTGCCTTGGTTGCATTGTTTTTGAAGGTTTGCTGTTCAGTGGCGTATTTAGGTCGGAGCTAGAGGGGCCTCAGCCTTAGAGCCCATGGTCGAATTGGAGACCTATTGATACTTTTATTCTATGTAAAATTGCATGTGATGTAGGACCCACACAATCTTAAATCCGTTACTGATGATATTAGCCATCCCTACATTTACTTCCTTTTCAGAAAATTTTTTTTATTATTTAATTGATTGTTGTTGTTTTTTAACGCAAGTTTTCAATAGATATAGGAAGTTTATATTTATAACCAAGTTTCAAATGCAGTGTTGTTTCAAGTGTATTATTTATCTATTAGCTACTAATTCCTGTTTCCCACTTTATCTAAGCTTTTTAAAGGAACAGTGAATTGTTTAAAGAAAGCTAATTTCAAGGGGTAATGACAACATCGTTTATACTAAGAACTGTCATTTCTTTAAATTTATTACTAACTAATAATAATTATAAAAAACGAATGCTCCGTCTAACACACACTACATCTTTTAAATTCAGCGCCTACGAAGTCTTTTTCCTAATACCAGGACTCAACATCCTTTAATCCTATTGATACGCATAACCTTGTACTCACGAATTAAATGTGTTTATAGACTTAACTAATTATACTACAATGAATTATGCACTTTAATATTCAATAAATGTTCAGGTTCTCAAGGATATTCTATATCAACTAAAGAGCAAAATAATACAATATGTGCAACGCCCTTTTACAATCTTATTTCCCTCTAGTGGGAACGTAGTTAAACACGTAGCAAATGATACTAATCTCGAACGAAGCTAAACACTTCCGATTCAATTCTACATTTATTTGGGAAATGTGGAATCGTAACTTCAGGAAGGTAAATATATATTGCAATAATATTTTATTTGTCCGTAAATATGTGTTATAGCATAAGAAGCTTTTTTTAATTTTGTTACTGTTTTGTTCGATACTTTGGAGTGAGGAAAGCAAGTGTATGAAACGACGACGAGAACATGGCTGACGTTGGATGTATGTCGCAAAAATTATAGAGATTTAAGACTTAGTGATCGAACAGCTGAGTTGCTTTTAACATTTAATTTATAAAGAAACTTCTGTCATAAACAAGTATGTATATTCCATAAGCATAGAATTTGGCTAAGAATAAATGTTAAGGTTTTATTTTTCGGTTTAATTTTGTATTTTTGTACAGTTTGCCCTGCATTCATCCTGTGAAACTATAAAACTAAAAATAAAAATTTTATTCGTATGCGTAACTGTAGTACTACTACTAGTAGAAAATACTATAATAATAATAATAACCGCTTTAAATTTTAATAACTAATATGCAATATTCCAAACAAGAACGAAATTGATGTCGTAGTTTTATGTCTTTAGTATGTTTTGACTTTTAGAATAGCCTGTATTAATTTAACGTTTAAGCATACAAATGCTACAATATGTAAGTACAAAGTGCATTGCAGCTGCGTTTAATGATAATTTTTTGTTTTCAGTCTTCACTTGTTTAACATTAGTAATTGTAGAATGTTATACTAATGTTATACAATTATTTATGAAGACTTTACTAGAGTTCAAATTTATATTTTCAAAAATATTTTCATTATGATTTTGGAAAATTTGAGTATAAGTGAAAATACTAAATGTTGAGCTTATATTAACCTATGCTACAACGTAAAAGATTGTACAAAGCTCCAACATCAGAGTCAGTATCAATGTTATAACTGTTTAGTATTGAGTTCACCTTAAGTAATATGTACAAAAATACTGCAGTAAAGCTATAGTTGAGAGCATTTTGAAATAAATTTTTATGTGCATTATTTAAATCATAAAGAATCTTAATGTCATTTTGAAAGAACAAGTCAATTGAATACTGTTGTACAGCTGGAAACAGTTGATAAAATGAAAAACAAACATGTTAAAGTGGAATAAAGCTGTGGCTATTTTGTAACTGTGATTAAGTTTTTCTGTTATTCAAATTATTAGGGTAAGAAATAGTCTGATTTTTAAAAGTTAGGTGTATTGAATGGTTCTTTCAGAAGTTAAGTTTTTGTGTTTTTATCAGTAATTACTGTTGTACAAGAACCAAATTTAATGTAATGATGATAATTTTAATTTTGAACACATTATAATATGAAGGTGGATAGAATTGTTCAAATATTTTTATTGACAAAACAATAAAATTAAGAAGTGGTAAATATTTATGCTGTGTAATAAATGTAAGATCACCAACTAGTCTTCTAAACAATGTACCCATCGTTTCCATAGGACTTTATTTAAAAACATCTCATTTCTTAGATATGTGGTAGAGAACTTAGTGTGGAGAAAATATTTATGTAAAACGGCTTGTTTGGGTTGAAAACATTTTACGTAGAGGAGCAAATGGTGACCAAGAAGGTTGAAATGTTGTTCGTTCCTCTACATAAAAAATTTTCTCAACCCCAACAAGCTGGTTTTACATAAATATTTTTCACTATAAGTGGGTTTTTCAACATCACTGATTAAGTGTGAGAGTAGTGATGACAAATGAGTGTTTTGAATTGAATGAGTAAGCAGTTGGGTTTTTTAAATGTATGTGTTTGGAGTCTCTATTCATAATTTATCTTATTGGTTTAAATAGCTTATTAAACAGTATTATTTCTAAATTGTATCTTAGAATGGCTGGTATGGGTATTAACACTTTTATTGTCAAAGAGAGAACAACGTTTTGACTTTCCTAGGTCATATTCAGGATTTTTTTGTTAATCTGAACACCTGAATCAAACCTGCACTGATTTTCTATGCTCATATGAAACAATAGGAAAACCATTTCTTGTTATGCCTTAAGTTATTTAAACAAGATATAATTCTAGTATACTGTTTCTGTGTTCTTTTCAATTTTCATGTCCTCCTTGTAGCTGAGAGACCAAGACAGCTTACAGTAATTCAAATGGCATTTTACCATTCTTGTGCAGTTACAGTAATTTTCTATTTAAACTGAAAATTCCTGTAAATAAAACTAGGAATGTGTTGTTTTTCTTTACTAAGGCTAAACAGAAGGTTTTATGGGCTTTTCCCTTGCAACATCCAAATCTCTTTTTTTCTCTTAATAGAAATTTCAACACTCCAACTACAAAACAAGTTTTATATCAATTTTGTTTTGTTTATAGAAGTAATGCAAAATTTCATTACCCCTTAAACTGGTGGCCATCATCAATTGAAGCTGCTACCTACAACATTCCTGTTATGTAAAGGTCAATTGTGTATATAATAATGATATTTATATGAACTTTTAGTAATGTAAAAGTAATCTTAAAAACACAGTAGAAACTATTTGAAAAGAATAAATTTATGTACACATGTAAGACAGTTCATAACAGTTTTATTTATAAAAACAAATAATCCTACTTGTATTAAAAGATGTCTCAACTACACCAGAAATAAATAGTAAATTTGTACAGATTTGTGTAATTTCTAGATCTAAATTTAGAAGGCTGTGCAGTTTACAAGAATATTACATTAAAATATGCTAAAAATTATATTTCAATAAAAAACTTAATAAAGAAGGCTGCTTTATAGATTAGAATAAACGTTTCATTGTGAAAGCATTACATGTGTAGTCATCATTAGCGTGACACTTGTTACGAAAGTTTAATTCTAAAATTACTGACTTATTCTTTATATTGTATTTTATGATTTTTTTGTGTATTAAAACTGTGTCCAAAAAGTTTGGATGAAATCACTCATATTCTGCATGAAATATTTAAAGATTTTAAGCATTAAACAGTGGGGTTAATTTCAATATTAATGGTGAATAATACTTTGTTATTAGGACTATGCATACAACAAATTCATGATCCAACAATAAACTTTATGTATTAATAAGTTTAACAAAATGTGTTTAAACATCTGTGTGTACATGTGGAGTCTAGGAAATTTCATGGTTAACCTAAAGCTTGCAGTACTAATCATTGTATGGAGTTAGATAGTGAAGGAGAGAGATTTCTTGAAATAATTCATAATGGTTTTGTGAACTAAAAGTACACATTCAGAAAGATGATCATTACATAGTGATGTAGGGGACATTCAGACAAAATGATCAATTACATAATGATGTAGGGGACATTCAGACAAAATGATCAATTACATAATGATGTAGGGGACATTCAGACAAAATGATCAATTACATGATGATGTAGGGAACATTCAGAAAGATGATCATTACATAATGATTTATATTTTGCAATGAAATTTATTTCCTTATTTTCAGAAGGTGAATTCTGAGGCCATGAAATAGGATTTATCCTAAGCGTGTTTGGAAATATTTAAGAATGTCCTCAATAAGAATTGTGACATTTGCTCTCTGTTTTTCTTCTCTGGTTTATTTATCACTCATCCCAGAAGTATGGAACTTAACAAATTATTCATTATAACATAGATATTGCTGAAGCAAAGCATATTTTTTATTGCCTTTCATCTTGTTTATGGAACAGGAATGAGAAAATCAGACCCACTTGCCACACCCACCTGTCACATCCTGTCTTCCACAAATTACCATTAATTCTCTATGATGTTTAATACTATATTACTTATAACCAATAGAAAGTCAAAGTTTTAATCCATATTTGTTGTAGTATATTTTGCTGTTTTCTGTACAGGACATTGTCCAATTCATTGTTCAGTTTCTAATTTGTTCTCATGATAATTATATCAACAAGTTTAGCTGAATTTTTAAAGGCTCTTATTGCATTGTTGGAGAGCCAGAAAAATTGATGGTGATTTATAACTTATGGGGCAGCATTATTAGACACTGTTCAAAGGTCAATAAAATAAAACCTTGTGGAAACTGATGTGTACTTGTAAGTTTTAAGCTATTTATGACAAATAGTTTTGGCTTCTGTTTCGATTTGCAGTTATCTTATTTAAAAAAAAAAAATTACCTAATTTTATATTGTGGTTGCAAGTTCAGTCAAATCATCCAACCCAATATAAAGTTATGGTGGATAAGATAAAGTTTTTCTGCAGAAGACATTTGAAATTTATATAGGAGGTTAAGAAAAGTATTAGTACTCATATCATTAAAATCATTTTGTAGTCAACACTGATTCAGTATATTGATGGACAAGCTTTTAGTAAAAATACTTATAAATCTTGATTATTTTTTGTCTACAAAATGCTTGTAATGTTTACTGAAAGCTTGCCAAATATCTTGGAGCTAAAGTCAGGACTTTCAAAGTTGAGTATATCTTCATGGTTACAAGGTCATGCAAAATGAACAAAGCTGTTACGAAAGTGTGAATTGAAATTCAAATTACATTGATTGTTATAAAAATAATGAAGTTGAAGTTTCTTCATTACTGTTTGTGTCAAAATGAATTAATAAAACTACAGTTAAATTTAATATTGCAAAAATAATCAACTCATTGAAGTTAAGATTTCTGATTCCAGTTACACAAGTAACAAAACTGTTGCCATCAAACTCATTCAACCTTTATCATAGCAAAACTACTGAGATTGTCTGTAACTGTTAATAATTTTAAATTGTTAAACTAGAAACTGACTGCTAACCTTAACTTTGTGCTTACACTTATCATGGGTTGAGGAACACTGTGTTAATTAATCCAGTAGATAGCTTTACTAATCTCCTAGTCACATGCTGATACAGCTGCAAGTCTACAGATTTGCAACACTAAAATCAGGGATTCAGTTCTCCTCAGTGGACTGGGCAGATAGCTCAATGTAGCTTTGCTATAAAAAAAATGCACACTAATCTCCTAACTCTTGAATATAGAAGAATGGCATTGTTTTTTGAAATTGTAGAGGATTGTTTTCTCACCTAATATAAGAAAGCTCTCACTAACCAAGATGCTGTAGTATCCCTTGCATTTAATGCTAATAGGAGTATGATTAGATTTGCAGTTGGGAAGAGGTAGTGACTACATTACCATAATATATAAACACTGAGGAGTCATTGGTTCATTCATGACTGTCCCTCTACACTCAATCCTTAAGAAAATTAAAATTTCAAACTCGCTCTTTATTTTTCCATAAATAATCATTTCCAATCTTACATGTCAGCTCGTTCAGTAAATTAGTTGTTCTTACTCTTAATGAAATTGTCTCGACTTGAACCAGTCTATCTTTTTTTGTACTAACCAAGAAAATTAAATAGAAAATACCCCAACTATAGAACAAAGCAAACTATCAAATGAAAAAAGTATAATGGTAGTAGAAAATATAATCAGAAACATAGGTATGCTCCTGTAGCCCACGAAATTGTTGACAAGGAAATAAATGTACAGTTTGTTTGAAAATAAAGTACTGTTACATTATTTTGTAAAATTAGTTGTATCAATCAGTGAGAATCATAACTACAAGTTACAGGGAAATGAATATAGGGGGCCAAATTACTTATGTGTGTGTGGGTCGTGTGTTTAGTAGCTACACCACTGACTGCATAACTGTAGAAATAAACAGAATATAAAGTATATTTAATATAAAATTAGTAGTGATACCACTACTCTAGAGCTAAGCAAAATTTCAAGGAAAGTTTTTAAGTGGTATAAATAGAGACCATGTTAAGACTACAGTAGTTTACACTGAAACTCTAAACCATAACTAACCTATGAATCAACAAAAAATTAAATTTCCAGCATATGTTCATCTGTCACATTTTCCTTCTGTGCCATTTTCACAAATCCAGTTTCTAGAATACTGGCTTAATTAGTTGTGTTGGATTCTTTGTGGCTGAGCTTTTATCAAAAGAAATGTAAGAAACAAAGTATCAAAATTTGTTATTTAAGAATTGACAAGTATTAATATCTGATTTGCATAGAGATATATCCTGTTTTTAATTTATGTACATGTATGGAGGACACTGTAAAGTTCAGTTTATTACTGAAGAGACTTCAGGTTGTTTTCAGGAAAGAATTATTTACTCTTCAAAACTTGTGGTAGATAAAATATCTTGTCAATTCTTTATGTAGTGAGCAGTAGGTGCCCATCTCCTGACTCAGATGTTTGACTGGCAGAAGGTGAAGTGGACTTGCTGAATACTTTTTCTTGTACTGGCTTCTGAAACTAGTATGGGAAGGTAGTTCATGACTTTCTTCAAACATCAAGTCGTCACGCTTGACTTGAAGACAAAGTCATAGAAAGAAAGATTTCATGGTTGTCTGTCGCAAAGACCCACTGGACCTGGATACTGAATCGGGAACAACGGCTACTCAGATAGGTGAAGTTAACCCCAATGAAGCAGAAAAGACAGTGGGGACTTCCCTACCGATGGTGTCTCGAGCCATCCTGATTAGTCGGCCAAATTCTCACCCATTTCAAGAAAGGCATCTTATTTTAGATCAACCTGTGAAAGTGGGCCGATCTGTTGCGAGGTGTCGACCTGCTCCAAATAATGCAATATTTGATTGTAAAGTCTTGTCGAGGAACCATGCTCTCTTGTGGTACGAAAATGGCAAGGTAAGCAGATGTTCTGTATTTGAATGTAACCTAAATCTCCTTGTATACTGTAGTCATATGAGTATAATGTGTTAGAAATATGGTTGGTGTTTGTTTTTCAGGAGAGATATTTGATGCATATGATAGGTTGTTATTTTTATTATTATGCTAAGCATGTACATGTATATGTAATTAGAAACTTCTAGGTAAGGTTTTGCTGTTTTTGATTTCAGTCAATTAATGTAATTATTTTGACTATGTCATTAATTATATCAATCAGTTAGTTTGATTAAACATATTCAAGTCACTAGTAAATAAAAAACAACAACTTGGAAAACTCTTCTTTTATTCAAGTTAACTGGCTGCTGGAAAGTCTTTGAAGTCAGTTTCATACACAGAATGTATCATGGTAATTTTTACTACACACTTGATTTCCAGACAGTGATTTTTTTCAATGTTGTTCATGACTTAAAATATTGTAATACTTTGTTTTTTACTGGAAGAAGAGGAAGACTTGCTAAGTTCATTATGTATTAAAAATACAAAATATCTTTCAACCATTCAACAGCACATGAACAGGCTATACACACACATAAAGTGCACATGGTATTTTTATTCTTGGACATGTAAAGCATTATGTATGATTCTTGTGTTGTATGTATTCTATTTCATTTTAATTATTGTAAATATCTGTAAAACTGTGTACTTCAACAAATTACAACTTTTTCTTTACTGCATTATGATGTTACTTTAATTCAGAGAGTTACTGATGTAATAGCTGTGGACATTATGTATGTCCATAGTGTACTAAAGAAATTACTGTTTCTGGAAGATCATATTTGATCATCGTTGTTATGAAAGAAATCATTATATATTTCTCATTACTAACACTTGTCCCTTACTTTGCTGTATATAATTTGTTTCCTTAATGAAGGTAAATCCATGTCACACAAACTTGTTTGGTGTATCAAAATTGCTTGTCTCCTTTTTAAAATATTTTGCAGTCCTTAGGAAATGTACAAGCACTTCTAATAAATATGTTTGATTAAAGCAGTTAGCACAAAACTCTTCTTCAAATAAGCTAGTCGATTAATGATGATCTTTTTTCTCTCTAAAGCTTTTGAGTAAAGTAGGCTTATAGGCTTCTACATGTTTTAGTTAGTTTTACATTTATATTTTTAATCTCATAACTTGTGTAAACTGTTACAAAGAATGACACTGTAAATTAATTAAATCTGTTCTGACTTGTTAATTCAATATACTATTACTGTTACTTATCTATTTAGAGATCTTTTACTTGCTTATTGCAAAATTGAAATTTTAAGATTATTGAAATGTTTACATTGTTATATGAGTTTCAGTAGTTTGGTTACATATTATATGGTCTTTTTTTTGTAAGAAACAATTTAAACTCAAATCCAACAAGCTATTTTGAATCATACAAATATGAATACAGTATCAAAGAACTAGTATTGCAGCTGCTTACATTATAGCCAGATGTGCTCAAAATTACACATGCTTCACTTGGACTAATGTGATAATGTTTTCTAAATGTAAGTGAAAATACAGAATAATAGAAATGCATCTGAATGTAAGCTTTCTGTAAGCATGGTGGGAAGAACTATAACATAGCTTATTAAAGTAAAATGGGTAGTTCACTTTGTTATTCTGTTACAAATAGTAAGAACAAGTAATAGTAAATAATAGTAATAGTAAAATAGTAAGAGAAAATAAAAAACTTAACAAAGAATGACCACCTAATATTTAGTGGGTTTTTTTAAGTGGGTTTGAAGAGATTTTTAAAATAATTGGGATACAGGAATATGATTTTTTTAAACTATAATATCCCAAAGTCAGTCCTAAACTCCTCAGTTATACATGCAAAACATCTCCCTTTAAAACCACAAGGAAACAAAGGTACTGAGAATAAACTATTAAATTTAATAATGTCAGTAAGCATGGTGTAAATAAATGTTATTTATTTCTCAATTATTAACCTGTTTATTTATGTGTATTGAGAATGAGTCATCAATAATGTAAGAAGTGCACGTATGTGAATGAAAAAATAATGAATGCTAGGTAATACTTAGAGAAAAATTTCAAATAAGTAAATTTGTGACATTAAAATTAAAATGTAGTTTGGAATGTACAAACTCATAGTTACCTAATTTAAAAACTGTACATAACTTATACTTTATATATCATAAAGACATAATTGAAAACCAATGCAAGCTGCCTATGAAAGCCTGAAGCTTAAATAAAGTACCTGTTCTACAAGTGTAAATGTTGCAGAATTATTCATTTTATTTAGTGTTGTAAAGTGATGTGTTGCAAATCTGTCGGGTAAACAACTTTCATTATAATGTACATGTACACTTGTGCATGAACACCTAGCAGCAACATGCATGTGTTAAATTGATCACAAAAAGCACATTTTGTGCTTATAAAATTCTTTGTAAGATTTTTTAAACAAAACTGTATCTTAGAAGAATGCAAAATTCAAGACAAACATGTGCAACCAGTACTTCAGCTGATTGTTTGTACAGATAGTACGTCTGCAGGAAACTAAATTGTGCTCAGTTCGATATAAATGTTTAATGTCCAGTTTATATGAATGTATGAAGTCTAGATCAGAATTGATACTTTGCTTTGATAGAAAGTATTCTGCTATTTTTTTTATCAGTAGTTATACAAGTTTAGAAATATGAGTCACAAATTATCTTTTATTTGCTTAGCATTATAATGGCTAAATAATAATTATTCTTCATGAATCAGTCTTTTCAAACATTGTATGAGAAAACTCAAGACCTCAGCAGACACTAATTCATGATCCGTAACTGTTTATTGGTTTAAGTAGGATTAATTCTATGTAAGAGCAAGGCCATGCTAGTATTTTCTAAGCCTAAAAGTGTTATCTTTTCTTTACAGTAAACTTTGTAGATAGGATTCAGAATTGTATTCTAAGTTAAAATTACATGGTTAGAGACACCTGAGTGTTTATGTTATTCTTTGATAATTGCTTTTAGTAATTGTTTGTAAGCTTTGCTTTCACTACAGGTTTCTGTACTGAACATTTACGTTTAATTTTTGATTATTTGATTGAACTGAATTTCGCTTTTGTCAGTTTTTACACATGCTTTTTTTTAAATAATCTGTGAAAAATTTAAAAGTAGTATTGGAACATGTATTTTCTTGGTATGTTAGAATAAACATAAAGTGTTATAGTGTATTGGTTTCTATTAGACAATGATAGGGGCAATATAACTATAATATTAGAATTGAATAATGATACTGATCACATATCCAGAACTTGGCAGCTATATTGTAGACATCTCATGTGTTATCACTTTGGTTTATTATTTGTTTTATTTTAGCCCCAACAGTATCAGTTTGAAGTCTTATTCTGTGTTAGAAGTGCTGTCTGCTTGTACTGTCATGTAAAATTATGTAGTACTAAACACAGAATGATAAAAGTCCTGAGACGAATTAATTCAATAATTAGCTAACCTTGACAAGCCAGCACTTTACATATCAGTAAATGGATACTACTTAAAAATGTGTGCTATCACAGATTGCAGTTTTGCTCCCACATTGTTTAAAAATATCACTTACACCTGGTATCAGGTTAACACACAAGTCAACTATGGCCCTGGCCTTACAAGAGCCCTTCCAGCCACCAAAAAATAAAAAAGTGTGGTCCATAAAACTAGCAAATAGTCAAAAGTGAGTTATTACTATTCCCAAATATTAACTGAGCCTAGGGTCTCACTAAACCTTAATCTTGCCATTTTTATGCTCCTAAGTTTGTCTTGTGTTATCTGTTAATACTTCTTGCATTCCAGAGTTTGTCTTATGTTGTCTAAATATACCACTTAAGGTCCACAGTTTCTCTTGTATTGCTTATAACTACCAGTTATATTCCAAAGTTCTGGAATCACTCTTTCTGTAAATAACACTTACATTCAAAATTTGTGACCTTACATTGTCTAAAAATATCACTTACATTGTTCATCAGTAACTAGTTTAAAAAATGTTTACTTTTAAGAAATGTTGTGGAATTTCTTAGCACTCAAAAAATAAGTATTTTTAATAGCATGAAAAACTAATTAATACTTTGTATGGTACTGAGAAAAAAAGTAAACATTTTTAAATGGAATTTGCATGAAATAGATTTGTTTCATATTTCTTGCTGTCATGAATTAGGCCTCTGATATCCAAATGTAATGCAAAAATTGTTGTATCCTTTCTACACACACAGTCTGAAAGTAATTAGCAGTAATGAACAATGTTTACAATCAGTGTCAGCATTAGGGAAGGTGCAAAATTTAGAAGTTGTGAATTCATGGAGGAAACTAGAAGCATTTTACTAAACTGATCTGTATAATAACTTGAATGTATTTGAGAAACTGTAGGAAGTCTTCAGCTACAAAAATTTTTGGAGTTGCATTTTAACAATGAGTTTGAGCTTTAACCCTTAAACAGTGGGAATGTTGTGGGTATTAGTATTAATTGATGATGGCCACCATTTAAGGGTTAAGAAACATTAATTGTGATGAAGAAGAATAACCACAACTGTTATGGAAAAATAGCAACCAAAAATATCTAAGTTTTGGAAAATAATTTTGTTGTACAACAACAAATATAGAATAACTTTAACTAGGTTTATTGGTAAACTGTTAGTGCAATGGTAGTAATTTTTTTAACATCTAACATGTGTTAAGCAAATTATATTATAAAACCTTTCCAATCCTGCAATGACAACAGTTGCTGTTATCAACGGTGGGATCATTAATGGTACACCCCACACATTTCCGGAAACAAATATACATACAAGAGATTGTCCCGTTCCACAGACTGCTAAGAATAGATTACTATACTTAAAGAAAAAAAAAGGTTGGCTTCCTGCCATGCGTTAAAACAACGATGTGGATATTGGCATCCTTCTAGCCCAGATCTTTTTACAACTACTATCTCAAGTCTCTTTGTATGTCATAAGAGGGTGCGAATATAGTCCTCTTGTTTTGTTTTACCTCGTCATTTAAGTAGCTACTTAATATGATTACCTCTGGGTCTTAGATATAGACAATGTCCAGATGGTGTTTTTGAACAAATGGTGGAATGAGGAGAAACAGTTTAAATGCATTTAAGATTATCTTCAAAGTAGCTTACAATACACATTCTTAGTTGTAATACAGTTTACGTTGAAAATTGAGGAATTGGTCATTTAATTTGTAGCTGAATCGGTTTAGCATTAAGACATAGTTTTTAGTATATCATAACCTTCCCTTCAAAAATATACAATTATTGTAGAAATTTAAAAAAAAATACATGATTCGGATATGCTTCAAAAGACCCTAAATTAAATTTTTATCTGTTACTGCATTAACATTAGAGTAAAATTCATTTCTACTTGTTTTGTACAAGTTTTATGAAACAGTATGATCAGGTGTGAACAGAATGAATTAACATTTACCTAAGTAATTTTGTTCCTTTCTTATACCAAAACAGTTAGCAACTGTAATATCTAGTTGAGACTTTTTTGTTTAATATGCAGTAACATCTCTTATGATATACTCATGTTTTTAAACAGCATTGTTTACCTGATAATTGGTAGCTGTTGGAAGTTTTTGCGGTATCTCTATTTTATTTTAAGATTAACATAATTGATGTCAGTGATGAAGAACTGTATTATTTTAATAAGACTGTGAATGTGCCCTTTTAAATGAACACAAACTTTGGGTCCATTTATACTTGTATACTTTCATGAATGTGAGTAGGGACATATGTTATAATTTTCTGGACAAACGGATAGTTCATACTGTGTGCTTTTACAGAGATTATTGGGATATAGATAATTGTTGAAAACAAATTGACCTGATTTTAACATTCCTTAAATATTTTTAATTGAAAATTTACATTTTCTTTAGTCTTAATACTGTTCACATATAGCATTTATCTGTTATTTCTAAAAGCTTCATTCTGTTGTGTTAAAAGTTTTGTATCAAACAGTAAAATTCTTATCTGTAAATAGTATTTCAGTATGATAGAAGAAATATTTATAGAAATGCAAACATTATAGGCTTTTAAGTAATACAACTGCTTTAGAAACTCCAGTAATTTTATACCAATATATATTATGAATATTGAAGCGTGAAGTTTTTCTTTGTTTAATAAATAGTTTATTTCATTTTTTCTGCTTTAATTGGTTTAAATTTTTTATCCTAAAAACAAATACCTGTCATTGGCTCTTTTTCTTCAGTTCAAACTGTACTAATTTTTGACATAAAATCTGTAACCTATAAAATAAAGAACTTGGATGGTATACTTCAAGTAAAGATGTTTAATACGAAACATTTTCCACACAAACAAAATAAAAAGAATTGACAGTTTGATAAATTATGAAACTCCAAAGACAGATTGGTTAAGTTTAGGTAAATGACAACATGATACTGATATAAGGAGTATTAAATAAGAAAAATGTGCCTTTTAAATTGTTCTATATTTTAGTATATCAGCATGCCACTGTAGTGTACATGCTTGTTGTAACTGATATCCTGTGTGTATAGTTTAGTAGATATCATGTTTCTCTGGTTTCACCCTCTTTAATTATGAGTCATCACTTCATTCTCACAATATGGACACACTGTGAAACCATCTGTGTTTAATAAGGGGGGGCTCAATCCAATAAGATATTCTTACACATGTATAAAAAAACCAAGCTAATATGAATCATTAATTTAAGTTTTTAAAAAAAGTGGTACAGTACACTGTCATTAACAGTCAGTTGTACTATTTTTTATTTAAACAGTTATGAGATAAACATACAAGTTTTCAAATAGTTTTTCTTACTCTTTTTGGAAAAACAGTAGGGAAGTTATTCACCTTATTTTTATGCTGTCATACTTGTTGTTGCCTTATATATATATATATATATATATAGCTTTGTTTGTATTACTTGGCTTAACGTCTACCTGTACAAGGATAATCACTGTTTGTGAGAAGAATTGACTGAAAACATGCTATTAACTTGATATTATCTGTCTATTGTTTTCTGTAAGACTTTTGATAGAAAGAATATAAAGTATTTCATTTCCTCTGTGTGTGTGTGTGTGTGTATAGATATGCATGCATGTGATTGTGTATATTTTATAATTAAGCTATAGCAAATCAAATGGACATATCAATCTAAAAGAAGTTTCTCAGTTTGAAGAAAGTATTGAAACTTTATTTTGTAAATCTACCTTTTGGGTGGAATTGTAGCTAATGTATTAAACAGCCATGAAGCAGGTCTTCTCACCCTTCTCTCACCATCATTAAGTTTGTGTTCTGTACACACTACTAGCTTAGAAACTTTTCCTATAGTTCTTTGTTATGTAATATACCCATGGCTGTAAAAAATATTTTTTATATCATTTTGATTGTTCTCATGTTCACCAAACGCAAAATTACCATGAGTTTAATCTTTTATTCAGACATATAAGAATAAAGTGTGCATATAAAAGACTTTCTTTATTCTACTTCCTCAATATACAATTTTTTTTTTCCAGTTCTTTCTTCAAGACACCAAGAGTAGCAATGGAACATTTGTCAACAACCAACGTCTTAGTAAAGGATCTGAAGAGTCACCAGCAAGAGAGGTCAGCTCAGGGGATATTGTCCAGTTTGGTGTTGATGTTGTGGAAAACACTAGAAAAGGTTGTTGTTTGTTTTTTTTATGAATGTCTAATTTTAAAACAAAGCAGGCAAGTTTTAATGTTTGAAAAATTTTAGAAAATACATTTTTAAATACACTAATTTTTTTTCTGTAAGTAGAAATGACTTCAACTTCAGAAGGAATCTAGTAGCTTAACCACTGTTTCAGCTCATGCCTGAGTAAAATTTGAGAAGAAAGAATAAATGTTAATTGTCACTGATATTTCAGGGTGCCCAAAAAGAAATGTAGGGATGTAAACCACAACTATCGACAGCAAAGTTCAGTGGTATAATTGTTCTTATTATTTAAGACTGTTTCTCAACAGGATGAATGATTTACCTGCAAGGTCAGGATGAATGAATATTATCAACTATATGACAGATTCAAGAGCAAAATAAAGTCAATAGTTATTATCATTTATTGTAGTTGTAATTTGACAGTCACATGTATTTTATGTTGCATATATTCTAGTTGTAATTTGATGTATACTTAAGTCATGATAAAGAATTTTGTCTTTTCTCAAACTGGATTGATTGAGCTGTTTTGAAAAACTTGCAGGGGTGAATGGTACTGGAAAAGGTTAAGAATTACTGGTTTGAGAAATGGTAGTTCAATAAGATATCTTGTAACTGTGTTGTCAGGTTTGTGTGTCTGTGTTGTCTGTCTCAAGGCCATTGTTTATTAAGTTTTAGTCTAGTTGTTTTACAGGTTTCAAAAAGGAGACCAGCTAAATATAAAAGTTTTAACAGTATTTAAACAGATACCTACCCAAAGTTATCAAGTGTTTAATGTAGTTTAAACAACAGCGTACATGAAGAATTGTGTAGCTTCAAGATTGTTTTATTTGCCAGACCTCCTTGTTACTATGGTAACATTGGTGTTTGTTGTGCATCTATTTGTTTGTCACTAACCATCATGTTGCCTGTACACTGTTATAAAACATGCTAATCAAAACAAACTACTACTATACTTTGCATTACACATAGGCTTAGTACAAGTTTATATAGATCTCATCTGGTGCATATATTTACATCAAATATTAATGGTTATCTGTGAAGTTCAATATGTCTAATAGATATGCTGTGATCCTTTTTGATTTCAAAGATCACACAGATTTTACTGATGCCAGTTGTTATATTTTATCACAGGAGGAAGTATTAAAACAAAGAGTGGGGTTAATGTTTAAAAAATGTGCAGTTAAGTTGCTAATAAAGTTTGTTTGATGCAAGTGATTTTGATTTTTACTTTATTTTCATTGTGTAATTTATTACAAGGTCTTGGTCTCAAACCCTCAGGTTTTTTATCTTGGTCTTGGACATTGAAGTCTTGACTACAACTGTGATGTATGTATGTGCAGGATTCTTGACAGTATGTGTCTGACTTGTTGGTGATAAATTTACAAAATAAACAGCACACAGTCCACTTGTTTAAATTGATATGTGTAAATAAATTAAATGTGAATATGAATCTTCCAACCTATTTAGGCTTTCCCACTTGCTATGGTCCTGATTTTGGCTTCCAGTCAGTATATTTTGATGTCTTCATCAGTTCAAGTGAAGACAGTTAATTTCTCTGAGTTTTTGCAAGGAATGTAGACATATTTGTATCTAGCATGCATGTTTAGTAATATAAAAATATTAATTTTAGTATAATTTCAAGCTTAATTTTTTTTAAGTGATCAGTAAGGATAAAAAAAATATTTTATTAAGTTCAATTTCATTCCAACCAGAAATTTCCATTATGATCTTTTAAAGATAAAAGTCAGTTGTTTGAATTTACTGATAGAGGATTTCTGGTATTGTGAATATTTTAGTTCTCTGTCCTGAGTAGTATGAATGTTTATTCAAATATCTGCTTTATACAATATATAATGGTTGTCTGGGATCTCATTTTAAGCTGAAGGTGAATCTTACTGAAATAATAATGGCACACATGTATTTAATTTGTAAACCATCTTATTTAGAAGAATGCATTAAGACAAAAGGTTTACCAAGCATCTTATTCTACTTTTTCATCAGAGATGGTTGATTAAGTAACAGTATATATATTCTCTGTAGATTTCTAAACTTCCTTTTGTACACACATACACTTACTAGTCTGTCTCGTTGGTTTGTGAAAACAGTTCAGTATGGTTAATGTTGATTTGACTTAATTGGTTAAGTTTGGACATTATATCGTAAAAGGAACATCATAACTTCATTTGGTTTAATGAATTGAATCTGGACATTACCCTGTAAAAGAAACTTTTTATTTTGATTTGGTTTAATGGGTTGAATTTGAACATTATTTTTTGAAAGGAACATCATAACTTGATTTGGTTTAATGGATCAAGTTTGAACATTATTTTTTTTTTAAATGAATATCATTCTCAAACTTAAATTGAGATAAAAACTTAACTTTCTAAACAATGCAGTGATTTACTTCAAACTTAATAAAATAGTATTTTATTAATTTTATTAATAATTTATCTTTTATGTACAGATATGTTTAGCTTATCTGTGGCAGTCTTTTACTTAAAAATTTAAATTATCAAAATTTAACTTCTGGGCCAATAGTTGTTAAATAATTATTAAAGTTTACAGTTAATTTTATATATGAGTTTATTATTAAAATTAATATTTTAAAAATCCATCTGCCATGCTTGATGTTCAAGGCCTTGTTCTGATCAGTTTAAGGGGAAAGTATAATATAAAGTATGTGATGTGTTGATATAAGTAGTGTCGAGACCACTTTTGTATTTCACCCAGACTGAGATAACCTGGTATCTGGTAAAAAGGCCTTGTCAGCACTGGATGTGGCAGCTGCAGTAGGGTTGAGACATTCCATTTTGCTTCTACTTGTACAATTTAAGTATAGAATATAATTAGGTGTACTTCTGCCTGTTTTTAGTAAGACATTTGTTTTTCTTAATTGGAAATAGGAGCTTGAAATTGTCTTCAGGATCATTCCTTTTTTTATTTTTCACTGTTGTAACTTAAGTTAGAAATAATATTAAACTCAGATGCACATAAATTAGGTTTTTGTTAGTTTCATTTTTTAAAAAATTGTAAAGAGAGAAAAAACCTCAAGCATGTAACTGTTCATATATAAGAATAACATTGCTAAATAATTAGTAAATGCATGTTAGAAAATATTTTGGATTATTAAATTAAAAGTTAGATAGTTATACTGTAAGGGAAAAAAACAAGAAGAGCTCTTTGCATTTCCACTGTGAACATCAGACCAGGTTTGTGCAAATGTTTTATATTTTGTTGCAAACTGAGTTTTAAAAGAAGCAAGTATGTGAACACACTTGAACACAGTTAGTGGTTTGAAATATTTTTTGGTTGATTTTGTGTTTCCAGTTAATAAAAACAAATACAATTAGAATGCTGAATTTTTGTATATTTCAGTTGTTGATTTTTGTGAAAACATAACTAGTCTTAATTTATAACTACAGTTGTAAGCAACTAATAATGCTTAGATGTGGCTACTTTTCACTGTTGTACAATTCTTCAGAATGTTACTGATCCTACTTTAATATTGTGAATAAGTGGCTACTATATATCATTTTTTATGACAGATAATAATAATATTCTTGTTATTAAAAGCTTGTGTATAAAATTATGGAATAAAATATTATGACCTTATCATTTTGAATGTTTTTTTTTTAAATTGAAATACTGTTGCAAAATATGTTTTTCTGTTGTTTTTTTAATTAAGGAATGATTTTTCTATTTTAGTGACCCATGGATGTATTGTAGCAACCCTAAAACTGTTTTTACCTGATGGAAAGGAAGCAAAAGCAAGGTACAGTTTTAGATGTATTGTATACTACTGTATCACAACAATTCACATTTATTTTGTTACTACTATGTAAAACATACAATGAAAAAGAATCTTTTATTTTGATTTAAACTAAGAATTGATAAATTATATCCATTAAAGAATGTTTGTAACTGTGTTTTTGTCTTGATAGCCCAACCACTGCTGTGGTTTCAACTTCACCAGGTACTACCATATCCACACAGGACCTTTACCAGTTGTCTCAGTACCTTCAGGTGTGTACTGCTTAAACAGTTTCTACTGTAAACAAGTTATTACTGAGAACATCTCTGTTGTATGTAGGTATAATGCTGTTGTTGAAATTTCTTAACATGTTTATTCTGATTTACCTTGTCAGTTAACTTGGGTGGATAATTTAAAATGTTTGAGTGCCATCGTTGTACACTAAGTGAACGTTATGATTACTGGTGTTGAGGTGATGTGCTGATTGTTCGTGCTTAGTCATGAGATTTGTTTATTAATGCTACTAATAATAGATACATAAACTAATTCAACTGTGAGATGTGTGTAAACATGTGGATATTTTTGTTATTACAACATGCACTACTTCCTAGTGTTAGGTGATTTCTAAGGATAACCAGATATGTTTGTGTGTTGTTAGCTAGGATAAATATTTTATGCAGATGTTGTTTAACATGCACTAGACCTATCAATTAAATAAAATAGGCTTAACATTCACACTTACTTTGTTTTTCTAATTGATTTCAAAATGAGAAAATAGTTTCTGCTTAAATTTAACATTTGTATCGGTTTCACCGTCCCTTTTAAATATCATATAATACTGAAGAAAGGAAAAGTTAATGATAGTTTGAAACCATATTTATATTTTTTTGAGATAATTGTAATCAAGCTGTGATATTTTCATGCTTTCTAAGCAAAGTTCTATATAACTGTTTAATATGGTGCATGTTATGAAACATCAATAAATTACATTCTTGTTTGTTTTACTTATCAGATTCATGTAATAATAACAAATTAGTCGTATTCTGTTAGTAGTTTTAACCTTCTACACAAATGATAAAGAAATACATTTGGAACACCGTGTTAAAGGTGTTGAACTTTTCCAAATACATTACATTCCCAAATATAACATGCACTGTAATCTTCATGAATTTTGTATTATTACGACAGATAATGTGCATGTTTTATTTGGAAATATCTAATATTTTTATGATATGATTGGTAACATTTGATAAAAACAACAACAACATTTGTTATACTTCATTTGGCAGAAATGTTCTATCAGGAAGTATTTGAGGTAAGTTCCCCCTCAATGTGTTTAATATATTTCCCTCTGCAGTAATGTCCTGTTACTGACTGTAGTTTCCTCTAAATATATTAAAAGATAGGTCAGCATGAAACTTGTACCTGAATGACACAAACCTGATATATCTGTTGTTTTTTTTCACCTGTTATAAGATGTGGTAAAATTCTTTAGTGATTATCAGGGCATGTAATTTATTGCAGTAGAAGATTGATTGATAGGTGTTAAGAGTAGACTTTTTCATTCTCTTTTGTTTTTCTGCTATTTGTAACCAGAATAAATTTTGCAATAATGTCACCTTGATATTCCAGAGTTAAGGCAGTGCCTTTAGTGTTGTTCTGTATGTGGGTACTGAATAAAACAAGTAGTTATCCTTGTATGCCTGTACAGTACACCAAACAACTCAGAACAATAGTCAGTATTTATACACAGAACATTCAAGAACACTTTGTAAAAATAACAGTTTGCCATTACATAAATAAATGTTTACTCAGAAACAAACACTACATAATTACAAGACTGCTTTTTTTTCATCAGCCGTATGCAGCTGGGCTCAGTCAGTTTTACTGGCCGTGGAACAGTTATGTATTTAGGAAGCTAAGTAAATCTTTGTGAGGTTTTAGAAACATTTGGTAAACTGTACAAAACAAAAACAAGTCAGTTTTTATGCAAAAAGTTAGATGTTTAATAAAAAAAATATTGCTAAAAATTTGTCTGTGAATTTACAAAGTTATTGTTGAGTTACAAGGAGTAAAAGGTGATTTTCATGAAAAGAATAAAAATACTTTTTATCATCTTGAGGTTTGCATATTTCATTTGTACAACCTTTAGAAACTTACATGAATGTCAAAAGTTCTTTTTATCTTTGGTAGAATTTTATGATGAATTTTATTTCATCTATCCTAACATTTATTGTAGCATAATTATCATTGTACAGTCAAATGAAATGTTGGAAAATATGAAACAAACTCAGTATTGTTTTTTTTTTTTTTGTTTCTTTCCTAGAATGACTACATGTGGTAACATACAGTTAAAGGTATCATTCCTTTTCAGCCTCAGCTTCAAATGTTTTATGTTTTATTAGTGTACTTTGGATCTTCTCTGATGCTAAAACAATAAAATCAAAGTGTCAGAACTCAAAGCAAATAAACAAAATGCATACTGTAAGCTTCCCTATCAACTGATTTCTTTAAAGATACTTTTATTTTTTTTATAATTTATTTTTGTTCAGAACATTAAAAATATCGGACTTAGAGGATAGTATTGCCATATAACTGTAACCTATCTAGTTTTCTAACTAAGCTAAAATTGGTTAATAAAATTATACTTCTGTTCAGAGTAACAACTTTACCTAGCGTACTTCAAGCCTTTTTTGTGAGCTACCATGTTTGTTTGCCAAAATTGAGCAAATGAACTTAAGTTTCCTATACATTACAATAAATACTCTCTCTGTTGGTTTAAAACATGTCTGTCAGTCAAGTAGATTTGAGAGAGAATAACTGTTTTGAAATTCATGTAAAGATGGAAGCTGCTTTTCGGAGTTTGACAAATTTATTGATATCTCAGCAAATTAACAAGGTAACAGTGTTTGGCGACGCAGTCGACTTGAAGGCTCAGCGCGACAGGCAACCTTCCTTTATTCCTGTTATTCTTATGTATTGAATTTAACATATGTAGTACTGGGTACAATCACTGAATATTTCAGGGACTTTTGTTCAGTCATTGCTGAGATATCATGCTTTTAGTACTGATACTGTAATTAGTTGAAGTATCAAACATATATATTCAGCACCATGCCAAACATTAAAAGTTATTCATTGCTGAAAGGGTTAAATTAGGAAAATTTTAACTAAAATCAGACCTAACTTGCTGCACCCACCTGTCACACCCTCTCTCTTGTAAATTGATAATTAGTTCTCAGTGATATTTATTAGTATTTATAACCAGTAGAAAGCTAAAGTTGTAATCTACAAGTAACGCAGGGTGTTTTCTATATGTATACTTTTCTGTTTTGCTTCCAGTTAAAACTTTATTCGTATGGGAAACACATCAATGAGCTCAGATGAATCTTCCATGTTTCTCATCACACAGCCAGAAAGCCAGAACAATTGTGATAGTTATAGGACATTATCTTATTTTTCTATGTTATTATTCTATGTTCTTATGCTGCATTATTTAATTAAATAAATGATTTAGTGGTACCAATAGTATAAAAAAGTAGGACTAAGTTTCACTGACAGTTGACAGAAAAAAGAAAACCCAGCTAAGTACTATGTTTCTTGTCATTCATGCATATTATTCATTTATTTATTTTTTTATAAAAGTAACTAAAAGGCAAAAATTACAAATTTCTTAGGTTAGATTAGGTAAAATAAAGAATAATGATAATGATCAAATGTTCACAAGACATACTCATGAGCTGCACTTTTGCCAAGTGATTTAGAAGTTGTGTGATGAGAGTGTTAGTTTGACATGGTTCAATGGGCAATAAAGCAATAGAATTTAAGTCATAATAGATCTATATTGTATGAGTTTAAAGTTATTTAGAATAAATAAATGTAGTTTTGTTAAAATTTGAAGTCAGAAAGGAAAAAAGTAATTTAGATTTATTTCATTTTTTTAGGGTGGTTACGAGGTCGGTCAAATTAGCCAACTTTGTCTAGAGTTAGGGTAAAGGAAATAAAATTCTACCATAAAAAAAATTTGAAATTTAATTGGGATGTTTTAGGGATTATGATAATGAAATTTGAGAAGTTTTCAGTGAAGAAAGGTATTTTTAATCTTAACTTGTAGATTATTTTGCACTTGGAGCAGTCTACACTTTGATTCTATATATTCACATAGAAATATTTAGTGAAAATATTCATTAAAAATTTTTACTTTTGTCTACAAAAGATTTAATGGTTATTGAAAACTTGTGAAATTTTGTGAATATATAAAAACATTGGAAACTTGCCTGAATGCTGTTGTGAGAGGATGAACTGACATTTTTTGTGGTTATTAAAGTAATATTTACCCACAAACACACACCACATAGTTACAAGGTTATCTGTTTGACAATAAGTTTCCCATTATATAAAGTTCTTATGAATGTTTGATATGAGAAACATGCATACTTATAAAAGAGAACCTTCTATGGATGAAGGTTCTTTATCAAATCTATCAAAATGGCTTTTTCCATTGCATGATTTGAAATTAATGTGAAATAAACACACTTTTTTGTTTTTTATTGCTAACATTAGTCTAATCTTTATTAACCTAAATTCCAACCATTTGCGTTTGTATGAGAAAAGAGTTGTAATTGGGTAATTCGGTGAATTTTTCTTTATTATGCACATAAATGTAAAAGATTTGAGTATTTAACTAAATTTAACTAGCATTACATATCTAACCTCTTGGTCCACCTTAATATTATAAGTTGTTGGATCTGGATTTCTTATTTCTACAAACTCCAGTTAAAATTTGATTATGAAAGTTGTCCACAGTGGCTAAAAATGTCTCTAAGAATGTATTCAACCTCAGAGCTTGGAGGCTCCCAAATCTGGCCAATAAGCATCATTCAGTCATAGTTTCAACTGTGACCTAATTATCCCTATGTGTACAGGTGGAGATCAAAGTGTGCATGCCATGACCTTCAACAGAATGCCACTCAACACTGTCATGAACTTTGTATCAGATTTATCAAATTTTCACGTTCCGTACATTGCTGATTTCAAAACAGTTCATGTCAAAATAGGAAAGTTACCAGGTGCAATATTCAGAGGTGTCGAGAAGACATATACATTTATAGGTTATACAGGTTATCCAAATGCAATTTGCACATCGCATTGTAGATAAAAGTAATTTAAATCTTCATGTGCATATTTTCTTGCACTTTAACTTGTCCGAGTTAGACTGCTTTTGACGTTTCACGGATGTTTTTGGTACAAAAGTTGTATTAACACATCTGCTGTTTTTGTAGCAGAAACTTGTACCATTTGGTAAAAGATTGTCATTTTGTAAATTATAAGCAACATCACTTCTTCACTGTGGGGTTGCACCAGTGGAGTGACCCATGCACAGTTATTTAAATAGAACTTTTCACAATTTTATAACAGTATATGACAGTTAAGAAAGTTTCTTCAGGAAATTAAGTAATTGTTTTAGGTTTAACAGGAAATTAAGTAATTGTTTTAGGTTTAACTTTGGTTTTATGTTAAATTCTGATCTGAAATCTGGAAACATTAGATTTATGAACTGTAACACTTAAACTTAATTTAAAACTCATGTTTGACATAAACTTTCCTTTTGGTCTTTATTATTTTCCTTTGACTTGAAAGTTAATACTCGGTACAATCCAGAATAGATAAAGTAGTATTGCTTGTTTAGGAAGCTCTTCATCGAGAACAGATCCTGGAAACCAAGCTGGCCACACTACAGAGAGTGGTATCAAGCTCTCAAGAGGCATCAGATAGTGGCTGGAAAGTAAGTTCAATCTTTCTTCTCTAAATACTGTTTTTAAGTTTTTATTATCCTGTGTCAGTATTGTTGACAGCTCGGGGATTTCGTAATGTGTTAATATGTATTATTACAAATGTATTTTTATTTTAGTCAAGTTGTATTCATTAGTTCTATAGCTATTATCACATTTGTAAAACAAAGGATATTTGCTTCATATTTGTTATTATTCAAAATGATTTATAATTTTTAATTTTATAGAAATAATTATCTAAAAGAATTTATTTAAATTATTGAAGTAGACAAATGTAATTGCCAAAAAGAAATGATTTTAAAAAATGTAATTATGCTGAGCTAACGACCCAAAATAATTAATTTAATTACAAAGAGTGGTTTGCTTTAAAGTATATAACTCGACAGAAATAATTATCAAACTGATTTGAATAACATTGTAATAATTATGAAGAGTGTAAGGGTTGTATCTTCATAAATTTTATGTTATTGAATGATACTGTAATAAAGACAAGAAGTATTTAATTCGACTACTCAGTACTGTGAATAATACTCAGTATCTGAATTCCAAAACAGTTACAAAGTATATTTAACATCAGTGTAAATAAAAAATATGCTTACCCTAAAAGTAATAATGTTTTAACATCTATGTAACCAGAGATATATAGCTACTCGAAAAATATTGTTTAATACATGCATTATCTAAGAAATACTGCTTAAAGAGATTTATGTATGATTTATACATTGCCTGACATTTACTGGTTAAAATAGCATTTAATATATACGCTACTGAAGATGATATACTAGATAGTAAGATTACATTTGGTATTTACACATCCAGAGACATTGTTTAATATGTATATATGATACAGTAACTAATATTTTAGAAATATTGTTTAATACATTTTTAATACATATGTACACTACTGAAGAGATATTGGGAAAAGTGATTACATGTGACCTGTGCCCTACCAGAGGCTCACTGGTCAAAGATTGTGTTTAATGTGTACACTACCAAAGAGATACTGGTTGAAGAGAAAGGATGTAACACTTGCACTATCATGGGTTTTCTGTTGTACCATGCTGATTATCAAATATGTACTGGAAGGATGTGAAACACTTGATGAATTTTATGTATTTCACTTGAAAAGTAAATGCTCTTGGTTTTTGTGCAACTAAGTGAGATTAGACAATGTGATTTCTAACAAGCTTGTATTTATCGGTTACACCACCTAAGCTATATTGACTTAAGAGTTTATATTCTGACATGTTTTACCAGGAACATACAGAATAAAAATATTGTATATAATATATGTATTATGAAAGATGTTATTTTGAAATGTGTTTTCCAAGATCTTGTTTACTTACTGAAGAGAGATTGATAACAAAGTATGCCATTTTATGTTTGTGATATTACAAATAATTAGTTAATAGGGAAATAATTCAAAATGTTATCTTCCATCATTGGTTGATCAGTATAATACATTTTTATATTTACCCTCCACAGGGGTATTGCAGGCAGGTCCATGTGTGTATGTTTTCACACAAGTATGTTAGACTAATAGATTTATATACACAAATTTTACACAATCTCTGATTCCTTTTATTTTACAGGTTTTGATTGATGAAGACAGATTGCTCAGTCGAATAGAAACACTAGAAAGTCAATTGCAGGGTGCTTCTAAAGTAAGTTCTGCTATAAGTTTATCAAATGTTCATATGTTGTGTGTTAAAGTTAAGTAATACAAATACGTACGGTAAGGAAGTCTGCTTATTGCATATCATTTGCTAAACCACATAGTTTCTCATACTCGGTATTTACAGTTAAAGAAAGTAAAAGGTTGCTTTATATTTGTAACAATAAAAGGGATTTATTACATATTTCAGGTTTTCTAAACTTATTTAAATCAATTTGTAATACTTAATTTTAAAATCATTGTTAGAATGAAATAGGTAAAAAAGATTTAATGAAAAAGACAATCTGAGATATGATTAAAGAACCCTGGCTTGAGCTAAGAACTCTTGTTGATTCTCAGCAAAATAAATATGTAAGACCCAGGTGAGTTGATTTGATACATCTGTTGTATGGTTTGTTTTATTATGTTGGGAAAAAAACAACTACTGGATTAAATGGTGGGAAACTTTATAAATCTGTTATACAGTTTTTGTTGCTTTTGTAAGTGCCCCCACTAGTACAGCGGTATGTCTCCAGATTTATAATGCTAAAATCAGGGGTTCGATTCCCCTCGGTGGGCTGAGCAGATAGCCCTTTGTGGCTTTGCTATACGAAAAACACACACACACACACACACACACACATGCTTCTGTAAGTAAAATATTTTAAAATAATTTCGTAGTGATATACTTCTTTAAATAATTTTATAGTGATATACTTTAAATAATTTCATAGTGATATACTTTAAATAATTTCGTAGTGATATACTTTAAATAATTTCGTAGTGATATACTTTAAATAATTTCGTAGTGATATACTTTAAATAATTTCGTAGTGATATACTTTAAATAATTTCGTAGTGATATACTTTAAATAATTTCGTAGTGATATACTTCTTTAAATAATTTCGTAGTGATATACTTCTTTAAATAATTTCGTAGTGATATACTTCTTTAAATAATTTCGTAGTGATATACTTCTTTAAATAATTTCGTAGTGATATACTTCTTTAAATAATTTCGTAGTGATATACTTCTTTAAGAAACGATTAAAATGTTTACAAATGTTGCAGGTTTTAGTTGCTGTTTCTATCTTTCTACATTTTTCTAAATTTTTTGTATAAAATTTTTATTTCTAAAACTACAGATTTTATCTTTGTTTCGTTTTGAAGAACAATGCATCCAGTTTCATTTCATTTACAATCACTATTATACAGTAAAAATAACAAACCAAAATTGTAATCAAACAAACTTTTTAAATTGATAGTCAGAAGTTTTTTATATGCAACAAGTGTTCAACCTAATTTATTGTCATTAATATGTAATATGTTTTCCATTCAAACAGTTAAGACCTAATGCAAACAGGGTCTAGCACAATAACCTTTTTGGTTTTGAAAAAAAAACCAAAACTTGATAGGTTGGATCCATAGTGACTTAAAAATGCATACTTTGCTTGGTTCTACAAAATATTTATTTTTATATCACACTTATATTATCAATTAAATAAAAAAGCTTTAAAATAAAACAGAACTGTAATTGTAGTGAAAATAGTTCAGTCATTTTACTTCTAGCAGCATTTCACAAAGCTATTATTACTTTGTTCCAGACCCTTTATGATTTTCCAGTGAACTGAAAGTTCTAATGGCTTTTAAACTTAAGAGAATGTCAAAGAGCTTTTATAATGCATAGATGGAATGGTAGTCTGTGACTTCTGAAAGCTAAAATTTAGCCAGTTACATCACTGTAAGAGGTGATGTAGAGAAGCAGTGATTGCTCTAAATATCAATAAAACTACATTTATATTAAGGTACAAAAGTTAATTAGCACATTTATTAAAACTATTATAACTTTCTACCTCCAAGGATGCTTTTTGTGCCATCTTATCCTCAGAAAAAAATTCAGGAAATTTTAAAACACAATTGTTTTGTTGGGAGTGTGCTGAAATCAGTCAAAAGTTAAAAAGTGGTATTTACTTTAGTTGGTGTATCGTAAATCTTTAAGTGTGAAATAATTAGGTGAAATGTTTAATTTAATAAATTTCAACTCTTAAGTATTTTATTTTTTAACTTGTAGAAAAATTAGTGTGAGCTCATTTCTGTAATTTTTTAAATGCATTGGTGCAGTTTTGCCCTAGAGGCAGACTCCACCTATCCAAGCATGAAGGAATTAAACAATAATTAAGAAAAATATATTGTAGTTATGTTACTTTTGTGTGAAGTTGTAAGTATGTATCTTACACAATTAGCAACAGTACCTAATGATGCTGAGATTAAAAATAATACTATAGGGATGTGAGCTGTCTCGTACACTATTAATATGTATGTATGTACGTATGTAACGTTTCTGAACTGTCTGATAGACACAGTATCCACATGCTTGTCCCAGATGTTTTTCTTTAAAAATTGTCTTTTATACTTTCCTGATAAATTATGTAGTTTTTAGTTATGCTTTGTCTTTGATTGTTTTCGATGATTTTTTATGTAAGGATTAGGTTGTGTTTCTGTTAAACATTACAGTATTTTAAGGTATGAAAAGCATATTTAAAATTTGTGAGTCTTGTTTTAATTTTTAAAATTTTTCATTCTTTTAATATAATACTGATTTTCTTTTCTTAAGTTTGGTAACACTTCTAGATCAAGATTTGTTAATTATACTTCCAAATTATGATACTTTGTTGCTGTTTTCAGAGTATGAAACACTTTGGTTATATATAAGGGTCTGTTTTTATGGAAAATAGCATACAAGTGAACTGTAGAATTAATCAAATTAATATCTTCTATTGCATAATATTTAATTGTTCTTTTATAAGAAGTTTTGTATATTATTAAGATTTTACTGAAAACATGTTGAAAGTATTCAAGAAAGTTGTGTTTTTATGAAAAATTTTTAGTACATCTTTATTGCAATCTAGGTCTGATTTTTGTTTGTTTTTTCTGAAGTACAAAACAACAATTTCAAAAACCTATTTCATATAAGGATATATACATCTTTATGGGTTTCATTCATGAGTTGATGTATTATAAGTATGTAATTTGTCATTAAAGTTAATTAATATTTGAACTTCTTTGACAGAACACTTCTGAAGATAAGTTAAGGGAAGAACTAATGAAACTTCAGGAAGAGAAAGATAAATATCAGAACACTGCCAAGGTAATAAACCATACTTAACTAATGACGTGATGTATAGCATTATTAAGAAACCATACTTAACTAATGGCGTGATGTATAGCATTATTAAGAAACCATACTTAACTAACGGCGTGGCATTATAGCATTATTAAGAAACCATACTTAACTAACGGCGTGATGTATAGCATTATTAAGAAACCATACTTAACTAATGACGTGATGTATAGCATTATTAAGAAACCATACTTAACTAATGACGTGATGTATAGCATTATTAAGAAACCATACTTAACTAAATGACGTGATGTATAGCATTATTAAGAAACCATACTTAACTAAATGACGTGATGTATAGCATTATTAAGAAACCATATTTAACTAAATGACGTGATATATAGTATTATTAAGAAACCATACTTAACTAAATGACGTGATGTATAGCATTATTAAGAAACCATACTTAACTAAATGACGTGATGTATAGCATTATTAAGAAACCATACTTAACTAAATGACGTGATGTATAGCATTATTAAGAAACCATATTTAACTAAATGACGTGATGTATAGCATTATTAAGAAACCATACTTAACTAAATGACGTGATGTATAGCATTATTAAGAAACCATATTTAACTAAATGACGTGATGTATAGCATTATTAAGAAACCATACTTAACTAAATGACATGATGTATAGCATTATTAAGAAACCATACTTAACTAAATGACGTGATGTATAGCATTATTAAGAAACCATACTTAACTAAATGACGTGATATATAGCATTATTAAGAAACCATACTTAACTAAATGACGTGATGTATAGCATTATTGTGGTATAGCCAGGAGCTCATAAGAGTGGTTCTACTGAAGATCTGAAATAACTATATATTATTGATAGCTGAGAATGCAAAGAATGAGGTAGTGAAACTATGAAAGTACATAGCAGCTATTCTGGACACTTGATCCAAGGTAAGGATAGAATGCTGGATACTATCCTACTCCTAATAAGGATCTTTCAAAAAAAGTTTGGGAAAATTAGTGATACACACTGAGTTCTTGGTGCATCTGGTTTACTTGTGTTATGACATTTTAGAATGTTCATTAGTGACAAAATGACAATGTAGTTAAGCAACATGTGGTTACAGAAGTATATGCACAGTTTATATGAAAATCTGACGAATTGATTGAAAGCTTTTGTATATATGTTAATATATTAATCAAATGTTATTTCAAACTTGCTTGACTTGTAATATTTAAGGTTATTTAGTGTGTGAAAAATAAAGGCTTGTTAACTCTGTTTCAGGAGTAACTGCTGTGTGTTGGGTGGTTTGAGTACGTTTAGAATAAAACTCAGTGTAGCGCGTGCAACTTAAGATGAACTGCTGCTACAGTTGTAAATACAGGAACATGAAGTTATATTACTACTTAATGTTACTAATAATAATAAGTAATAAATAATATTGTGAGATTTAAATAATGCAGCATTGGTTAATACTAGTAAGTTGGTAGTTTTGTCTTCCAAAGAGGCACTTTACCTTACGAAGCAGATTTGATCAAATTCATTAAACATCCTCCGTCCTGTCTGTAGTTCAGTTATGTATGTTACTAATAGTTAGGCCAAATCCTGCCACTTATGTGAAGTATTAGAATTGTTAAAATAGCTGAATGGAAAGGAAGTTTAGTCAAAACCTAAAACATTTTCTTACAGCTATTTTAATCAGCATAAGTGTTATCAGATTTTTAAATACTGTATACATTATAGTTACCTCTGTTATATTATTTTTTAATGTTTCATAATTAGATCTTTCATTAGGTGTCAAAGAGAGGGAGCATTTTATATGGGAAGTGAATTTAATGTATTTATTTACATCTTTTATCCTGTTTTGATAATTTCAGAAAATTAATAACTGTTCCACCACCGCCTTCCCTAACAGGCGTGTATCATTACAGATACTTTTGTCTGTCCAGGTGTTGATCTGTATATTGTATAATGTAAAAACTTTCTTTTACTTTCTTTCTTCTTGGTTTCAGTTCTCCACATTGATCTGTATATTGTGTAGTGTAAAAACTTTCTTTTACTTTCATTCTTCTTTGTTTCAGTTCTCCACGTTGATCTGTATTGTGTAGTGTAAAAACTTTCTTTTACTTTCATTCTTCTTGGTTTAAGTTCTCCACGTTGATCTGTATATTGTGTAGTGTAAAAACTTTCTTTTACTTTCATTCCTTTTGGTTTCAGTTCTCCACGTTGATCTGTATTGTATAGTGTAAAAACTTTCTTTTACTTTCATTCTTCTTGGTTTCAGTTCTCCACGTTGATCTGTATATTGTGTAGTGCAAAAACTTTCTTTTACTTTCATTCCTTTTGGTTTCAGTTCTCCACGTTGATCTGTATATTGTGTAGTGTAAAAACTTTCTTTTACTTTCATTCCTTTTTGGTTTCAGTTCTCCACGTTGATCTGTATTGTATAGTGTAAAAACTTTCTTTTACTTTCATTCCTTTTGGTTTCAGTTCTCCACATTGATCTGTATTGTGTAGTGTAAAAACTTTCTTTTACTTTCATTCTTCTTGGTTTCAGTTCTCCACGTTGATCTGTATATTGTGTAGTGCAAAAACTTTCTTTTACTTTCATTCCTTTTGGTTTCAGTTCTCCACGTTGATCTGTATATTGTGTAGTGTAAAAACTTTCTTTTACTTTCATTCCTTTTGGTTTCAGTTCTCCACGTTGATCTGTATTGTATAGTGTAAAAACTTTCTTTTACTTTCATTCCTTTTGGTTTCAGTTCTCCACGTTGATCTGTATTGTGTAGTGTAAAAACTTTCTTTTACTTTCATTCTTCTTGGTTTCAGTTCTCCACGTTGATCTGTATTGTGTAGTGTAAAAACTTTCTTTTACTTTCATTCTTCTTGGTTTTAGTTCTCCACATTGAATCTGAAGTTGAGAAATGGCAATAAGGTTCAGGTATAGCCTGGTGGTTAGAGCATTCGACTCAAAATCTGATGGTTGCTGAATGAAAGCTTGTCATGAAATGTGCTTTTCCTTTCAGTTGTGGAGGTGTTATAATGTGGTGGTTAATTCAACTATTCTTTGATAAAGCATAATCTGATATTTAATGGTTGGTGATGTTGACTAGCTGCCTTTCTTCTAGTCTCTTTCTTCAAAATATAGATAACTGGAATGGATAGTGCAAAATTCAACAAAACAAAACAATTATAACTGAAATCCACAAGTGGTTACATCACACTAAATAATCAATATAGTTTAACATTTTAAGTGAAAGAACCTAATGTACCAGTATTGTAAGTAAAGAAGTGTTTCATTTAATTAACTGGATGTCAGAATACTATACAACATCGTCCTTAATGCAGCATTAAATCCAGTGTATTTCATTTAAATTGGTACTCATTAATTATACTTTAGAAAGATTTCATAGAAAGTATATTTGTTTTTGTGATTTTTATCTCAACAATTAGAAGATTTTTTTGTATATTTTATGTTTTTAATGTTCCTCTTGCAGCAGTCTTTGTAAAATTAGAGATTTCTAAAAACAATCTTCTAAAACATTGGAATCTTTCTTTTCTGATATTTGTATATCATTCAAAAATTTCAATATAGACTAACAGTCCACGTATGCCTGCTAAACGTATAAGATTTATTTTTCAGTCTCGTGTTGTGTAAATTGTAATATTTCTGTTGAAAAGAAAGTAATTCAAACTTTATTTTTAGGAATCTTTAAGAAAAGTTCTTCAGGAGAAATTAGAAGCAGTACGAAGAGCTCAAGATTTAGAGGTACCTGTTTCATGTAACTACTTTGTTAGAAAGAGGTACCTGTTTTATGTAACTACTTTGTTAGAAAGAGGTACCTGTTTTATGTAACTACTTTGTTAGAAAGAGGTTACCTGTTTTTATGTAACTACTTTGTTAGAAAGGGGTGCCTGTTTTATGTAACTACTTTGTTAGAAAGAGGTTACCTGTTTCATGTAACTACTTTGTTAGAAAGGGTACCAGTTTCATGTAACTACTTTGTTAGAAAGAGGTACCTGTTTCATGTAACTACTTTGTTAGAAAGAGGTTACCAGTTTTATGTAACTACTTTGTTAGAAAGAGGTACCGGTTTTATGTAACTACTTTGTTAGAAAGAGGTACCTGTTTCATGTAACTACTTTGTTAGAAAGAGGTACCTGTTTTATGTAACTACTTTGTTAGAAAGAGGTACCTGTTTTTATGTAACTACTTTGTTAGAAAGGGTACCTGTTTCATGTAACTACTTTGTTAGAAAGGGTACCAGTTTCATGTAACTACTTTGTTAGAAAGAGGTACCTGTTTCATGTAACTACTTTGTTAGAAGAGGTACCAGTTTTATGTAACTACTTTGTTAGAAAGGGTTACCAGTTTTATGTAACTACTTTGTTAGAAAGAGGTACCTGTTTTATGTAACTACTTTGTTAGAAAGAGGTACCTGTTTTATGTAACTACTTTGTTAGAAAGAGGTACCTGTTTTATGTAACTACTTTGTTAGAAAGAGGTACCTGTTTCATGTAACTACTTTGTTAGAAAGAGGTACCTGTTTTATGTAACTACTTTGTTAGAAAGAGGGTACCTGTTTCATGTAACTACTTTGTTAGAAAGAGGTTACCAGTTTTATGTAACTACTTTGTTAGAAAGAGGTTACCAGTTTTATGTAACTACTTTGTTAGAAAGAGGTACCTGTTTCATGTAACTACTTTGTTAGAAAGAGGTACCTGTTTTATGTAACTACTTTGTTAGAAAGAGGTACCTGTTTTATGTAACTACTTTGTTAGAAAGAGGTACCTGTTTCATGTAACTACTTTGTTAGAAAGAGGTACCAGTTTCATGTAACTACTTTGTTAGAAAGAGGTACCTGTTTCATGTAACTACTTTGTTAGAAAGAGGTACCAGTTTTATGTAACTACTTTGTTAGAAAGAGGTACCAGTTTTATGTAACTACTTTGTTAGAAAGAGGTACCTGTTTCATGTAACTACTTTGTTAGAAAGAGGTACCTGTTTCATGTAACTACTTTGTTAGAAAGAGGTACCTGTTTTATGTAACTACTTTGTTAGAAAGAGGTACCTGTTTCATGTAACTACTTTGTTAGAAAGAGGTACCAGTTTCATGTAACTACTTTGTTAGAAAGAGGTACCTGTTTCATGTAACTACTTTGTTAGAAAGAGGTACCAGTTTTATGTAACTACTTTGTTAGAAAGAGGTACCTGTTTTATGTAACTACTTTGTTAGAAAGAGGTACCTGTTTCATGTAACTACTTTGTTAGAAAGAGGTACCTGTTTCATGTAACTACTTTGTTAGAAAGAGGTACCTGTTTTATGTAACTACTTTGTTAGAAAGAGGTACCTGTTTCATGTAACTACTTTGTTAGAAAGAGGTACCTGTTTCATGTAACTACTTTGTTAGAAAGAGGTACCTGTTTCATGTAACTACTTTGTTAGAAAGAGGTACCAGTTTCATGTAACTACTTTGTTAGAAAGAGGTACCTGTTTCATGTAACTACTTTGTTAGAAAGAGGTACCTGTTTCATGTAACTACTTTGTTAGAAAGAGGTACCTGTTTCATGTAACTACTTTGTTAGAAAGAGGTACCTGTTTTATGTAACTACTTTGTTAGAAAGAGGTACCTGTTTCATGTAACTACTTTGTTAGAAAGAGGTACCTGTTTCATGTAACTACTTTGTTAGAAAGAGGTACCTGTTTCATGTAACTACTTTGTTAGAAAGAGGTACCTGTTTCATGTAACTACTTTGTTAGAAAGAGGTACCTGTTTCATGTAACTACTTTGTTAGAAAGAGGTACCTGTTTCATGTAACTACTTTGTTAGAAAGAGGTACCTGTTTCATGTAACTACTTTGTTAGAAAGAGGTACCTGTTTCATGTAACTACTTTGTTAGAAAGAGGTACCTGTTTCATGTAACTACTTTGTTAGAAAGAGGTACCTGTTTCATGTAACTACTTTGTTAGAAAGAGGTACCTGTTTCATGTAACTACTTTGTTAGAAAGAGGTACCTGTTTCATGTAACTACTTTGTTAGAAAGAGGTACCTGTTTCATGTAACTACTTTGTTAGAAAACCTGTTTCATGTAACTACTTTGTTAGAAAAGGGTGCCTGTTTCATGTAACTACTTTGTTAGAAAGAGGTACCTGTTTCATGTAACTACTTTGTTAGAAAGGGTACCTGTTTCATGTAACTACTTTGTTAGAAAGAGGTACCTGTTTCATGTAACTACTTTGTTAGAAAGAGGTACCTGTTTCATGTAACTACTTTGTTAGAAAGAGGTACCTGTTTCATGTAACTACTTTGTTAGAAAGAGGTACCTGTTTCATGTAACTACTTTGTTAGAAAGAGGTACCTGTTTCATGTAACTACTTTGTTAGAAAGAGGTACCTGTTTCATGTAACTACTTTGTTAGAAAGAGGTACCTGTTTCATGTAACTACTTTGTTAGAAAGAGGTACCTGTTTCATGTAACTACTTTGTTAGAAAGAGGTACCTGTTTCATGTAACTACTTTGTTAGAAAGAGGTACCTGTTTCATGTAACTACTTTGTTAGAAAGAGGTACCTGTTTCATGTAACTACTTTGTTAGAAAGAGGTACCTGTTTCATGTAACTACTTTGTTAGAAAGAGGTACCTGTTTCATGTAACTACTTTGTTAGAAAGAGGTACCTGTTTCATGTAACTACTTTGTTAGAAAGAGGTACCTGTTTCATGTAACTACTTTGTTAGAAAGAGGTACCTGTTTTGTAACTACTTTGTTAACCTGTTTCTAACTACTTTGTTAGAAAAACCTGTTTCATTTAACTACTTTGTTAGAAAGAGGTACCTGTTTCATGTAACTACTTTGTTAGAAAGAGGTACCTGTTTCATGTAACTACTTTGTTAGAAAGAGGTACCTGTTTCATGTAACTACTTTGTTAGAAAGAGGTACCTGTTTCATGTAACTACTTTGTTAGAAAGGGGTACCTGTTTCATGTAACTACTTTGTTAGAAAGAGGTACCTGTTTCATGTAACTACTTTGTTAGAAAGAGGTACCTGTTAACTACATGTAACTACTTTGTTAGAAAGAGGTACCTGTTTCATGTAACTACTTTGTTAGAAAGAGGTACCTGTTTCATGTAACTACTTTGTTAGAAAGAGGTACCTGTTTCATGTAACTACTTTGTTAGAAAGAGGTACCTGTTTCATGTAACTACTTTGTTAGAAAGAGGTACCTGTTTCATGTAACTACTTTGTTAGAAAGGACCTGGTTACCTGTTTCATGTAACTACTTTGTTAGAAAAGAGGTTACCTGTTTCATGTAACTACTTTGTTAGAAAAAGTTTCATGTAACTACTTTGTTACCTGTTTCATGTAACTACTTTGTTAGAAAAGGACCTGTTTCATGTAACTACTTTGTTACCAGTTTCATGTAACTACTTTGTTAGAAAGAGGTACCTGTTTCATGTAACTACTTTGTTAGAAAGAGGTACCTGTTTCATGTAACTACTTTGTTAGAAAGAGGTACCTGTTTCATGTAACTACTTTGTTAGAAAGAGGTTACCTGTTTCATGTAACTACTTTGTTAGAAAGAGGTACCTTTGTTAGAAAGAGGTAGTTTCATGTAACTACTTTGTTAGAAAGAGGTACCTGTTTCATGTAACTACTTTGTTAGAAAGAGGTACCTGTTTCATGTAACTACTTTGTTAGAAAGAGGTACCTGTTTCATGTAACTACTTTGTTAGAAAGAGGTACCTGTTTCATGTAACTACTTTGTTAGAAAGAGGTACCTGTTTCATGTAACTACTTTGTTAGAAAGAGGTACCTGTTTCATGTAACTACTTTGTTAGAAAGAGGTACCAGTTTCATGTAACTACTTTGTTAGAAAGAGGTACCTGTTTCATGTAACTACTTTGTTAGAAAGAGGTACCTGTTTCATGTAACTACTTTGTTAGAAAGAGGTACCTGTTTCATGTAACTACTTTGTTAGAAAGAGGTACCTGTTTCATGTAACTACTTTGTTAGAAAGAGGTACCAGTTTCATGTAACTACTTTGTTAGAAAGAGGTACCTGTTTCATGTAACTACTTTGTTAGAAAGAGGTACCTGTTTCATGTAACTACTTTGTTAGAAAGAGGTACCTGTTTCATGTAACTACTTTGTTAGAAAGAGGTACCTGTTTCATGTAACTACTTTGTTAGAAAGAGGTACCTGTTTCATGTAACTACTTTGTTAGAAAGAGGTACCTGTTTCATGTAACTACTTTGTTAGAAAGAGGTACCTGTTTCATGTAACTACTTTGTTAGAAAGAGGTACCTGTTTCATGTAACTACTTTGTTAGAAAGAGGTACCTGTTTCATGTAACTACTTTGTTAGAAAGAGGTACCTGTTTCATGTAACTACTTTGTTAGAAAGAGGTACCTGTTTCACTTTTTAGGTACCACATGTAACTACTTTGTTAGAAAGAGGTACCTGTTTCATGTAACTACTTTGTTAGAAAGAGGTACCTGTTTTACTTTGTTAGAAAGAGGTACCTGTTTCATGTAACTACTTTGTTAGAAAGAGGTACCAGTTTCATGTAACTACTTTGTTAGAAAGAGGTACCAGTTTCATTTAACACATTTAACTACTTTGTTAGAAAGAGGTACCAGTTTCATTTAACTACTTTGTTAGAAAGAGGTACCAGTTTCATTTCAAACATTTATCTACTTTGTTAGAAAAGCAGCCAGTGGAACTTCTCGTTAAGATTATATTTCTTCAGTAAAAAGTTGTAATATTTCTTTAATGTTTAGATAACACGACTTTTAAACCTGAAAGTAATAATTATAAAGAAGAAATATTCTTACTAAAGACACATGTAATGAAGTTTCTAATAGTCAAAGTAAGTTTGTAAAATGTATAAGATTTGGAATCTGCAATACATAAATGTATATTTGGCTTACTCTCTGATAGAACCTAACGAGGATGTTATGTACTGAAAATATGCAAACATTTATTCTAAAAGTTTTTTTTTTGCTGCTATCAGAGTTCTTTGGCTGCAGCAGAAGTAGAATGTAACCATCTTCATAATGTGTATGAAAACACGCAGAGAGAACTCCAACTTTTGGCTTCAAAAAATGATGAACACTTGAAGGAGATTAGTGAACTGACAAAGAAACTTAAAGTAAGCTAATTCTTACTTCATAGATAATTGTTTCTATCATTTATGTGTGAAATGTGTATGCTGATTATTTGTTTAGTTAATGTAGTCATTGAAAATTATTTGTTCATATATCTTGTTGATATGATGTGGTCTTTAAAATGTTTCATATTTTGGTTGGTATAAAGGAATAATTTGTGTGCACGTGTTTTTAGAGCACATTGCAAAAATGTAATAGTGATAATAGTTTACTAACACACAATTTAGGAAAGAAATGTGGTTTGATCTGTACACAGATTTACAGAAAACAGTAGGTGGCACCACATGCCATGTACACAGATTTACAGAAAACAGTAGGTGGTACCACATGCCAGTATAAGTCTTAGAATGATTTAATCTAATGCGTAAGATTGATTTATTTTTTTTAGTAATACTAGCTGAAGATACCAATTAAAACTTGTATAAAGGACAATGTTAGATAATGTTCCACCTTTATTTTGTGTTAAATTCCTAATCTTATTAATTGCTAATTGCATACCAAGAAGGCAATAATTGACTTAATTAACTGATATCTTTTAAAGTCAAAGTCAAAAGTCTATTAAAAATATGCTCTGTTTTAAGGTGTTTTTATCCCCCATTTAAGTAAAAATCATAAAACAAATTATCCCAAAAAAATGCTATTAAATAGTTTACGGTAACCATTACTGAAACTGAGCTAGCTAACAAATTCTAACAAAAACGCGTAATACTAGCAATCCTTGTTGATATTTACATGTTTCTGTGCAGGAGGCTGAAGATAAAGAACAGGAATTATCAAATAAAGTTAAACAGGAAAAGCAGGAACTGGAAAACCAACTGGAGGAAATGAAGAAACAAGAGACAGTATTAGCAGCGCAGGTGGGTTTATAATAAAGTATATGTAGATTTATGAAATACAGCTGTTCTCTTGAATGAACATATACTCTTCAAAAAAAGAAATGCAAAAGGCAAAATATGAGACAAATTATTAACAAGTTTATTCCGGGTAGTTCTGTATGACATGTGTGAAACTTTGCACATTCACTGCTGAACATCCAATGTCTGCAAAGGTGAAGTCCACGCTCACTAGGTGAAGTTTAACGTCACTCAACGTCAATAACGACTATGCCCCTCGTGAGCATCATTAACTGCTTGGCATCTCCTGCCCATGGAAGCGATGAGATGACGAATCACATCCTGTGGAATGGCGGTCCACTCAGCCTGCAAAGCTGCTGCAAGCTGAGGTAGAGTTTGCGGTTGAGGTTGTCTCCGTCGCAGACGTTGGTCCAACTCGTTCCAAAGATGTTCGATGGGGTTTAAATCTGGTGATCTGGAGGGTCAGGGAAGAACGTTGATGTTGTGGTGTCTCAAGAAGACAGTGGTGAGTCGGGCTGTGTGAGGATGGGCGTTGTCATGTTGAAAAACGTCGTTGACATTCACCATGATGGGTTGCACATGGGGCCTAAGAATCCCGTAGACGGTTGCGTACGGTCTGATCAAAAATCCTATGCAGCCCTGGTATGGTTGAGGCAGTAGACGTCGCAGTGGTGGTCCTATCCCAAAGGTGACGTAACCGGAAGTTGCGATCTTGTGCGGGCGTGGTCACACGAGGTCTGCCAGATCGTGGACGGTCATGAGTTGATCCATGTTGTTGGTGACGATTCCATAGCCTTGTGATGGTGCTTGGGTGGACATTCACAGCTCTGGCAACATCTGATCGAGATTCGCCTGCTTCCAAGCGACCAATGGCGTTGTTGCGTTGTGCTTCAGTCAGTCTTGGCGTAACTGTATTGTGTGTCGGTGGCTTAACACTGAGCCATGGAAACCGAGAACCCATCACTTTTATAGGGATTTTGCACATATTGCACTTGCAGAACATGCAGATCTCTCAAATAAATTTATTAGACACGCATGCGTTTTGGCGAAAAATCCGACGTTTTCCTCCATTTTCAAAGTGCACAACTTTTATTGCCATTTTGGTCCGACAATCAGTGCCTTAACACGTGTAACATCACATACTCTGAGCTTGTAATGTTATTACATATATTTCTCTTTAAAATAACAAAAATATCCCTTTTGCATTTCTTGTTTTGAAGAGTATATATTGTACAAATGTAATATAGGTTATTAGCTGTTATGTTTCTTAAGTAATTATAATTTATCTGTCATAATTTTATTAATTGTTTTTTCATAGTATTATAATACAAAACTTTCATGTGTGTGTTATGTACTGTATTCTCACAGCTGGAATAATTTCTCAATACATGTATATATTGAAGAACATGTTTGTATTGTATTTTCTTGATGAAGTTTTCAGTAAAGGTTTTTGTTTGTTTGTTTTTTTCAAGCTAGAAATAAACCTGTCATATTTTATCCTCAATCATGCCCAAAATTGAACAAAAATTGGGGCCTGGCTAACCAATGAGTGAATATTTCCTGTGAAATTTTTATCATTGTTACAAGTGTAGCTGCCAGTTTGGTCACTAATTTTAATTTTGTTCTTTGAACCATACTGACACAAGTCAAGGGCCACATTATTGCATTTGTTAACTTTTATTTAAGAACCTTTGTCAATAATCTTGGTGAAAAGTTGAAGATTATAATTCATATTTTAGTACTATACATTAATTTCTTATTTTAAAGATAAATATTAAAAAAACCTAAATATTGATTTTTATGTGCCACTTGTTATGCTGAATGCAGCATTGGTTCACATTAGATACATGTGATGTCGAAATACAAATTCTGTAGTTTCTCACAAATTAGAAACTCAATACCAGTATTGACAAGCTAAAATATAAAATAAGAACCTTCTGTCTGTTCTGTTTGTTGAGATATCACTTGTGTACTTAATAAAATATGGTGGTCCTGCTCATCTCTTTCCATTTTGGGAATGCTCCCTTATATACGTTAACTTATATCTATTATGTGTGAATAACCAATCGAAAGTTCAGAATGTTGTCCTAATGGCTGGCTTTCTCAGCCATTCTCAAGTATTATGATGTCAACTCGAACTTTTGTAACAATTTTAAGGAGGTAGGTTGAGTCTTTAGTCTGTTCAAAATTTCAAATATTTTGTACCCAGTTGCAGCTTAGTTACTAAGCTTGGTAAATTAGCGAAATTATGTGGTATTAATATAGTAATTTGTTTTTATGGTTATTTCAAATTCAAGGTTAAAACCAAAAAGTAATTTTCAATCTTCATTTCAAATCCTCAACGTGTGAAATTTTTTTAACATGTAGCAGTATGTGGCAAACAGCAAATAAATACAGATTATTGTAACTATAAGATATAATTGATTGCCATACTGATATACTGTTTGTTCTAAGAAAAATAAGTTTAAGAACTTATTTGTAAATATTAATAATTTAGATATATGTATAACATATAAAACTGACTTATAGTGGCCTGTCATAGCTGTGTTTTATTGGACTAGCATTTTGTAAAGTAGTCACATTGCAGTTATAATATTATTGGATATGGTAACGTGAGTGCATGTGCACTGTGTCATTGCAACTTGTGTAGTGCTAGCCATGAGCAGCTGAAAAGGTTGATATAATAAAACTAATAAATATGTGTAACTATTTAGTGTTATGAGATTTAAGCTATTAAGACTAAACATTTGTGTTTTAATGTCAAAATATGTAGTCATTTAAGAGTGAAAAAAGTATAACGTGTTTATGTCCTAATTTCCTGTAGTGGTTACAAGGCTGGTCAAATTGATCAACCCTGTAATGGAGTTAGGGTTAAGAAAATAATAGATAAAATTTGACTGTACAAAACTTTTGAAATGTATTTATGAGGTTGTAAAGACAATACAAATGATATTTTGGGTTTTGGGCATGAAGAATAGTTTTTAATGACTTCTCACTCGAACTAGTAATATCATTAAAAAATTATTTTTTTTGTATAATGCTTATTATATGTATTATATTTTGTGAAGGTATGCATACTGCATTAAAAGTTTTAAATACTAAATGTATGCAAAATTGTATATGAAATTGCATATTTTATACCAAGCCTGTTGTGAAAGGGTTAAGTCCCATGCTGAATCTTTTTTGGCTGTACCGTTTTTTCTTTTTTTTCCACACCTGAGATATTTTTAGTATTACTAATACTTTCATCAGTTAACAACCAGATTATTTGCAAATATTTTGATTTTCATTAACGTCTACCATTTCTACTTATTTGTTATAATATTTTATTAAATTTAGTCTCTAAGAAAGCCCCTCCTAATTTCTCGGCTTATGTATATCGAATAAATTGTGTTTTCTAGTCGAAGTATATTTTCATGTTAATTAACAAGATATTTGATTTATATTCATTGCAGATCGAGAGTTTACAAGCAGATAATGATTTTGCCAAGGAACAGTTAATGGCTATGAAAGGTATGAAGAAAGAAAATTACTGATCTAGTAATTTTAATCTTAACATATCACGGTTAAACAGAAACAGGTAGTGATTTTTAAATTACTTTTTCTTATTTTATTTATTTTAATAAATTATTTTAAACTTTTACTGCCTTTTCTTTGATTATAAAAAAAAAAATTGTACCAGTTTTTTTATTTTTTCAGCAGAAAATTAAAAGGGCATGTTTTAATGTATCGTTACTTACTTGAAACAAGAAACTTTGAAAAGTTTAAATATAAATACCTTTTCTCTCATGATGGTTGTGGTCAGTATCACATTTTTTTAGTTAAAATAAAATTTTATCTAGGGGGACATACATGTTCATGTTAGTGAAAATATTTATAGTTTAATGACAAAGATATATTTAATAAATGTGTTTCAAAATTGTATGCCAGTCATAATGACATACTTATTGAAATAGCAAAAAATTATATTTTTTACATTTGTTTAGTAAGACAAAAATCTAGTGCAGGATTATATTTAAACTACAGTTTCCATTTAACTTTCTTAAAAGTTACAAACACTTTTATGGTTGTAGATGAATATTTGTATCAATGAGGTTTTATTATTGGTTGAGATGCTATATTATCATATTTACTATTTCATGTATTTCTTTTTTTTTTCTCTAGCTCGATTTGAAAAACTTAAAACTGAACAAAACGAAAATGAAATATTTGATATAGTTGAAACAAATGGAGTTTTGATGCAACCACAAGGTAAAATAATGACTTTCCTTTTTATAGAAAAATTGGCTGTAGTTTGTAGTAGAAGATGTCCTTGTGGTAAAATTACATAGTATGACCAAGTTAATGAAAGAATCACTGTATTGTAAATTTGTAGATATATTTAATTAATTAGAAAGTAGAATTAACTTTCTACAAAACAAGATTGTGTATTTTTTTATACTGGGTGATAAAATGAAAGGTAAGGTTTAGTTTGATAGACCAGAATAATTAGATTTTATGGGTTATTCAAAAAGGATAAATTTTTATTATTGTGAGAAACAGGACAAGACTGAAGATTTGGACAGTTGTTGAGGGTTATCTGTTATATTAAATGGGCTTATAATATACTAGTTGTCAAACTAAAGGATAAAATCGAATAGTTAAAAATATAATATACATGTTTTATAGCAAGGATTTAAGGACCAACTCAAGGACCATGTAGGTTTGACATTAAAAAGTTGAAATATTAAAATATCTTGACAAATCTCTTTAAAATATAGGGTGTGTTTTCTGGCTGATTTCCAATATGCTTTCATTGTAGTTAGTATGGAAGGGATCAACTCTATTTTAAGAAGTGTGCATACATAATATGAAAGAAAACCACTTTTATGCAAAAGTTAGATTTCAATGATATTTTAATTTAAAAGGTAATTCACTTATGGACAAGTGTTTAACTCACTTTAGGAATACAAGTTGATATCATCAGTGAGAAGTTTATATCCACAGACGGATCTGTTAATGGTAATGTTTTATATAAAATATTTTAGTTCATGTGTTAAACTTAAGAGTTTCATAAATAGTGTTTTTTGTGATATATCTTAATGTATTGTTTGGGTAAAATGATTGTATATACATATGCATACACAAAGACGGCATATTGCTTAGCTTTATACTTAACTACAAACAGACAAATAGGTGTCTTTCATCGAGTTAATATTCTGTAGTTAAAATTAGGTTGTACTTCAGAACTTCCAGAAGTAAGAGATTTGATTTTTCTAATTAAAAATAATGCAGGTCCAGTTCAGTATACAACACATAGTATGACTATATATTAAAGTGAAAAGTGGAAACACTGAATATTAACTGTGTTATAAACCTTTATAATAAATGGTATATATTGAAATAATACTAAAATTATGAAGTCTCTCCAGTGCACGTGTTGGTTTTATGTTAAAAAATATTTATACCTTGCTATTTCTTTTAACCTCTGTCTGTAGTAATTTTTATTTAATTTTATATTGAACCACTATAAGTATTATTATTATTACATTTTAACTGTAAACATTTAACGTTTCAGGTTCTTTGCTGAGTACATCTGAAGAAGTAGAAAAGTTAAAATGTAAGAATTGGTTTTTTAAATCATAAATTATTATACTTACCTCATTCATCTCTCAAGCTATTATTATTTCTGGTTATTCAATCTGGTGAAACAGATACTGTATACATATGTTGTGTAAAAAAAAATGTCATGTTATTATTTTCAGTTTCAAGGATATCATATAAATTAACTTTTGTATATACCTGAAATTATAATGTTGGAGGTTTGTTTATTTGCATTATATTTAGTCTGAGAAGTATTATATGAAGACTGTTTAAAAGCTAATAATTGATATATTTATCAGAGTATTTTGACCAAATATTACACTGCTGGCGGTTTGTAGTGTGACTATAGCTTAGTCTTCTTAATGTTTTATCATTTTCTGTCGAAGTTATTACATATTCTGAAAATACATCTTCTTAGTTTTAGAGTACTTAAACTACTTTCTGTATTTCAGGCCAACTAGATAATTCAGAAAAAGACTTGGTAGAGAGCAGGAACAGGATTCAAGAACTTACAAGTATGTTTTTTATTTAGACTTGTATCTACTTTAATAAAAGTCATGTTACTATATCAAAGTAATAAATATGGAAAGAAAAGTAAAGTCATGTTACTATATCAAAGTAATAAATATGGAAAGAAAAGTAAAATCATGTTACTATGTCAAAGTAATAAATATGGAAAGAAAAGTAAAATCATGTTACTATGTCAAAGTAATAAATATGGAAAGAAAAGTAAAATCATGTTACTATGTCAAAGTAATAAATACAGAAAGAAAAGTAAAATCATGTTACTATGTCAAAGTAATAAATACAGAAAAAAAGTCGTGTTACTATGTCAAAATAATAAATACGGAAAAAAGTCACGTTACTATGTCAAAATAATAAATACGGAAAGTAAAGTCACGTTACTATGTCAAAATAATAAATACGGAAAGAAAGGTCATGTTACTATGTCAAAATAACAAATACGGAAAGAAAGGTCGTGTTACTATGTCAAAATAATAAATACGGAAAGAAAAGTAGTTGTTAAGTACATCGTGATCTTTCTGTTCTGTAGAGAGAAAAACATTGAGCGAAATTCAGAATAGGATGAAAACATTTAATTCTGAATACTAAAACTGAATGACTTTTTAGGTTCAATGATATATTTTTATATGTAAGATTTTTCATCATCATATGTATACTGAAATGTAATATCATTTGGTTACTTAAATGAATTAGATATTCTTCTATTTGGTATGGCACATTGATACAATTCTGTTATATATATATATATATATATATATATATATATTCATACAAATGATTTTTTCTACTGCTTTAGTGAAGTTTGACAAAGTTGAACATGAAAAACAAAAGAGCCAGTTGACAGTTGAGAAGTTAAAAGGTGAGTAATGTTTATGTTATGAAAAATTTCTTTCAGTCTAATTCTGTAGAAAAATATTTCTGAAGTTTCTTTAGCCTTTTGTATTTTTCTTACATTACTTTTTAATAGTGCTTCTGTGGGCCAGGTGCCCAGGGATTTTTAGAACCTAATTTTGCAAGTTATTCCAGATCATTTATTTATTGGCCTACACTTTTATCAAAACCTGATTGGACAAAAAACAGGTAACTGCTGCAAATTTTGTGAAAACTGTATCCACAGATGGCCATAAAACAAATATCTGCATGCTATCAACATTCATTGAGTGAGTGTACTGATCTTGTATTGATAAAGTAAAGTTAATACAGTAAAGAAAACTGATTATAAGTGTAAAGTGTGTATGATATAAAGGTTTAAATGGGATGTGAAACAACTACAGAACAAATAAAAGGTAAGAAAAAGATTGATTACACTATTCAATTGGTGAGTGATAAAGATGAAATGTTTAGCGATAATTCTGAGGACCATTGGACTTTGACATAAACTAAATGATACAGATCATCCAAGAACTCAAGAGTGAAAGCAAGGTGTTATAGTATTTCAACAGGAATGATGTCTGTTCAAGTCAGTAGTTCCTTGGTGTTGAATCCATAGCAACATCAAACCTTCTAAATGTCATCTCATTAATGTTTGGAGTAGTTAGTTGTATTTGTTGGAAAATGAAGCATTTGTACGTTTACCGTGCGTCATCATGTTAAGCCTAATTCAGAATAGAATTCCATGAAACAGTTGTTAGAATTGCACATTTTATTTTAGGTGGCATGTTGTGACAAATTTGGTATTTAATTATTTATCTAGTCTAGTCTACATGTTTCTTTCTTTGTCCATTTTGTGTTTTGTTTTGCTCTTGTTTTCTAATCCTGGCTTGCATGTGGAAAACAATAAATAAACTCCTGGAAAATAGTAAACATTTTTAAAACAGACCCATGAAATAAAAAAAATAAATACACAAACGTTTTATTTTGTAATACATACAGAAATGTCTTCAGGTAACATCTAAGCACTTGATGTACAAGTAGTTCACCATTCTACCTACTGCCTTTCAAAGTGGATTCTATTACTAATGTTACTGTAAAGTACAAAATCACGAAACTGAAGAAGATTAACTCACCACCACATTTGTAAGAATAATCTGAAAAATATGGGATTTCACAGACTGCTTACAGCACTGTCATGTCCACAGTAAGTTGACATAGCAGCGAGATAATATTTTCTTAAACAAATAAAAAAGAAAATGCAAAAAAATGTATTTATCAAAAAAAAAAACCAGTGAAAATGTGAGCTGAAAAATATTTCTTACGGTTCTAGGGATTAGTGAAATTGTCATCGCACTTAATTTTGAATACGTCTTAGAACTCTTTCCTGACATCAGATACAAGCCACTTCACAGATAAAAATTGAATATCCCACTTACAAATATTTATAAATATTTTTGTGACAGGAGAAATTGATGTATTGAAGGGAAAGCTGCAAGATTTAAGTGAGAATGACTCAAATGATGCGTCACTGACGATCATTTACCGCAACGAAAATGAAGAAAAGGAATGTGACACTTCATCTTCATGGATAACTTCACAAGAAAAATGTAACAAACTAAGACTAGAGATGGAGGAATTGCAAGGTAAGTCGTAGTTTAGTAGGTGGTGTTAAATTTTATTAAGTAGTGTTAAAAACCTTTTACCAGTAAGTTTCATTGCCTTCAAGCAAAATGTATTGGTATGTTATGGTGACAAGTACGTTATGTTTACTAAATCTTTTTGTAATAGTATTTCATGTAGGAATGAAATTCATATTAATAAATTAAAGTTCTTCTAATATCTTTGCAAGTTTGGACAGACAAAATTAAACAATCAAAAACTGTCAGTGTAAGGAAGATAAGAATTTGTGTTTTTAAGTTTTTGTTATTTTTGTGAAGTAAGTATTTATGTTTACATTAGGTGGTTCACTGGCTATGAACAATATTGTTATATAGCAGCACTTTCCCATTTACAGAAAACGTTTTAAATGAAGTGTAACATGTTTACGTTTGTTATATGGTAACTATATAAGGACTGCAGTTTGAACATTAAAATCTCAGAAATATTAACATGAGAGTAAATTTATTTGAAGTTTTACTTATTATTTTGTTATTGGCTTTATAGTATTGTATTAATTACGTAAATCCCAAAGAAAATCCAATCAGTTTTGAAAAAGTAAAAGTCTTCCTTCTAAAGGAGGTAATGCCTACCATTTTTAGAAAATGTTTCTCATTCGTTATAGTTTATTACTGAGTGATTTGTGTTTTTTCTCCCACGTGATTCCTAAGGATCATAAAATTACAACTGTTATGCCCTTTTGTAATTTTTCTGTTTAATGATGTCGACCCAAAGTAAAAATATTGTTAACACTTGTTTGCTTTCTTTGAATGAAAATTTAATTTTTAATGCCAATAATAACATATTTTAAATATTAAAGCTTTTATTCTATATAGCAGCTAATAATTCAAAAATTCCTAGAGAAAACTTTTAAAAATCCCTTGGATACAAGTAACTTGTGAAGACCGTTCGGCAAACTGTACTTTAACTGTTTTTGAAAATATTTCTTATTTTGTACTTCAGACAGAATTAACATCTTAATAACTAAGTAATTATTACAGATATTGTTTGTGGTCAACACACAGTAAGACTACTTTTTCATTCCTAAAAGTATAAATTCTGCACATTCATCGGGCACCTTCGTTTTCTTGATACTTTTGAAATGTTTCTTATCAAGTACACCAGCCATTATTGAGATGTACATATTGAAGGAATTCTTTAAAATATTGTTAATCTATTTAAATAAATAACATAGGTGTTCTTGTAAATGAATAATCAATAATATGGTTTGTATGCTTAGGTACTACTTGAAAGTATTGTTAAATATTGTTAAAGTATTGAAAATATTGTTAGTAAAATATTGTTAATATTGTTACATATCAAATATTGTTGAATATTTTCAAATTAGTTTTTTAATTAACTTCATTTAATTTAAACGTAAAATGAAAGTTTTCATGTTTTTGTACCTCTGTTGTGTCTTTGTTCTATTTATTCCCAGCATGAAACTATTTCATTGTTTTTGTATTAATAATCAGTCCCTAATTGCCTGTGTTTTAAAGCATGTTCATGGTGGTGGTTTAGTTGTTTAACCTTTTGTGTTGTCTTCCTTTAATCCAGCACAGCACTTACAGAATATTGTCACCCAGCATCAGCTGACCTGCACTGTAACCTTGTTAAGAGGTAGTGGCCTAACATAGTGTTCCATGTTTAGCTACATTGTAGGGTAGTGATTTATAGACTAGTTTAAATTCAATGTGATATATGTATTTGTTGACATTGCAATAGTATTCATTTAATCTTAGTGATCATATATTATTAGAAGCTAGTTACTTTGTAGGCAGTTTTGATGTATTTATTCCTCATGACAGCATTTAATGGGTAAAGCTTTTTCAGAAATCTTGCTTCATAAATATTGTACATTTTCTTGTGAGTGTAGCTCTTTAACTCTATCTTTCTTGGTCACATATCCCCTTCACCCTTCTTGGGCACAGTCATGAGAGTTTGACATTTTGTACTACCATAAAGAAAGTTTATCACCCATTCAAACATTCCATGGTTTACTATATTAATTTCAAATAAGTAAACAAACGTTAAAATGCGTTTGTTACCTTTTTCTTTCTTGTGTATCTAAGAATAAACTATTGGAGCAGATGTTTATCAATAAATGTGGCAGTGAAATAGAGTTAACTAGGGAGGTATTCTTGTGCAACATGTGGTTTTCCAGATATGTTAGCAGTTACTTTTATTTCAATAAAACAGATAATTCTATGTATAACTTTCTACATATTACATTATCTGAACTTAACAGTTAGGACTCTTGTACTGTGGTCATTTATGAAACAGATTATGATTGGAACTTTTGGTATCGGTCATATTGTCTTTTTAACTGCAGGTTGTGATTACTCTTTATTTCCACTGTCATGAGTGAACTTAAATTACATCTCTTTTTATCAGTGTGGTTAAATAAGTTAGTAGGATACAGGCTAGGTCTTTAAAGCTTGTATGTACTTATAGATTAGTTTAAACCTTTTTGGACTGATGATAGACTTTCAGGTGTTTGGTGCATAACTGCATATCAGATTTCACAATTTAGATAATAAGGTTTCTAACTATCTTTCATAATTTTTTTGATTAAAATTATTTGGAAATAATATTTTGTAACAATTATTTAGTGTAATTGAAAAGGAAAAACCTGTTCCAGTTTACATTTCATTGCAGCCTGCAAGGCCTGTAAACAATAATTCGTCATCTTGTTTTTCAAAATTTTCAGTCAATTCCAAAGTGTAAATTTATATTTGCTAATAAAATATCATCCCATGAGGATCTACTTATCCATGACTAGTTTTTCTTTGACCTTTCTCACTGGAGTGTTTATTACAACAGACATTTTTTTTTCCTGCCCCTTTATGATGGACACAGCATGTAGTCTCTACTGTTACTAATTAATTTCAATTTTGAAAACAGCTATAGTTAATGATTGTGAGATTTGTATACAACAGATTATAAATTATCTACATCAGTGTCAAGTGGTTTTTAGCAGTAATTTGTGATTACTTTGGAAAGTGGCTATCTGAATCTTCTGAAAGGATAAGCAAAGAATCCAAATAGAAGTTTAGAAGATTTGGGACTAAACCACGAATCTGTTAACACCTTACAATTTCCTTAAATATTCTTTTTATTTCTGAAAATTATATCTGTTATGAGAGCTACAGAAATTTTCTGCCATGTCCAGACATCGGATTTAGTGTGTTAAATTAAATCAGTATAATTTGATAATTCCTTATTTTTTAATGTTATTGGTAAATTTGTGTGTTATAACAATGGACATGAATAAAAGAATGTTTGTTATTTATTGACAATAAATTATTTGGCAGATATAAATTGATCTTGACCAAGAATACTGTCAGCAAAAATATTGTTACCTAGCCTGGCATAGGTAATGGTGATGCAATTTTGTGACTGATAAATCTATCAATTTTGTGATGTGTTTACTATTTGTGATTGCCAATATGGGCAAATAAAACAGGAAAAGAAATGTGCTAATATCAGTCAAGATTGGACATGGAAAATGGAACTCTCTCACCAACAATAAACATCCAAAAAATGGAGTATTAGATTGAATAACATGCGATTTTTTAATATTTGTTTAAAGCCAAAACTGCTTGCTATTTACTAAATTTCTATTATGTTAATTTAATTTTCCCTGTGAACAAGAAGAAAAACAACAGTGGATATCAATTATATCCCTACAGTCCAGAAAGGGTTAAAGTTTATACTAAGGACATTTATGAGTTTACCAACTTTCCCATGCTAATTGTAATAAAGGAAAAAATCACCAGATACTGTAAGTCTAAAATTAGATATTATAAATATTAAGCTGCATATGTACAAACTAGTATAAGACGAACACCTGGGTAAGCAGAAATTGTTTCTTTATTTTTGATTAATCACAAAATGTTTTTAATTTTTGCATTCATAGAGGGTTAGTAATAACTTTTAGTACACTAAGTGGCTGTCACTGAGAAAGTTTATAGCTTTGTTAACAGCAGAGTAAATGGCTTGTTGATGCATGAGTGGTAATTGCTTGCTTCATAATTAAGGGAATGAACAAACCTGCTTATAAAGTACTGGCTAATTCTGCTTCTGAACATGGATTTTATAAGCATGAGTTGAGATAAACCTAGTGTTTTATACAGCCTTAATGTGAACTTTGCATGAGGTAGTTGTAATCCATGACCAGCTTTACATGTCTTATTAATTGTAAAAAAATATGTAATTAAATTTTTGAGAGTCACCTTCACCTTTTTTTAAATGAACTTTTGTAATAGAAATTTTATAAACTTGTTTTTACTTTTATCTAAAACTTATTTCTTTACATTTAATGTTTTAACAGCCTTGTGATGAGAATAAGCAATTAAGTCCTCTGTGTTACGTTTATTTCTTTAGTAAATGTCCACTCTATTATCAAGTCCTCTATCTTCAGTGGTGTTACGTTTATTTCTGTAGTAAATGTCCACTTTCTGTTGTAGAACTTCTTAAGGAAGCAAGAGAAGAGAAAGCTAAGGCAGAAGGAGAAGCTACTCAGCTACAAGGTCAGTATTCTACCTGAATAACCCTTTAGCTTGAGGCATCTTCTGTGTATGTTATGAGGTTTGTGATTCACAATTTAGTTAAACTACTTTCTTATTATGGAATATGAATTACTCTGGTGTAAAAATATAATTAATAAACCAAACTTTAATATAAGTTATGTTCTTAATTTTAAACCAGGAAAATTGTGATAGCTTTAGGACATTTTCTGCTTTTTGCTAGTTGTTATTCTATGTTTTTCAGTGCATTATATAAATAAATTAAAAAGTATTTATTTATTACTACCATTAGTATAAAGTAGGGTTAACCCCTTTTTGTAACAAGTCAGGGTTCAAAGGGTTAATCATGTTTGTTGACTTGTATCCAAAATGTTCTTGAACTACAGGGTGTTCAGAAAGTTACTGTGCAGTTTTGTAATCATATTTTATTCAGTCTATTTCAAGCCAGCAACTGATAGCGGTGTTTAGAAACAAAATAAGAAGGATCCAGGCCTGTATTGATGCCAATGGAAGTCACTTTCAACATTGTTTATAATTGTCATTCATATTTACCTCCTGTATTCTATATTGAAACATGTCTGTCAATAAATATATAAGTGCACAGTGACTTTCCGAACACCCTGTATTATTTTATGAATTTGTCAGTAAGTTTGGAATCAAGCTGTTCATTATAATTCAAACTTTAATATTATACGTGAGTTAATTTCTTAATTTAAAAGTAAATATTAAAACAAATTTAACTATAGATTTTAGCGAGTCACATGGTATGTTGAATGCAGTTTTTGTTTTAAAATTAGACTTTTGTAATGTCAAAATACTAAGTCTATAATTTTATACAAATTAGAAACTCAAATTACTGATACTAAAAAACTGGAATATAAAAGAAGAACCTTGTATATTTTTATTTTGCTGACATATGGCCTCAGAACTGCATCAAACACAGTGTCTTCATTCAGATCTTTACTTTTTTAAACAGTTTCTTATATGTTATTACTACACTATATGATGTGAATAACCAATCAAGAACTTATAATGTCCCCAGAGTGATTTTTTTTCAGCAGTTTTAATCTTTGAAAAAGCTACCTCCAAGTAGGTAGGTTGTGTCTTCAGTCTGTTCAAAGTTTCATATTTTTTTAAATCTAAATACATCTTAGTTGCTAAGCTTAATAAATTACCGTAGAATTCTGTGGTATCGATAATGTTTTGGTTTTCAACTATGCATGTCAAGAGTTACAGTGCAAATACTTAATGTGTGGAAATGTATAGACAAACTTGTATGTTATACAGAGTCCGTTGTGAAAGGGTTAAGTGATTGATAATTAACAGTAAGAAAAAAAGAAGACCCAGGTAAGTATGTTATCTGTTGTTTTCATATTTGTTTATTTATTTATTATTGTACAAGTAACAAAAAATGTAAAAATTAGAAACTTTTTAGTTTAAATTAGGTAAAATAAAGAATAATACCAATAAAATATTTACAAACTATGCTCACGAGTAACCTGTGCTGTATGTAATTTGATACCACGATGTGAACTTCAAATTCACCATGTGATTTAAATCTTGTATGATGTGAATATTACTTAGAAACCATTTAAAGTGCAATGAAACAAAATTTAATTATAAATAGTTTCATACTGTTACAATTTTAAAGCTATTCAGGATAAACAAATGTAGTTTCATTTTACTGTTGAAAGGCATTCGAGAAAGAAAATACTGGTAGTTTAGATTTATGTACATAATTAATGTGAAGCATTGTGTATTGTAGGCCACCCCTCAAACAGCTAATGTGCCCCCCTTCTGCAGTGAGAGTTTACCCAGTTCAGTCGAGTTGGGACACTTACTGTACAGTTGTAGTGTGCCCAAACCACACTACACTTCTTGGTATACAGACTATTTATGTGTGTGTGTTTGATTGGTCATCATCAAATTTTGTCCATCCTGTGACACTTTGTGTTATCTTGCCTTTCTCTCCATTTTTTTCTGTGCAAAGAGTATACCATTATTCAGGTAAGATGAAGTCTCACATGGTTGTGTCCATCTGATGTCACACTCCATGAACTTTTTGGTTAAGAGTGCATCTGAGTTTAATGTTTGCACTGACCCCTCCACCATTTAAATATAGGATTTTAGCTCTTCTGTATGTGAGGTCAGGTATTGTCTTGGAAGTTCACTTGTCCTTACCACAAGATGTATTTCCTAATAGACAATTAATCTTGCATACATTCTCATCCATCCTTCCCACTTTTGGTGCAGTTTTTTGTTGTCTCTTCTAAAAACAAAGTTATTTCAAGCACAAGTGCTTTAAGGGAGTTACTGTGCAAGGAGGCTTTCTCACCTTCCTATTGATTAAGGACTGTGGCCACATGATGATGGCATGATGCACCAGTGCAGTTCATATCAAACAAGTGATTTTTAGGTGAGAGTTAACTCAAGGCTAGTATCATGTAATCCCAATAGGCAAATATGTGAGGCATCAAAATATTGTGTGTGGAGATGATTATCTGTCAATAGTTCAAGTTCAGGTGAGGAAATTGTAAACCATTTGCTTTACAAAAATGTTATATATCAAAAAATATTCTTAAGTATAATTTACTCTTTCTTTACTGTTGTTGTAATTGTTTTGTATCTGTTTTGTTGAATTGTATTTATAAACAATAAAGATCAAACTAAAAGTAAAATGTCAATCCTGAAAGGCTTTGATATCATGGAGGAAGAGACCGGGAAGTTGGTCATGTGTCAACTGTGCTGATATAGAAGGACTAAGTGATAATTTGGTTAATTAATTAATGTCTTCAGATTTAATAATAAAACCTGCACTCATATGTAATATTGTGACAATGAATATGACGTTGTAACTGATTTTATTGAGTTTATCCCTTATTTTATTATATAGAAGAGCTACTATATAAAACAAAACCTTCAGACCAAACACCTCCAGAATTGTCTAACCTCCATAAGCTGATGGAAAAGGCTCAGCAAGAGGCAAAAGACAGAAGTAATGAGGTGATAACTCTTCAGAGTAAGTAGGCAAAGTCTCTCTTCACCTGTAAAGTACTAAAGATGGTTAGGAGATAGTCTGAAGCTTCTAAGTTAGTTATTAAAGGATAACAGAATACCTTACTAATCTTGGTTTCTCAACTCCATAATAAATGGAAGTCGACAGTATTAACTATGTTAAGTAAAAGTATAATAGTTGAGTAACTCATGGATATACGGGGTGTGTGAAGATCTCTTTTAAAGGAGAACACCATAAACTGTTAACTGTTTGTTTAATGCTTAAATGTGTGTGTCGAATACTTTGATGGTTGTTCTGGCAAAGAAATGAAAAAATATATTAACCCTCTTGCTATAGGCATCCTTTTTTGCATATGAACTAGGTTTTAGTGAGTTACATTCAAGATTTAATTACACTACTTTTTTATCATAGTATAAGAACAAACTTGATATAAACATGTATCTAATAAACCAAATGTTAATATTATTTAAGTTCTAAGTTCTTAATTTTATAAGAATTTAAAAATAAATCCTCAATTTCTCTTTGTTTGAAAATTGTGACATTTGCTTTCTGGATATCTCCTCTTTAATTCATTTGCTACCTATCCAAGAAGTACCAGATATAATGTAAATTAATCATTATAAAGTGGTCATCACTCGGGTAAATCATGATTTTAGTAGCCTTAAGTCTTAATTGGTTATGGAGTCATGAGCTAGAAATTCAAACCCATATCGACATACCTGCCTTTCACATTGTCTTTCAGAAATTATAAATAGCTCTCCCTGATGTTTAATACTATATTTATAACCAATAGAAAGTCAGCATTTTAAATTGCCAACTGACATATTTCATTGTTTATTGTACAGAGAATTATCTATTTTATTTGCAGTTCAAACTTTAAATTTGTAGGAAACGTATTAAAGAGGTCAGATAAAGTTTTAATAACTCTAAAAGCACCTTTAGGAAGCCAGAAACCTGTGATGGTCTTAGAACATTCTGCTTTTTATGTGTTATTATTTTGTGTTCTTTGGTACATTATTTAATTAAATATAAAATTTAGTAGCACCATTAATATTAAAAAGTATGGTTAACTGTCGTCAATTTTCGACAGCAAAATAAAAGACAGATAAGTATTTTTATTTCCTCATGTATTCCTTAGTTATTAAAGTGTGAAAATTAGAAACCTTTTAATTAAGATAAGGTGAAGGATAATAATAATAATGTCTCAATAGGTATGGCCATGAGTTACAAGTCGTCCATACGTTATGTAATTTGATAGTGTAACATGTATGTTTATTAAGTGATTTACAGTTTTTGTGGTGGGAATATTAGTTGGACAAGGTTCAAAAGAACAATAAAACTTAACCATAAAGAGATGTATACTGTTAAGAGTTTAAAGCTACTTATGATAAAACAAATGTAGTTTTATATTGCAGTTTGTAGTCATTCTAGAAGTAAAAAGGAAACTTGGATTTTTTTTCATGGTTACAAGGTCTGTAAAAATTGACCAATCTTGTATAGCATTAAGGTAGAGACAGTAACAGATGAAATATAAAGTTTTACTTCAAACAAACATTTTACGTTTTATAGGTTATTCAAATGAAATTTTACAATTTTCAGATGAAAAGTATTTTTAATGGTAACATGAAAATTTGTTTATATTTGTGGTCAACATTTTAATTCCTTGTATTTATGAAAAAATCTTTAATGAAAACACTTCATTAAAACTTTTTAAATATTTTATCTACAACTAACTCTTACTTTTTATTGAAAACTTAAGATACTTTGTGAAGATACACTAAGTGTATTAGAAGTTATAGTATGGAAACTATATTCATCAATTTAATGTCAATTGGTCAGTCAAATCGACCAAGCTCATAGTGAGATAGTTAATTCTGTGGGTGCTGTTGGACCACTCCAAATGCTGACCCCAAAGTTTGTTTATATACCCTAGTTAAATATTTTGAATTAGTTTGATATTTATTATATGTTTCTGTGTTTTGTTTATTCACCTATTATTGGTTAAAATTATCTATTGTACCACCCATGGAGTTATTGAGAACTTTGAAAATGGCTGTAACCTTAATCAGAAATAATCTTCCTTATAAAAGTGGGCATTTTACTTCTTAGTACTCTGTAGTATAAAATAAAGCAGTGTGGAAGTTAATGACATTTTAAAAGAAACAAACTGAAATTAATGTGGCCATTGGTAACAAAACAATGTAGAGACTAAGTCTGTAAATATTTTCTAACAATTTAGAAGTACTTTTTTTTTTTTTGTCTGGGGTGCTTTTACATGCATGATAACATTTGTTATATTTTGTTTCTTTCAATGTTATAGGGATATTCTTTTGTGATAGAATATTTTATTTTTTTAGTAAGATGAGCTTGAACGTGTATAAATAAATGTTTATTACAAAAGGAAAGAATATTGATTCAAAACTTTGGTCAGCCATTTGGTGTTTGTGTGATTTTTAAAGTGAGAATAAAATACTAAATAAGTACTTTAATGAATATCAAATAAACTAAAACTGATTGGATAAATAAAGTGAAACTTACTGAAACTGGACAACAAAATAGAAGGTTTAAGATGAAAGGAAGCATTTTTATGTTTGTTTTTAAACAGTGTATTACAACAAAAAAATTTAAAAAAAATTTAGATTGTAAATACTAAATCAATATTGTCTTTTTTTCAAAAACTAAATACTATTTAGAGTTTGCACCAAGTTTCATCCAATTAGATATTTTCACCGTGACCCATAATCTAAAAATGAACAGTCTCACCATAGTTTTAACTGAAAATTGTATTGTCCTAAGAATGAGCTATAGCTAAGGTATTAAAGATTTAAAAGAAAACATTTAAAGTTCATAAAGTGACCTGTAACTTTTTGTTCTTATTTGTAACTGGATATACTTGACCAGTTGGTTCCTGCATGACAGTGTTGAATAAGGAATAGTGGACTTGCAGGGTGTAATTATATTGTTATTATCACTAGTAGACTTTCAGGGTGTAATTATATTGTTATTATCACTAGTAGACTTTCAGGGTGTATTTATGTTGTTATTATCATTAGTAGACTTGCAGGGTGTAATTACGTTATCATTAGTAGACTTGCAGGGTGTAATTAGGTTATCATTAGTAGACTTGCAGGGTGTAATTAGGTTATTATCATCATTTCTAATAATTGAATTGTTTACCAGTGAAATAACTTGTACATGCCCAGAGTAACTGGAGCCAAGGACTAAAAAAGATAATTTAAAGATATAACTGCTTCAGAAAGTAATACTATTACATAACAAATAAAAGTGAAGAACAATAAATTTTAATCTTTTATCAAAACAAAGGAACAATATCTTCTAGTACAAAGTGAGCAAAACTAACGGTAATAGCTTTGGTACAATTTGAAGAGTTTTAATTATAAAAACAACCAAGATCACACTCCTAGGTGTTTAAGTTAGAGTAAATTGTGGGAAAGGAAGCTGGGTGTTTTACTCAAAGAACAAATACATTTAGAAGAACCATGTTTTGTAGTATCTGATTTTAGGAAATCTTCATGTCTTACTCATAGAATTACAAGAACCATGCGTCTTAAATGGAGTACTTTGTTAAATAAATTGTAATAACTTGCTGAAATAATAACTATTTGCTATTTATGCACCTATTTAAAAAATATTCAAAGACATCTAAATTTCTTATAGAATGAATAACATTAGAAGAATTGGATGTCTCAAGTAGTTGTGTTTGAAATATATTTCGGTTATAGTACGATTAGAAGAACCAGGTGTTATACAAATGGTAGTTCTATTAAAGTAAATAAACAAAGAATAAGAAAATAAATATGTATGACTTGTTTATAGATTAAGTAAAATAAGAGAAACATGTTCACTAATGAAGAGTAAGCTAAGCAAGTGAATTTTAAATATTTAATCTAGTTATATTACACAACAAATAGGGTTAAGAGAAACCATTGAACTGAAGTTAAAATCGATTAATGGATGGTTCAAGTATTTCTACTTTTAAGATATTAAATAGCAAGAGGACACAAAAACTTATTTTAAATGCAGTTGTGAATGTAGGAAAGTTTTTAATAGGAAGACGATGTGAACTTGTTGTCAACAAAATTATGACTAGGGAATTTGTATAATAACTAGAAACTTGAAGTTTATTTATAATAGGAGCAAGTTAAGAGGTATTGTTGTGTCTTTCATACAGAGTGAATTTTTCATCAACCCAGGATAAGTAGACTAAAGAAGCACAAAGCACTTCACATATTTGAAATCTCAGATTCAACCTTGGAAAGTTAAGGGCACTTGGAATCACATTTGTAGTACATATAAGTACCTAAGAGATGCTAGAATTATTAACCCTTTCACAACAGGTCACAGGTCAAAAGCCATGTCATCACATTTGACTTGCATTCAAATTTTTATTGAACTACTATTTTATGAATTTATATGTTTGAAATCAAATTGTAGATTATTATTCAAACTTTAATGTTATATGTGAGTTAACTTCTTAATTTAAAATTAAATGTTAAAAGAACACACTTCAATTTTAATGAGTGATGTGATATGTTGAATGCAACACTGTTTAAAATTAAATGTTTGTGATGTCAAAACACTAAGTTTGTAGTTTCATGAAAACTTAGGAACTCAAGTGACTAATATTGATAAGCTGAAATATAAAATAAGAACCTAATGTTTTATTTTGCTGAAATATGACTTATGTTCTGAATCAAACACAGTGGCTGACCTCTTATTTTTGAAAATGGTCCCTTATATACCTTTAATATATGACATATGAATAACCAATTGACAGCTCAGAATGTCCCCCTAGTGGTTTTCTCAGCCACTTTAATGTGTGAAAAGACTATCATGTTCTTTCAAACCAAGATTTCAAGAAGGTAGGTTGTGTCTTTAGTCTACTCAAAGTTTCATATTTTTAAAAATGTAGGCACATTTCAGTTACTAAGCTTAATAAATTGTAGTGTAATTCTGTTGTATCAGTGTAGTTATTTATGATTTTTTTTGTTATTCAACTGTGGGTATAACACCTAAAAAGAAAAATGTCTTCTACATGTGAAGTTTTAAAAGGCTTAGCAACCTATGTCCTGCAGCAAACAGGTTCAAAGATCATATAAATAAAAGATAATTGTTTGCTTTACTTCTTGACTTATTGTTCTATATTATAAGAGAAATAAGTGTAATAATTTATATACATATATAATGTATGATAATTCAAATGACTGTATATTACAAAATACTAGTCACTAAAACACATCCAAGACAGGGAAAACTAAAGATGAGTTTTGCAGTTATTCTAGAAATATTAATTTATAAGTAGCTAAGAAATGTTAGTTTTGTATAAAGTAGGTATATAAAATGTCAGCTTCTGATATATTAAAGTAGCAAATAAGTTTGTGTTAGATTACACAAGATACTTATATTACAGACTGGTAGTTCTAATATGCAAGTATTTCACCAATGAAAGTTATCATTTGTTCAACACTACAAAGCTATGTTAGTTGTTTCCCATGGTGCAGTTGTCAGCTCAGTTTTTATCACATAATTAGCTTAGGTAATACAGAATACAAATAACTCTTCACCATAACTTGTATACTGTAACATGAACCTTCAAAATTAGGGCTGGCCAATGCAGGTAGCTCAGATAGGTTTGTGTGAAATTCAACATTCAACAAACTAATTATTTTTATATTTGCTTCTCGTAAGTGGAACTGACAAAAACAGGAGAATCTCTGCAAGATACAAAACAGCAAGTCACTGCCCTCAGAGAAAAAGTTACTGAGTTAGAACAAGTTTCAAGAAGAAAACAGGAGGAAATCAGCAGTTTAAAAAGTGAGATTTTAATAACTTAAACTTTTTTCTGCTGCTACAGATTATTTAACTTTTTGTATGTCATATTCAATAGCTCACAAAGGAAATAATTAAGCTCGTTCCAGTCTGGACCACAGCCATTCTTATAAATAAAACATTAGCATTTTGTACATATTTGAAACTAAAGCACAAAAACCATTTAGTAATTTTGTACCCAAGTTTAATTTTTGCTGTTGTTATATATTTAATAAAGTAAAAACCACTATGTTTTATAGTTCCATTAAATGTCATTTATATAATACTTTGTAATAACCTGTAACTAAGCATTTGCACAGTTTTGTTCTATAGGTTATAACTTGAACTTCATCAAAATTTCCTTTTGTTATTATGTTATTGATTTCATAAATTAAGTAACTGTATCATAAAAGGAGATTGTATTCAACATAAGGCCAATTATTATACCTTTCTTTATGTTTATTAATGCTTATTTATGTCTTTCTGGCATTGATTTACAGAAATTGTGCACTTGGCTAATTAGTTTCTGATAAATGTCCTAATGATGGCTCAAACTAGCCTATTTTGTTGAAATAATCTGCTGTAAAATAGAATACATACTATTTATCTTAAATGTAACACCTTCACCTACAAACCTCATGAATGTTAGTTATTACAAGGAAACATTTTGGTGTAGTCACATTATAGTTGTATTTACTTTAATAAAATTAAAATACATGACCAAGGAAACCAAGTAAATTGAATCCTAACTTGTAGGATACCAGCCACGAGAAACCCAATTATAAATGAATTGTATGATCGTGTGACTAAGCAACAGTATCTGATGTTCTAATCAAAAACTTAAAATTATATTCCATGTAAGGGGGAAAATGAAACAAATAGATTTCAAAAAAGAGAAAATTGGATTATACAGGGTATTCAGAAAGTCACTGTGCACTTATACATTTATTAACAGACATGTTTCAATATAGAATACAGGAGGTAAATATGAATGACAATTATGAACAATATTGAAAGTGACCTCCGTTGATATCAATACAGGCCTGGATCCTTATTATTTTATTTCTAAACACCGCTATCAGTTGCTGGCTTGAAATAGACTGAATAAAATATGATTACAAAACAGCACAGTGACTTTCCGAACACCCTGTAGGTTATATTTCTCCAGCTTTGAATCTTTTGAAATTATCAGGGATAGAAACAATGAAATTTCATTTACTCAAGTGAAAGCTGTCAGGAAAATCACATTCCCTCGGAATTTCTATTCCATCTATGCACTTTCATCGGTCATAATCAAAACAATGTGGATAGACCATGCATTCCACATCGAGAAGCCAATGAAAAGATGAAATTTCTCAGGAAGGTAATATTTTGATCCTTGACTATGAATGAGTGGAAGTTTATAATTTCTTATAAAATTAAATTTCAAAATACTTTAGTTTTCAACAATGAGTTTAGAAATTAGCACAAAACATTTACAAGGACATACAGTTTTGTGACTACTAGTTTTCTATACACAAGTAGAAATTGCAAATAATTCTGCACCCTAAAACAGTTTTAATTGGCAGCATTTAGATATTTTAAAAGCATGAAAATAAATCATAATAAAAGTTTTAGCAAAATAAAATTTGAAATATTACATTTCTGTGATATTTTGTGGATGATTTGAGAGGAAAAACATCAGATGAATAAAACTACTTGTTGCCTTGTGGTTGGGAAGGGTTATAGGATATATAAATGTGTTTGAACAAACTAGCAACAGCTTTGATAGCAAACTACCTGGATTTAAAGGATAAGTTTTTAACTGAAATAATTCCAAGAACTAATAAAAGGTAAACAAAACTGAATGAAAGGGTTAAGAAGTTAACCTGTACCTTATCTCTGTCTTCCTGTTGTTTTGTTTTTAAGAAGTTAACCTGTACCTTATCTCTGTCTTCCTGTTGTCTTGTATTTTTTAGTCCTTCTGGAAGAAGAGAGAAAGGTCCAACAGAAACTAACTGCTGCTATGGAACAAACAAAAAGTAAGATTTTTTTTTTCTGAGTTTGAACAGAGGTGGGGCCTCTTATAATAGGACTAACATAAAGTATGAAGTAAGGCTTAATTCTATACAACATGGTTACCAGTATGTCTAGTTTTAAAACTTATACTTTTTGAAATTTCCTTCAAATAACTCTATTATTTACATTGTTATTATTAAAAACAAACAAAAAAACGTCATAGTAAATCAGTTATAATTCAGTTCATAGATGCTGAAACATTTTTAATATCAATTCAATATAAATTACTAGAATGAATGTAAACAGTTCAAGATATCTCACTTCTGTTAATTTTGGTTCCTCAACTTCCTTACTCTAGACAATTTGTAAGAATCAAAAAGTTATTAAAACAGGAAATTTTTACCATAGCAGTTCATACAAGTTTTTACTTTGTAAAATTAAATAGTTAATTTAAATTTTGAAAACTTTGTTGAAGAACAGAATAATGAAGTTAATATATAAAAAAAAAAAAACGATTAAGTTAACCAGTTTAAGCTCACAACAAGATAAAAATGTATTTACATAACTAGAGGAATTAATTTTTCACTATTCAAAGTATGTTCTGAGTGATGATGAAAACAAGTGTTTGTTTTTTTTTATCCAATGGTTTGAAACTTAACATTCCAGAAAGTTGAAGCTTAAAGATTATTTTTGTACAATTTGAATTTTTTGCAATCTGAGTGGTGTAACTTTTAACATATTTTAATAATTATAATTACAAAATATTAAATTTAAGCACAAAAGAATTAAGTTTTAAAGAGTGTTATTAAAAAAGGATATAATTTCTAAAATTCATAGAGGAATTAGTAAATCTGGACAAAGAATACTTAAGAAAGGTTGAAGTTATTTTTAAGTGTTTCAACAAAATTCATGATGTTACGTCATAATCCTATTGATATTAAATTATAAAAATGCTTATTGAAACTAAAGAAATATAATATTTTAAATGAAAAGCTATTTAAATATTAGATCATCAAGTAATCATCCAGGAATTTTGTTCATAGTCATCCTAAAATTCATGAAGAAAGATGTTTGTTACAATTAATAGTTTCGAATGTCGGAACATGTAGTTTTACCAAGGTTGGTTTTCAAGTTGATTTCCTGAAGGCATTTGCTACTAATGATTATACTGTGAAAAACAAATTGGAAATTTCTGATGGAAGTACAAAACTTAAGTTTAATACCAATGTCTATTTCACTATCTTTGAAGTTGAGTCTTTGTAGACAAATACAACTTTAGAAAAAACTATTAAGTTGTGATTTGGTTTTAATAGGAACTCTGATTTAACCATTTCTAAAATTTATGAATTTTGTAATTAAGGAATCATATTTATAATTGATGATAATTTCTGGTCAGATTGGAAGTAGTTGGTCTGAGCTGTAGATTGGCTCCCTTTTTGTTCAGTCTTTTTTTCTTTTAATTATGGAAAGCAGTAGTTATAAAGTTGTCCACAATCTTATAAATTATTATAATACCATAAATATGTGGATGACACTTTCACCATCTTTAGAAACTCTCAACAGAGCCTCCATGTAAAAGAGAATTTTCTCATACATAATCTGAGGTCAGAGATTAACAAACTAAATGGGCCTGGCATGGCCAGGTGGGTTAAGGCGTTTGACTCGTAATCTGAGGGTTACAGGTTTGAATTCTGGTTGCACCAAACATGCTAGCCCTTTCAGCCATGAGAGCATTATAATATGACGGGCAATCCCTCTATTCGTTGGTAAAAGAGTAGCCCAAGAGTTGGCAGTGGTTGGTGACGACTAGCTGCCTTCCCTCTAGTCTTACACTGCTAAAGTAGAGACGACAAAATTCAAAAACAGACCAAACAAAGTAAACTCTGATATTAAGTTACTCAATTTATAACCATGCTGTGTTTCTAATAGTTATCTATGTGTGAGTTTGTAAAATGTCATGGGAATAACATCTCTATTTTTATATTACCATCAGTAAGTTTTAAGTTTTATCAGAAGATCTGAAGTTTTGTTAACCTATTATAATTGTGAACTGAGTGTTTTGTCAGCTTGTTTTACCTTTTCTTTGATTCAGAAGCTTTTTGCTATGTTACTTATCAGGTTTGAGCATGGAGTTCAAAGTGTTGTTTCAGGATAAAAAATTAAAAGGCAGTAGAGAACTTGTGACAAATGCAGAATACACTGGCTATACCTGCCTTACTCAAAAAACCATACAAAATGTTTATATTACATATTTTTTATTTTACAGAACAGTTTCAGGAAGCACAACAGAATGCCAAACAAAGTCAAAATGAAGCAGAACATATAAAAAGTAAGTTTACCACATTTATTTATTAAATGTAATATTAATTGACCAACCTTTGAAAGTTTAGCACAGTTGCCATCAGAATATATGGGTCACAATATAGTTCTGTATATGGGCTACTTTGCTGGATTATTATTAAATTAACAGTTTCTCCAGTAGTGTGAACCCTGAAATAATAACGCTATTATTTTTTAATTATTTTTTTTGTAAGTTCTGAACCACTCATTATGCATGTACATTTTAAAACTAAACAATATTACCTCATTTGTATTTCTCATGTATTCAAAATTTAAAGCCCTAGCTAGTAAGTCAGGGCAAAGCTTAGAAAATACTGTGCTTAGACTGTGAAGTTGAGGTTTCATGTTTTGTGTCTCATGATACAAAAACGTTTGCTACACTTAGCACTGTTTAGTTAAAACAAGCTAGCTTGAGATTTGATGGTAGATTCAGCTGTTAAAATCTGACTTCTACTTAGTGTGTAAGTTTAAAATTATATGTGGCCAAGTGTAACGTAGTGCTTGTGTAATTTTGTGCAAAAAATCTAAACCATGAATGACAGTGTTCTTACACCTGTACCATTCTTAAATATAAACTATCGATAATTACATCCACAAGTGCATTTGTTATGGTTGCTCATGTGTTGTTTTATAATGAGTTTAGCATTCCTTTGTAGAAAATTTATCACATGTAAGTCACTTAAAACAAAAGTGTAGACATATATCCATAGCAGTAATGAGTGTGGTTTTACTTTGTACAGTGTAAAATGTATTGTTCTTTATTTTGTTCACACAGAAAAAGTGAAGAGCCTTTCAGAAGAACTGAGGAATAAAACAAATGTGGAAAAGTCTACAGTGGAAGATAACAAAAATGCTACAGACTACACTGCTGTCAGAGAGGAGTGTTCTAGCTTAAGAGCTAGGCTTCAGTCCTTAGAAGCAGAAGTCAAGAGGTATGATGTATTTCTGAGAATATTGTTTTTTTACTCTACCAAATATTACATATTATTGTAGAATTTATTTCATCAAAAAGAAGGAAAAGTGAAAAATAGATATTTTATTGTAGAAACTTTAGATTTTTGTGCTTTGTATCATGTAGGATAGTTATTAAAGATAAAAATTATAATTTCAACCACAGTCTGTGTCACAGAAGTTATCCATGAAAGTGATTGTTGTTTAAAGGTTAATATTTTAACTATAATCTAATAAAAGTCCTCTTTTGAACTTACCTACTAATGAAAATTTGTTTGTCAATAAATGTATCCAGTGTAATTTGATATTTAATTTAAAAAATAAATGGATAATTTTCGTTATTTTTCCCTAATGTAAAAAACAAACAAATTGCTGTACGTTAAAATGTGTGACCTGTGTTCTTCCTCTCCTATGAGAAATTCAAATTACATAATCTGAATATTCTTCTATATCGTGTGTGTGTCATTTTCAAGTTATTTGTTTTCAAACAGCAGTAGACAGAGAGTTTAATCAACAGAAAAAAAATTTCAAGTTGAGTCTTGTTTTTCCCCATAGAGAAAATATTGGACTTTGATTTTGTTTGGTAGTTCAATAAATGTACTTGAGCTTTGTGTGTGTAACAACTTTTTACATATAGTGTTTTCTTTAGATACAGAAATGATAAAGTAAAGCTGTCAGCTGACTACAAGAAACTTCAGGATTCATACGATGAATTAGAAACTTTAAAAATTGCTCTTGAAAACAAAGGGAATAACTACTGGAAGGAAGAATTAGAAAAAGTGAAAAGTAGATTTGAAGGCATTCAGGAAAAGGTAGCTTTATCATCTTTCATTTTACCTGTAACAAGAGCAATAACCAGTTTAGTTGTGTCTCATTTTTCTTAACTGTTTTAATAGTTTTGCAAGAACATTGTCATCCTAAAGATGCTGACTCACAATGTTAAAATTCAGGGTTTGATTTCCTGTGGTGGACACAGTGGGTACCTGAGCATGGCTTTGCTTCAAAACAAATAAATAAATAATAAAAAAATATATATACACATAAGACCATTTGAATTTAGGAATGCACGAGAGTGTTTCTGCCAATATTCTAAATACCAAATTGTGTATAAAAGCATGGGGACCTTACCATTACTCTAGTATAATCTGTTTTTAATTATTACAACCAGCAACTACATATCTGTTATGCAGTATTTTAATCCAGGTGGAAAACACTTCAGGTTAACCATAAAGAAGGAGATCTTACTCTTAATACTGTTTGAGTTTTTGTAATTTATCTGATGTTTTTATTGTATGTTTTTTCCAAGTACCATCAATGAAGTTTTTATTTGAGGAAACATGTAGATATAATTATTTTCATTATGGGAATTTTCATCTTGTATTTTATACATGTAGTAGATAATCATAAATTCCACCTATTAAAAATTAAACCAAAGTTAGATAACTTAAACAACAATTATCGAAACTACACCACTTTATAATCCCTTTCCTCATATCTGTATGTAACATGTCTAAATATTCACACTGGTCTTTTATTAGTACTAAAGTGAAACAGTCTATTTGTGTTTATCTGTGATGTTCAGATGCATATTGTTTAAATGTAGAGGTGTGCATTTACAATAGCACTGAATTGAAACAGCCTACTGGTGTTTATCTGGAGATTTGTGATGCTTAGATGCATATTATTTACATATAGAGACGTGCATTTACAGTAGTAACTGAAACAGCCTACTGGTGTTTATCTGGAGATGTGTGATGTTTAGATGCTTGTTGTTTATATACATAGACGCAAATTTACAATAGTACTGAACTGAAACAGCCTACTGGTGTTTATCTGGAGATTTGTGATGCTTAGATGTTTGTTTACATGTGAGATGCATACTTACAAGTTCTTACGAATATAAATCCTTTGTTCATACTGACATTGCTCTGATAATGTTTCATATGAAGCTTTGAATATTAAAACTAAATTTTTAGTATTAAAGATACAACCATTTATAATATTAAGATGTGAATGAAAACTTTGATTGCTTTTAACAGTGTCTTTTTAAATATTGTTAATATTGTGTTGTTACCCAATCCATGAATTTTATATTCATACTTTATTTATAAGTATTAGCTCGGGTGTTGATGTCTGTTTTTAACATGACACCAATATGCTGGCTCTTAATGTAGAATGTACCAGCAACGTAGTGCTAATGTATTTATTTCTACTAGATTTTGAACACATTTTCACCTAAGTAAGAGTTGTTATAAACTTTGATTTTATTTATTTCTATTTATTTAATGAAATAGCATTCATAAATTGACAATACGTGCAATTTACTCATTCAATACTGTTACAAACAGTTGGATGTATCTTTGTGACCTAAATACTTAATTTGAAAAATCATAATCCAGTCAACATTTTGATTTTTACTGTTAATTTTTATTTTATTTAAACATTTTGTTAAATGTTAACATTTGTAAGGTCTCACAACCAAAATAACCATTATTTACAGTTGTTTTAAATGTAAAATATATATAAATAAAGAAAAACTTATTTCAAATATTTACAGCGATCATACAGACTTTCTGGCAGAGGTGTGTCATTGACTCTGAGCTTCAAACTGCTCAGATTCAGAATAAAAAACACAAGTTATTTTTGGATGGTAAATTTTATGACTAATATTTGTATCCTTAAGCCCAGAAGAATTTATTGTTACATGCACTTTTTTGTCAAAAGTAAATACTTTCCAAATGAATCGTGAGGCAAAACTAGCTTGTAGGTAATTATTCAGAGGTTTTATCAGCTACATAATTAAAAGAAACAAGTAATTTTTGTTATGGGTATGATTCCTTCCCTAATGGATTATTTGTTACAGTTAATCAAGGCCCAGGAAGAGATACTCTTCCTGAACGAGTGTTATGCTGATTGTAATAAAGAAAAGTCACATTTACAGAGAGAGTTAAAAACTGCTAAAGAAGATCTTCAGTGTATGTCCAGCCACTCAAGAACAGTAAGTTGGTAGACAGCACTCACTTTCATGGGTTTTTCTCTAGTTATTTTATAGTGTAAATAGGGTTGGTCACTACCCAGAAGAAGCATTTGTAATGTACACTGCTATAAACTGCTTGAATTTCAGAACCACTTGGCATTGTAATAATATTGTTAAGGAAGTGATTCAAAGTTAACACCACTCAGCTCAACAATACTATTGTCAAATACAGCAAAGTGAACATTGCTCATCATAACAATACTGTTGTTCACTGCAGCAAAGTGAGCATTGCTCAGCTTAACAATACTGTTGTTCACTGCAGCAAAGTTAACATCGCTCAGCTTAACAATACCATTGTCAAATACAACAAAGTGAATATTGCTCAGCTTAACAATACCATTGTCAAATACAACAAAGTGAGCATTGCTCAGCTTAACAATACCATTCTCAAATACAACAAAGTGAACACTTCTTAGCATAATAATACTATTGTTTAGTGCAATAAACTGATTCAAAGTGAACACTACTGAAAAGAACATTATAGTATGTTTTTATCTTTTTCAAAACAGGTTTGGTATAATATACACAAATTCATTTACAAATTTGCACATGTTAAGTTTTTGCACTACAACCATTGATACATGTGCATCTTCTCAACATTTGGTAGACTTTTAGTAAAGATTATAAATGTTTTATACACAGAAAATCTGATTTTGTAATTAAATATTTCTACCAAAGATGTATTTTTCATTACTAGTAAAATGAATTCATGTTACTATTAAAAATAATTCTTCTCAATAATCTCGAATATAATTTGTGTAATCTCTAAAACCTTCTAAATACAGTTACGACAGAAAGTGTTTGTATTCCTGCGTCACAAGTAGTTTTTTGCTCGTAACTTAAAAAGTATCATGAGTTGGCTAATAGAAGTGAAGTACGTTATAAATATTATACTAACACACATCTACATAAATTTTTATGTAAATTAAACAACAAATAAACTGTTTATAAACAAATAACCAAAAATAGAAGGAACAGAAAGTGTTCGTGCAGTTCAAAACGTGTGAAAAAACTGATATTCCTGTAAAAATTTTGTTTAGTTTGGCGAATAAACTACATTATACCATTCCAGAACTAGACACTGGGTTCATAATTATTGGAATTTAGCCAGCAAAAAATGTACTTCTGGCAATTTAGTGCTGTCTCCGTCATTATCTGCTTGGTCATCATGGTGAACAGGAAACAACTGTCCAGTGATTTAAAAAACCGAATTATTGTAAAATAACAAGTCTTGTGTATTTCTTTCTGGTATTGCTACACAACTTAATGTGCCGAAATCTACTGTTCAAAGTATAATTACCAAGTCTAAGCTTACAGGATCAACTGCTCAAACTCCCTCGTTCTGGCGCTCCAACAAAATTCCAGAGAGAACCAAGAGGAAGGTTCTCAGAAAAGTTAGTAGGAACCCTCGTTTAACATGTAATGACATACAGAAACTGGTAAGGGAAACTGGGGCTGAAGTAAGCACCTCTACAGTTACGAACATATTTTGTTATTCTGGGTTCAAAACATGCCGTCCTCGTAGAGCTCTATATTTAAAGCCTGTTGATTTAGAAGCACAAATGAGGTATGCAAGAAAGCATGCAGATAAACCCTTTACCTATTAGAAGAGTATTCTTTGGTCATACAAGACTAAAATCGAGCTTTTCGGTCACAATGATGTTCACAATATTTTCCGTAAGAAGGGGGAATGAAAATCTTCCAAAGAACACCATCCCTACAGTTAAACACGGAGGTGACTCAATCATGCTGTGGGGTTTCTTTAGCTCTTCTGTTGTAGGCAGCCTTCATCGCATCAACAGAATCATGAAAAAAAGAAGTGTACGTTGGTATATTAGGCACTTTTATCAAGAATGATGCTCGTAATGTGCAGTTTGGGCGTCATTAAATCTTTCAGTACGACAATGACCCTAGGCACACATCGAAATATGAGCAATTCTGGTTACAGAGGAACCATATAAGCGTTCTTGAGTGGCCATCGCAGTCACCCAATCTCAACCCAATTGAAAACGTTTGGCATGAGTTGAAGACCAGGGTTCATCAGTGTCATCCGAAAAACTTGCAAGAGTAATTCACCTGAAAGGCTACACAATTCACCATTAAAGTAGACGCACAAACACTTTCTGCCCTTTCTAGGTTTGGTTATTTGTTTATAAACAGTTTATTTGTTCAATTTACATAAAAATTTATGTAGATGTGTGTTAGTATAATATTTATAATACACTATTATTTCATTATCCAAATTGTGATACTTTTTAAGTTATGAGGAAAAAACTACTCACGACGCAGGGGTACGAACAATTTCTGTTGTAACTGTACATTTCAAATGTTTGTTTTTACTAAGACTTTGTTTTGTTATTTTCTGTACTCTAACTATGTGTGTGTGGGGTGTCATTTAACCAACCTGGTAACCATCATGAAAACAATTAGGAACTAAATTTTTAATTATGCTTTTTTCTTGCAAGAGTGACTATCTATTATTACAGGAAAATACAAATGTTTAGTCTAAGTAGCTTAAGTGTTATAATGCTATGTGTGACAGATTTTTTTTTTTGAATTATTATATTGGGCTTCCAGTGAGGCCTACCTAACATTATATAATTTGCATTGATGCAGTGCATGTGTACTTGGGTCATGTATCCAGAAACACAAAACTGACCTTTCGTCTTCCCTGTCTTGGCTATATTTTAGCGGACTAGTATTTTGTAATATACAGTCACATTTCAAATATATTATTATTATTATTTAAAAATAGATTATTGAGCTTATTTTTGTTAAAATATGAAATAATAAATCAAGAAGTAAAGCAAATAATTATTTCTTCTCACTATGACTTTTGTACTTGGTTATTGTTGGACATAGGTTGCTAAGACTTTCAGAATTTTGCATGTGGAGGATATCAAATGAAATTTATTTTTAGGTTTTATACCTATAGTTGAATAACCAAAAATCATGAATAACTACACTGATAACATAGAATTCTACTATAATTTATTAATCTTAATAACTGAGATTTATTTGGATTTTAAAATGTATGAAACTTTGAGCAGACTATAGACACAACTTACCTCCTTGAAAACTTAGTTCAAAAGAATGAGGTAGCTTTTCTCAAGGATTAAAATGGCTGAGAAAAAACACTGGGGACATTCTAAGAAACTGATTTGGTTATTCACATGCCATATATTGTATTAAGAGTATATAAGGGACCATTTCAAAAAATGGAAAAAGAGTTTAATGTGGACACTCTGTTTGATTCAGTACATAAGACATATCAGCAAAATAAAAATATATGAGATTCTTATTTTATATTCCAGTTTGTAAATAGTTGTAATTTGAGTTATTAATTTGTACAAAATTACAGATGTAGTATTTTGACATCACAAACGTCTAATTTTAAACAGTGCTGCATTCATCGTACCACATGACTCACTAAACTCTAAATTTAGTTGTGTTCTGTTAATATTTAACTTTAAATTAAAAAATTAATTTGTATATAATATTAAAGTTTGAATTATAATGAACAGTTTGATTCCAAACTGACTGACATAAATTCATAAAATAATAGTTCAATAAAATTTTGAATGCAAGTCAACAAACGTGATGACGTGGCCTTTTAACTGTGGGTTAATGTTTTTTGTATTTGTACATTTAGCTTTTCACATAAAGTGTAATACATGAAGTGTATTTCTTGAAATTAAGTCTCTGAAAAACAACAATTTGTGGTATAATTTTTAAATACTATAATACATACAGTTCATAGTTTCTCTCTGTAGTTTATTTGTTTCATATCTTTTTGTAATTTTGAGTTTGTTTTTTCTTAGGTAGCCCTGTGTTCTGTTCTTTTTGCTGTGTTGCTTGCATTTCTACTTACATTCTGCCCAACAATATCTCATATAACGGGAACCAATGAAGCCAACAATCAGACATGAAGAACTCGTAGAACATGGTGGCACAACTTGCTGTCCTACTTCTTTATAGCTACAAAGACTGATTAGTGGTAATGTTTGCTCTGAGGATACATCACAAGCCCTCCTGAGAGTGACTTAGGGTGAAGTGGCATGTGCCCAGTGCAGTGTTTGTCATGGCTTCCATCAAGTTATAGTACAGTAGTAAAATATTACAGTGAGGGGTTGTAGCAACCAGTCCATCTGATGTACATGTATGCACTTATCTAGTTATATGTATATTTATAAATATCTACAAACAGCTGCTTGCATAATAATGACATTGGAAGAACTCTGTAAAACTGAACATTAAATATCGGCAAAGGTGCCATAGAGAACATTATTAACTAAGATTCATTTCATGACCACAACTTCAAGGGTTAAAGTTTTTGTTTGCTGTGTTTTAAAGATGGAGATAAGGTTTTTGCTTATTTTGACATTTAATCTAGTGACAGTGCTTTTTGTTAAAGTTTATTAGAAAGTCTAAAATATTTCTTACTAGTAACTGGTGATACCTTGTTTTATCTTTGTTGGTATCCTGAATTTCAGTACCATGGATGCATATAACTTGGGAGCTTATTTTATAATTTATCTCTAAATCATCAAATGGAACTTGCATTCTGGTTGGTTTTTTTTTAAAGAAACTTCTTTTTGCTAACTTTCTTCAACTAGACAAGGAATGTTTTACCTGATCATACTGATTCTCTTTGTTCAAGATATATACCAGAGAGAAAGAGAGATCTTTTTTTCTCTATGTACAGATAAACATGTATGGTTTCATTAGAACATATTATACAATATATTGTGTACATATATATATATATCAGTTACTCCAATATAATTCCTAGATGTATGAAAGAAGATAGTTCTGTTGTTGCATATTAGTTACTTGTGAATATGTCCTAAAAGATGAGGTAGTAAAAAATTGTATAAACCAACTTTAAATTTTATTGTAATATACAAGCTGTTAAATAATCAGTGTTGTTAACTTGAAAACTGAAAATCTTGGTTCTTAGGTAATCTGGCACAGGTTTAAACTTCTGAGCCTTTTGTTCTGGTAACTTGAATAGAAAGTGATTTCTGGCTACTTTTTTGGTTTGTTTTAAAGAACTTAGTTTCATTTCTTAGAGTTTTTTTTTCTGTTTATTAATGTTGTCTTTAAACTTTGTCAGATTGTCTCATTTGCTTGGATTCATGAGTTTGAAGACAAAATTTAAAGCAAGCAGAATTATACATGTGGTGGAATTCTTTATAATGGTAGTTTTGTCGTTTCTCAACAGTTGCTTGCAGGTAAAGTGGTTATTATGTTATTTCTGTTTTTGATTTCAATAACTTACACATTTTTCATTTATTTCATTCTGAAAGCAAATAGTTTTGGGTTTCTGTTAAAACAATTTTCAGACACGCATACTGAAAGAAAAGATTAATTATTCACTGTTAAACCATTTTTAACCTTAATTATTTGAGTTAAAGTGTAATATTAAATGCTCCTCCAATAAAAGTGACTTCTTCAATCAGTCTTGTAATGTGTCTACTTATTTTACAAAATTAATGTGTTCTGATTTTTGTATATCATTCATAATTCATACATCCTATGTATTAGTATCTTTGCAACACAAACTTAAATGTTTGTTTTTCTTCATTAGTACAGAAGAAACAAATTAAAAGTATGACCGTAACATCTTGGTTATGCTTTTAACTACTGTGACGTACGTAGTGCTGTTTGATACAAAACGGTGAGATTGTCTATTAAGCAATAATCTTCAGTAAGTGTACCTTAACTACTGTGACGTACGTAGTGCTGTTTGATACAAAACGGTGAGATTGTCTATTAAGCAATAATCTCCAGTAAGTGTACCTTATATGATTGGAAAAGTTGACTTTTGTTAAAGTATTTGTGAAAAAGGTAACAGGTCGTCAGAGGAAGATTTTAAAGTTTCTTTACAAGAAAACAACATTGTAGTCATTAGACAGTAGAAAATGTAATTTATAATGTATGTTTGCCAAAAAATTGTTGTTAAGCATTTGGAATTTAACAGGAGAACTGTTAAGTTTGTTCACCATAAACTGCAGTAGAAACATTAATTATATTGCAGAGGATATGTTTATCATGAAACCACAGTGTAACCATTCAGTAAAGTTCAGTTTGTTCATTCACAAAACTACAGTAGAAACATTAATTATATTGCAGAGGATATGTTTATCATGAAACCACAGTGTAACCATTCAGTAAAGTTCAGTTTGTTCATTCACAAAACTACAGTGCAGCCAGTGGGTTAGTTATAAAGTTTGTTTTTAGCAAAAAGAACTACAATCATTGGGTAGTGAAGAAGAAAATTATATAGCTTTTAATCACTGATAAACTACAGTGCAGAATTTCTTGAGTGGTTGTGACAAGTGGTGTTGCATACCAGACATGTATTTTGTTTCAAGCTGGGCGAGATCTGTGTTTAATATAAGTACTGGCATGATGTTGGTGTAACCATTCTTGTATGATGTAAATCAGTGATTTAACCAGGTGAGCCACTGCGTTTAAAGTCCCTCCTGGGCATGCAATTCATCCTGCAGTAGAAGACATTTCAGAAATTTGAAAACCTCACACACAAGCATAAAAAATAACTAACATGATTTATTATTTCAACCAATAAAAATTTAAATAAGTTGTATATATAAATTGTAACTTTTTGTTACGATCTGAAACTAGTGAAAAGCTAAGATATTATAAACTGCAAGTTTGTGGTAGAAGTCTAGACATCATAAGTGTTTAATGTGTACTCTTGTGTATGTTTTTGATTTATTTGTCAAATAGCTAGTTATGTTTTTTTTAAGTCCAGTTAAGTATTGATTTAGTTATTTATACTTTTACTGGTTACAATGTAACATTTAATACCATTTCTGGCAAAATGTTTACTATTAATATAAGAGTAAAGTAAACCTAGTCATGGGTGGTACGTGCTTTGCATCTTAGAATAAACTCTTTGGAAAAAGTGGAGTAATAACAACAAGTTATTCAAATAGTAATAGTTGATGCATTGTTAATAGTTTCATATTTTTTGTATAAACATTACAAGTTTACTGCCGAACCATTAACGTTATACAATAACACTATGTAACAAAATTTTTACTTTTTCCTGTTCCTGAGCAGAAAGTGTTATTTCCCAATTGCTTATGCCTAAAGTAAATGGAAAAGACCTATTTTTTTCTTCAAACTTTGCTTTTGTGATCTGGGAGCATATAACAAAAACATGATGGGAGACTATATTTGGGGGCTCATATATGAAAGTGATTTATATTGTAGTAACAAATCCTGAAAAACTACTATCTTCTAATATTTGTTCATTTTTATATAACTTTTGTATAAATATATGTAAATCTTTATTCATGTTTTATTCAGACTTTGTGTAAATGAAAATGTTCAAATTTGCCCGTTTTTACATAGAAAATAGGCTTAATTTCTAAATTTCATTATCCAGGTCACAAAAGCCAAGTTTGAAGAGAATAATGGCCATTTTCTGTACTTTTACAACATAAGAAATCAAGAAATAGTACATACTGTCCAGGAACAAAATTTGTTACAAATTGTTACAAAGGAAATAAAAATGGGGTGCCGACTGTTCTGAAAACATGCAAATTTTGCATTCTATTATAGACTTGAATTCAGTGAACCAGTTGTTTGTTAGCAAATCATTTGATAATACTAAAAGGAGATATGCAACAGTATAAGTGTTGATTATAAATTGGTAATGTAGTCATCTTGGTGTGAGAAATTCAGAGAAACAGTTATTTATCTAAGAATAATTTAAAAAGCATGTGAAATATTTTTGTTGTAATAAGTAAGCACAGAGGTTTATTGATTTAATAAAACTTGTTATTAAGATGTTATTAGCAAAAGTTTTAATGGGACTTAAGCCTAGTTATAAATTTGGAGAGATGCAAGATACAACTGTCTTCAAAGGGGACATTAGTGAATTCAAAGAAATGTAAGAAACAGCTATTTTTGAAGGGAACATCTAATGAATTCAGAGATGTAAGATATAGTTATCTTTAAAGGGAACATCTAATGAATTCAGAGATGTAAGATATAATTATCTTCAAAGAGAATAGCTCCAGATGAAACTGTATTTATATGTATCTTCTCTCAGAGAGGATTTCCACTTTAATGTTTCTTTACAAAATCTTCTTGAAGAGAAACCAAAAACATTGAATATCTTATTACTTGTTTTTTAATATATATTTATCGTCACGGTTTCAGGCTGTTGCTGATCGTTGTTATTAAAGTAACTTAACATAGCTTCAGGCCATTTCTAACCCTCATTATACACGCTATGTATTATCATGGTTTCAGGCTTTTGTTAACTGTCATTATAAGGATATGTATTATCACAGTTTCAGGTTGCTGTTAACCGTTGTTATAAAGATATCTATTATCCCTTCACAGGTTGTTGGTTTATATAATATTTAAGTATGCAATTTTTCCGGACCTTACTGTGAAAATCCCTCTTATTAGAAATAAAGTTCATGTCTTTTTATATGCAAAAACGGCTCGTTTGGGTTGAGAAAATATTTTACATAGAAGAGCGAACCTGACGATGACCGAAGAAGGTCGAAACGTTGTTCGCTCTTCTATGTAAAATATTTTCTCAACCCAAACGAGCCGTTTTTGCATATAAATTTCTCAATAAGTGGGTTTCTCGACATCACTGATAAAGTTCATGTCTTGTTCGATTCCTGATCAAGATTAGAGCTAAACTTTATTCGAGTTAGACCCTGTTTCGTTACTGAAGTAGCTTACGTACATAATATGCAAAACACATCACGGTGCAGAAAAATGAAGTCTCGCACTGTAATTAAATAATAATAATTTGACAGATTAGTCCTGGACAGGTTAACGAATACTGGTGACCGTAGTATGGTCTGAGCAGCAGGTTTTGTAACCCCTTCGACTCCCATGTTTATATAACGTACTTTTACCCTGTGTTTCCATCTTGTATATTATTTTGTAAATTCATAAAAATTATTTGGTTGCAATACAAAAAAACGCAACTGAAATTTAATTGCTGATATATATTATCAATAAATTATACCTGGATTATGACTTAATAACTACGCGGCCTGGCATGGCCAAGCGCGTAAGGCGTGCGACTCGTAATCCGAGGGTCGCGGGTTCGCGCCCGCGTCGCGCTAAACATGCTCGCCCTCCCAGCCGTGGGGGTGTATAATGTGACGGTCAATCCCACTATTCGTTGGTAAAAGAGTAGCCCAAGAGTTGGCGGTGGGTGGTGATGACTAGCTGCCTTCCCTCTAGTCTTACACTACTAAATTAGGGACGGCTAGCGCAGATAGCCCTCGAGTAGCTTTGTGCGAAATTCCAAAAACCAAAACCAACCAATAACTACGCGCGTGCGTATGAGGGGGAGATTACTCGTAAATAAAACGTGTATGTGTGGGCTGCTGATGAAAACATTTCCAGAAAATTTAAAATTTATTAGTAAATATTTATTATATGTTAGGTTATTAAATAATATTTATTTTAGAGACACGAGTATATAATTGGTTAACACTCACGGTAACATTTTAATCGATATCGGTGACTTTGCTAGGTCTATAGAGGAGGTGGGAAGGTATAATGTCCCTTTTTATCCACGTAAAGTATTATTACTTCCATGTTTATTTTAAAATGGTGAAGATAGTGGACTTTAGAGGGGTTTCACTACATTCTCTCTGTCTTGTTATCGTATTGTACAATAAACTAAAAAGAAAGGTGGATAATCAAGTTAGTTTTGAAATAATTATTGATAAAACAACTTCTTGGTTTCTGTGTTAGGTACAATGGAGTGAGATTATTTATCAATTGTCAGTGAGTTTGTTTCTGAATTTCGCGCAAAGCTACACGAGGGCTATCTGCACTAGCCTTCCGTAATTTAGCAGTGTAAGACTAGAGATTTATTGATTTAGTAAAACTTGTTATTAAGATGTTATTAGCAAAAGTTTTTATGGGGCTTGAGTCTGGTTATAAATTTGGAGAGATGCAAGATACAACTGTCCTCAAAGAGATGTAAGAAACCGCCAACTCTTTTACCAACGAATAGTGGGATTGACCGTCACTTATAACGCCCCCACGGCTGAAAGGGGTCAATTATTAGTTGTATCACTGAAGTATACAAAATCTTCCTGAAGAGGGACCTGCAAAAAACAAACATTATTAGCCAAGTTGACCTGCGGTAAGTTTACGGACGATTCCTCGTCATGGATAGAGTGAAGATGACTTTTGTTACAGCTTTTCATTAAAACATACACAGAAGTCGTGAATAAAACACAACTCCAACAGGGTTTGTGTAAACTTTTGATTTCAACGATTTATTATAGTATGTAACACAAATTTTGTTCTTGGATAGCGTATGTTATTTCTTAATTGCTTATGTTGTAAAAGTACAGAAAATGGCCATTATTCCCTTCAAACTTTGCTTTTGTCACCTGGATAATGAAATTTAGAAATTAACCTATTTTTCTAATATAAAACGGGCAAATCTGCACATTTTCACTTACATAAGGTCTGAATATAACAACATATGAATCAAAATTTACATATATTTATACTAAAATTATACAAAAATGTTTGGACGTGAGTAGTTTTTCGAGATTTGCGACTGTAATGTAAATCACTTGTCGTTATACGCTCCCAGGTCACAAAAGCAAAGTTTGAAGAGAAAAATAGGTCTTTTCTAGTTACTTTAGGCATAAGCATTTAGGAAATAACAGTTTCTGTCCAGGAACAAGAAAAAGTAAACATTTTGTTGCACAGTGTTATATACGTTTTGATACCGCGTGTATTCTTATACAATTTTATGACAAAATCGTTTAATCAAAATTTGACTGAGCTCATTTTTAAAAGCTTGTGACATGCGCAGAAGGTACTGTGTGGAAAGAGTTAAATAATCGTGCTCTCGTCTGCGTGACTTGATTAGGTTTTACTACCTCTGTGGAGGACTTGTACGTTGTTTCCTTCTTTTAACCTTGACTTGTCTTGTACATAAAAAAAAAAAACACTGAGTTTGCGAAATCTCAGTTTGCTATATACGGATATGGTAAATGACTCACACATTCAAATTACGGAAATTTAAGTTTTGTCGGACGATGTGTCGTGTAACTTGAGAACGTCTGACACGTTTTGGACTTTTCATTCGGGCGACAGGAGAATCGGGGCAGTCAGAGTAACAGTTGCTTCAATAAAGATGCTACTTTGTAGCCTTATAAGGAAAAGTGTAACATGCATTTACAAAAGTAACCGGAAACACTTTTATCTTCTGTCTGTTTTTCTCTTCTCGCCCTTCCTCGCCTCGTTCTTTCTATTATTATGTTTTATCTTCCTTTCTGTTTTTTTTAATGTAAAAATCTTATAACTGTAGAAAAATTAACCAACCATGCTTCAGCGCGAGGTTTGAGTTCGAGGCTAGGTTGCTGATTGGGTGTTCTACGAGATTTTTGGGGAGGGGGAGTGGATAGGGAACATTACTGCTGTCCTAGCGGCAGTTGCTAAAGATAGCACCCTTGCCGACTTGGCAACACGAGGAAACAGTTGACAAATCCAGTTACTAAGGTAAGTGATTTTTGTGTTTTGCCACATCTTCAAAGTCCACACATAATCAGTACACACTTTACGTGTGTATTGGTGTGTGTCTTCTGGTTGTTAGAAGCATGGCGTGCGCTTCCGGTGTCAGACTTTAAAAGTATGGCATTGATTTAGTGAAAACTTAAGTGGTAGCAAGTAAAAGTGGTCAACCTCTTATCTTAGTACTAACGCACAGATACTGAAGCCTTATTGTTTCAATAAGAACAACGGAAGTACTGCGTTTACAGAAACGAATTTTGCAAAACGAATTAAGCAGTAACCAAACTTCTAGTTTTTCGTTAAGAAAATGAATATATAAGGCGTTCGGATTATAAAAAACGAGGTTCTGTACGAAGAGATTACTTTTCGTAAATACAAATTTCAAACATTACTAAAATTTATTAAATAGTTCGCTTAACACGTGAGGGAAACTGTCTTTCAATGACAACTGCCTGATTTATTTATTTGCTATATTTGATTATTATTTGTATATATATTTGAAACTGCTCTGTTGGTGTTTGTTATTTTATGATTAATTCAATGTGAATTTCATTTCCGTTAAGAATTATAACTCAGTTTTGGAGAAACGTCAGACGGTATGAGTAACAAAACATTATAACTGTATCGGATTAGGAAAAGATATTAACAATCTTGTGTGATATTCTTAAAATACAGCATAAAGATAATAATCAGAAATCGATATTCAGGAGTAAACCAAAGACTTGTTGGTGGCGCACAACAGTAGAGAACCGTGTTTGTAAGGCTCATATTTATTACTCGCCATGTTTCTAGTATATCACAAAGAATGAAGTACCACAGATACCATGACAACGTCTCTTATTTCTGCATCGTAAATCTAACTACGTGAACACCAACGTCCGTTGAAGATGTCCGGTAGAACGTATGTGGGGTATAACTTCAAAGAGGACTAATCACACCAACAACAAAAAATAAACGAATGTGGTGAAATGTTGAAGTAAATGTTTCCTCTGTTTGTACGAACCATTTCGTTTCTCTGCATTTCAAATGTCAAGTCTGTACACGTGAACTGACATACGTCACACACACGATATCGTGGTTTCAGATAGTGACTGACGTAGTTTTTCCATATATGTATATGTAAATAGTTTCCGTTCGAAACAGCGCCTGCGTAAGTTATTGCAATTTGTCGACTAGTATAATACCCCTTGACTTCACACGTTACGATAAATATAGTTTATTTTATTTTAGTTTATCTGTTGACTAGTGTAATGCCCACTGATTTAACACTTTATGGCGTTCAGTCTTCACTGTTGACTCCCTTTGTGTTTTCTATAAGTGTCGGCTGTGGCCTTGTAGTCAACGTGTCGGGCAGCGAATCGGAGATTCAGAATTTGAAGCATGATTCCACTCAACACAATCCTTACTCTCGTAAGCTGAGGGTCGCGGGTTCGAATTCCCATCACACCAAACATGCTCGTCCTTTCAGCCTTGGGGTGTTATACTGTGACGTTCAACCCCACTTTTCGTTGGCAAAATAGTACCCCAAGAGTGGGCAGTTGGTGGTGATGACTAGCTGTCTTTCCTTTAGTCTTACACTGCTAAATTAGGGACGGCCAGCGCACGAGATTCCAAACAAACCAAACTAATCTTTACTTTCATCTGTGGACGTGTTACAGTTGATCCTATTATTTAGTTCAAAGAGCCGAAAAAACTCTAGTGGTGGCGAGTGACGCTGACTGGCTGCCTTCCATCTTGGTCAATAGTTCAAAATTAAATATAGCTACACCTGAATCCCAGCAGTGTCTTACATTGACGCTTAACCCACGTACATTAAATATTATTCAGGTTGAAGTATCCAGTTCCAGTTTATATAATACCTGTTGGTTCATAGAGAAAATATTTCACGTACTGTTTTTTAACAGTATTCAACAGTTTCATAAAATTCCTTCTAAAAGGTTGTGTGGGTCCCCATGGCCAAGTGGTTAGGGGCTATCGACTTGTAATCTTAGAGTCGCGGGTTCGAATACCCCTCATACCAAACATGCTTGCTCTTTCAGCCATGGTGGCGTTATAATGTTACGCTCAATTCCACTGTTTTTTTTGTAAAATAATAGCTCAAGAGTTGCCTTCACTCTAGTCCGCTCCCCGCTAGTACAGCGGTAAGTTTACGGATTTTCAACGCTAAAATTAGGGGTTCGATTGCCATCGATAGGCTCAGCAGATAGCCTGATGCGGTTTTGCTATAAGAAAAACACACTCCCTCTAGTCTTAAACTGCTAAACACATGATGAGAAATCTGTGTTATGCCCACAATGTGTATCAAAACTCGGTTTTTAATCTTCTAAACCTTTAGATTTCTCGCTAGTCCACGTGAGGAAGTAGTAAAAGTAAGTATTTAACCCTAAATTTAGTCAGGTTCAAAGTGTCCAATCACTTAATAATAATAGGTATTTTCGTTTCGCTTGCTATACTTAGAGCAAAACTACACAATGTGCTATCTGTTCCGTGTCCGATGCGAAGATGGAACACTTGAACTTAATACTGAGTTAGCTGGAATAATGTGTTTCATAACACGTAATACAAATTTTTGCCGTATACATTTTTCTCAGTCCCATAAAGCTATATGAACCGTAAAAAATGATAATTGGTTACACTTCTTTAGCATTAGCTTTCTCATAACGTAACGGAGCTGAAATTCTACCCATATTTTGTAAGAAAGATACGAGATGACAAAGGTGGCAAACACCATCGAAAAGTTCCCGGATGAGAATTAAAAAAAACAAAACAAATAAAACTGAAAAAGAAGGAAAGAGAAACGGTTAAAGAAGGAATTTCATTACGAATTGTTGGGAGATCAACATAAGCGTTCTTAACGAAATAGTAAAATAATTTTCATTTAAATTCATGAAAGAAAGAAGGAAGGAAAAAGTAAATGAACGCGAAACGTAAGAAAAAAAAGGTTCACTTTTCAGGTAAATGTCGAAGAAATTACAAGTTTCAAACGACAATAAAAGTTCGCGCAGTTATTACTAAAAATATAAAAACACCTTTAAAAATATGTTTCGTTGTTCTATTTTAGTGCTAAAGTTTCGCAGAATTCGGCAATATATATAAGGAAATTTTTGCCACCTCAAGTTATGTATTACTTGTTACGGTTTTATGATGAAGTCTCTACCAGACCCCTCGGTGTGGATTCCTGTACGTGGTGAGGGGACCTCCCAGGGAAGGTTCTATTCTTTCAGTTTATTTCCTCTGGGATCTAAACATCCACCCACGTGTTTGCTGTGTGTGGCGACCCGTGAAGGGTAGGAGAGGATCCTGGTGGTTGAGGGGTCCAACCTTAACATACCACTTTGGCCTTGAATTCCTGAAGAGGGGTGGCCTTTGGGTGGCCCTCCTTGGGTCAATCGGCTGGTCCACTTGGGCTAGAGTCAATCAAGTACAAGTGTTGGAAGTTCTCAACGGGTGTTGTAGACATTGCGTCTGATGCTGGTGTTTGGGTATAGTGCCCACGAAACTCTGGCGTTGCTGCAATGTCCTTGTTTCACATTGTAGCGAGTCCCCTCGTAGGGCTCCATGGTGGGTGGGGTCAGTGGGCACCAAAATTTTCTTTTTTCCTATGGATCCTCCTACAAAAAAATTAAATAAAATAGTGAAGAACAGTCAATAGGTTAACGACCATGTCTTGAAGACTCTGATCAGCAATCTTCAACATCTGTACCACCAGTTGTACCACATTTTCTCATCCTACATTCTCTTTCAGAAAAACCTTTAGAGACTTGCTGGCTCTCCAAAGTCAGTAAAGATGCTTCGATCTGGAGACATATTGGTTGAAACATCCACATCCCAACATAGTGAACTCTTAAATTCAAAGGCTATTGGGGATGTACCTATTGAGGTTACCCCTCATATTACCTTGAATTCATCACGAGGAGTTATTGTTGAAAGAGGTTTGAAGAACATCCCCGAGTCAGAGATTCTTGCTGGTTTCTCCACTCAAGGAGTTTCTGCAGTGAGGCGCATCTACACTCGCAAAGATGAAGTAACACTGCCAACAAATATCTTCGTTTTGTCATTTACATCACCACGTGCACCTGCCACCATCAAGGCAGATTATCTAAATTGCAAGGTACGGCCGCACATTCCAAATCCTCTCCGATGTTTCCAATGTCAGAGGTTCGGCTACTCAAAGATGTCATGTCGTGGTTCCCTGACATGTGCTCGTTGTGGTGGAAAGGACCACGATGCCTATGAGTGTGAAACGGTCCCACATTGTGTCAACTGCAATGGTTTTACCCTTCCTACTTTCGTTCTTGCCCAAAATGTTTGGAGGAAAAAGAGGTGCAGCATTTGAAAATGACTCATAACATTACATATCCTGAGGCTGTCCACCATTTCATCTCGGACATATGCTGCTGCACTTCGTTCCACCACTACAGTGGGAATGCAGACAGATCTCTCTGTGCCTCCAAGAGAATCGTTCTCAAAACAAATGAAAAGCCTTTTGACCTCCATGGTTAAAAAGGTAGATGAATCGACTTCCACACCCATCTCTGTTCCTCCCATACCTTCCAACAAACCTCAAGATCCACGTCCTTCAGTTTCAAATACAGGCATTTCTTCTGATACATCTTTTTCTCCCACCACAAGAGACAAAACAATTATTTGTTCGCGTCCTCAGTCACTGGATTCCCCTTCCAATAACAAAGACCTGCCCACTCGACCCAGGGCAGGATCCATGGAGGTTGATAGACCTCCTCCGACTAAAGACAGTAAAGAAACAAGACGTGGTCGTAAACCGAAGGGTTCCCCAGCCACTTCACCTACCCATTCTTAAAAATGGCCACCTTGATACAATGGAACTGTCGAGGTTTACGTTCTAATCTGGATGATGTCAAAACGCTGATAGCTTCCTACCATCCTGTTTGTCTTTCTTTACAAGAAACATTTCTCAAAACTGCTGATACTGTCTCCATTCGGCAGTTTTCTCTGTACAGAAATGACAGGTTGTGTGATGATCGAGTACTTGGAGGGGTAGCACTGTTGGTTAATCAGCATGTGCCCACCCTGACTTTGTCACTCAACACACCCTTGCAGGCCGTAGCCATCCGTGGGGGGACCTTAATGGACATCATCCCCTCTGGTGAAGTGCTGTTATTGATAGGAGGGGGTCGCTCTGTAGAGCGTATGCTCTCTGATCACAACCTTTCCCTTTTCAGTACTGGTTCTTCCATTTATTTTCACGCACCTAGTCAGTCCTTTACCGCTATTGATCTCTCAGTTTGCTCCCCTTCATTATTCTCCTATTTTTCATGGAGGGTTGACAGTAATCCACTAGGCAGTGATCATTTTCCTATACTTTTGAGAGAGACTGGCCGTGGTCGATGCCACCCTACCCGCGTGCCCCGGTGGAAGCTGGATCAGGCAGACTGGTCCACTTTCACTGCTCTCGCAGAACATGATCCCGCCATCGTGAATCAGCCATCAATAGACGACTGTGTGGCAGCGGTAATTGACTGTATTATACAAGCAGCTGCTCAATGTATTCCTAAAACCTCGACACGTTTTCCCCTATATCCTCGTCCGTGGTGGAATCCTGCCTGCCACATGGCACGAAAGGCTCAAAAAACGGGCCTGGGATATTTTCCGTAGATATCCCACACTTTCAAACTGCATCGCTAGGTGGGTGAGATGGCAAAGCCAGAAGGAATCTTGGATTCAGTTCACAACTGGCATATCTTCTACCATTAGTTCGAAGAACATGTAGAACAGGGTTCGAAAGGTCAGTGAACACTACAATTTTGTCCCCCTCTCGATCTTACTCTCTGATGGCCAAGAAGTAGCTGATGTCCGGAGCATCGCTGATACTCTAGGTGAAAGCTTTTGCCGGGTATCTGGCACTTCTGCTTGTTCCTCCACATTCATGGCTATCAAGATTCGGGCAGAGCGATCACTTCTTTCCTATCGAACTGACTATTTCTTTGACTATAATCGTTTCTTTACGCTGGTGGAACTGAAACTGGCTCTTCATCGATCTGGCGGTACATTGGTTGGACCAGATGATGTACACTATGACATGCTGCGCCACCTATCTCCTGTTTTTCTTGATATTCTTCTAATTGTTTTTAACTGTATCTGGCAGGAGAATGTTTTACCTAATGCCTGGCGCCAGGCTATTATCTTACCTTTCTCTAAGCCTGGGAAAGATCCCAAGATTCCTTCAAACTACTTTCCAATTGCTTTGACGAGCTGTTTCTGTAAGACTTTAGAGAGGATGGTTAATGCTCGTCTTCGAATCAAACAACCTTCTCTCGCCCACCCAGAATGGGTTCCGACGACAGCAGTCCACCATGGACCAACTAATTAGACTTGAAACGTCAATCAGAGAAGCCTTTCTCAAACGACAACATCTCGTATCAATATTCCTTGACATTGGGAAGGCTTATGACACAACAGGGACACATGGCATTTTACGAGACCTCCATATATATGGGTTACGTGGCCATTTACCCATTTTGATTTTAAAAAATTTAACTGACAGAAGATTCCACGTTGGTGTGAGTTCGACACTTTCCCATTCTTTTTTACAGAGGAACGTGGGGTCCCTCAGGGCTATGTTTTGAGTGTCACACTTTTCAGTTTAAAGATTAATGCCATCACTGAACAACTCCCTCTCACTGTTGCAAACGGGCTCTATGTCGACGACTTTCACATCTCGTGTCAGTCGTCGAACATGAGATATACTCTTCAAAACAAGAAACGCAAAAGGGATATTTTTGTTATTTTAAAGAGAAATATATGTAATAACGTTACAAGCTCAGAGTATGTGATGTTACACGTGTTAAGGCACTGATTGTCAGACCAAAATGACAATAAAAGTTGTGCACTTTGAAAACGAAGGAAAACATCGGATTTTTCGCCAAAACGCATGCGTGTCCAATAAATTTGTTTGAGAGATCTGCATGTTCTGCAAGTGCAACATGTGCAAAATCCCTATAAAAGTGACGGGTTCTCGGTTTTCATAGCTCAGTGTTAAGCCACCGACACGCAATACAGTTACGCCAAGACTGACTGAAGCACAACGCAACAACGCCATTGGTCGCTTGGAAGCAGGCGGATCTCGATCAGATGTTGCCAGAGCTGTGAATGTCCACCCAAGCACCATCACAAGGCTATGGAATCGTCACCAACAACATGGATAAACTCGTGACCGTCCACGATCTGGCACACCTCGTGTGACCACGCCCGCACAAGATCGCAACATCCGGTTACGTCACCTTCGGGACAGGACCACCTCTGGAACGTCTACTGCCTCAACCATACCAGGGCTGCGTAGGATTTCCGATCAGACCGTACGCAACCGTCTACAAGATGCAGGAATCGGACATCGACATCCAGTCAGACGCGTCATCCTCACCCAGCAACATCGTCAAGCACGGCTGCAGTGGACTCGGGAACATCGGGTATGGCCTCATCGACGATGGAGGCATGTTTGGTTCAGCGATGAATCACGTTTTATGCTTCGTAGGTAGGATGGAAGGACTCGTGTTTACCGTCGCCGAGGTGAACGTTTTGCAGCAAACTGTGTGCAGGATGTTGACAGATATGGTGGTGGCAGCATGATGATGTGGGCTGCCATCGCCTACAATGCCAGAACAGACCTTTTGCACATTCCAGGGAATCTTACGGCTCAACGATACGTCGACGAGATTCTTATGCCCCATGTGCAATTCATCATGGTGAACGTCAACGACGTTTTTCAACATGACAACGCCCGTCCTCACACAGTCCGACTCACCACAACATCAACATTCTTCCCTGGCCCTCCAGATCACCAGATTTAAACCCCATCGAACATCTTTGGGACGAGTTGGACCGACGTCTGCGACGGCGACAACCTCAACCGCATATTTTACCTCAGCTTGCAGCAGCTTTTCAGGCTGAGTGGACAGTTATTCCACAGGATGTGATTCGTCATCTCATCGCTTCCATGGGCAGGAGATGCCAAACAGTTATTGATGCTCACGGGGGGCATACTCGTTATTGACGTTGAGTGACGTTAAACTTCGCCTTTGCAGACTTTGGATGTTCAGCAGTGAATGTGCAAAGTTTCACACATGTCGTACAGAACTACCCGGAATAAACTTGTTAACAATTTCTCTCATATTTTGCCTTTTGCGTTTCTTTTTTTGAAGAGTATATATTGAACGGCAACTACAAACTGCTCTCGATCGTGTACTGAAGTGGACCACGGCAAACGGCTTTAATTTCTCTCTCTCTAAAACCGTTTTCATGCACTTTTGCCATCAATGGGGTATTTACCCTGATTCTGAACTCCGTATCTGTGAAGTTTCGCTGCCTGTGGTCCCTGAGACCAAGTTCTTGGGGCTTATCTTTGACCATAAGCTGACCTTTATACCACACTTCAAGCAGCTACGGGCCAAATGTAAAAGAGCACTGAACATCCTCCGTGTCCTGTCTACCACCAGTTGGGGAGCAGATCGATGTTCTATGCTAAAGATATATCGTACTCTTATTCGATCGAAACTCGACTATGGATCACTGGTCTATGGCTTTGCCAGGACCTCGGCCTTAAAGATGCTGAACCCCATTCATCATCAAGGACTTCGACTCTGCACTGGGGCTTTCTGTACCTCTCCGGTTCAGAGCTTATATGTGGAATCTCATGAACCTTCTCTGCACCTTCGCCGTTTGCAACTCTCTTTACTATATTCTTTGAAACTTCGTTCCTTACCAAAGCATCCCACCTGGGATTATGTTTTCCTTCCTCGGTGGGTCATACTTTTTCAGAACAGATGATGTGCCATTGCTCCTTTTGGCCTTCGCGTCCAGGCGCAATTGGATAAATTGAGTCTGTCCTTGGATAACATTGCAGTATCCACTGATCAGCCCATCCCACCATGGCTTATTACAGTTCCCAAATGTGACCTTTCTTTAAGTCATCTAGTTCGAAATCAGGTGACTCTGTGGGCTCTGCCATGGTTTGTTGCGGTTTGGTGATTGCGCGCAGAATCCCCTCTACAGCTTCTGTCTTCACTGCTGAACTGTACGCCATTTCTCTTGCCCTGGATCATATTGAAGCTAAGCAGTACTCCAACTGCACTATTTATACTGACTCACTTAGTTCTCTACTGTTCCTGGAATTGCTTCACGTTGGTTAACATCCTGTTCTCGCTGATATTCAAAATTGACTGGTCCATTTCTCATTAACATCTACTTCTATCCAGTTTTTCTGGATACCAGCCCACATTGGTATTCGCGGGAACAAGCTTGCAGACACAGCAGCTAAATCTATCTGCTCTGGCACTATCACCACTGTGCCTCTTCCATACATGGACTATAGTCTTGTATTCAAGGATCGGCTCCGTGCCAGATGGCAGTCGACTTGGAGTGAGCAACGCGACAACAAGCTTTTCCAAATAAAGCCCTATATTGGACTTGAGCCGTCTTGCTTTCGTAAGGATCGGAAGGAGGGAGTTGTTTTAACTAGACTAGACATTGGTCACAGTTTTTTAACTTATCGTTTTCTTTTATCTGGAACTATTGCACCGGTGTGTAGTTTGTGTAACACTCAAATCACTGTAAGCCACATTTTACTTTCTTGTCATCGTTACGACTCTCAACGATGGAACTGTTTTAAACATGTTCTGTCCCAGGGTTTGTCTGTAACATTGGACAGTGTTATTGGTGATGGTGACACTGTCCACCTTGATAAAGTTTTTAGTTTTTTAATGGCCATTCATCTTTTCAATCTCACTTAAGTGTTGGTTATTTATTTATTACACCTTTTTAATTGTGGTTCCCTTTTCAACATTTCAATCTCTCTATTTCAATTTGACATGGTAAAATGGCCAGAACATTAAATAACTCGACACCAGGACTGAAAAGGCCAACTTCAGGTGACTAACGCTGCTGTTTGAACTATCCGTTTGAACTACTTGTTAGTCGTCCTGGCGAGTTGTTATTACACTTTTGCTGCATGTCATTTAACACTTTTGTTGCTTTACCTTTTAGTACTGGCCATAATGACACATAACCTGGAACCAGGACTGGAAAGACCAATTTCAGGTGACTGACGGTGGTTCTTGTACTTACCTGTTAGTCTTCCTGGCGGGTTATTATAATTACCATTATGCTACAGAAAGTTTTTCAAGTTCTCTTACTCTGGTTTCTCTCTTAACATTGTAGGCTAGATGTCAACATTTGTTTTATGCTGTTTACGTTTTTCAATGTTGTTTTGTTTTACTTTCATTTCCTTTTATGAATTTTACCACACCTATTTTATTTTTACCTTTTTACCGGACGTTTGGCGCAGATAGCCTAGCTGCTTTGTGCCATAAAACACTAAATCAACCAACCAATCAACTTTACCAGATTTTGTGAGGTAAACTGGAACTGTTGTAAACTTCTGTTTGTAACACCGTTGATACATTCATAAGTACACATGGTATAAAACTGCAGTTTTATTTCCATATTTTCAATGATATTAAATTATGTTGTTCCATATTATCACTCGAAGGTGACTGCCTTTATGTCTGAATATCGTAAACTGCCTTTAAAGTGCATATACGTGTCAGATTGCAATACTAACAAAAAATCGATAAAACAAAGTTTTCATTGCTGATTACATCTGTTAACAACATGGCGACCACCAGAAAGTCTAGACATCCGTATCACGATGTAACGCGATCATCTTATCAGGTCAGACTATAGAAAGACACGCATACATGTTTCTAGTAGTAACTAACTTTGCTCACGCAATCCCAATCGTACACCCACTTGCTAGGTATCCTTTACATAATGACACTATTGTGATCTTGAAGACAACTTGAGTGTTGTCCACTGTGACGTCATCAAGTTGCGTCACAGAGCTGCACAAGTTACAGGTGTTTGTCAAAAACAAGTGACTCACTTAATTTTGTGTTTCCTTCCCTTGGTCTTAAAATGTTCAAACATAATACGAGATTCGGGAAAGACTGAAGATATATTTCAATACTTTAAATATAGAAACTCTTAAGAAATTTTGTGAGAAAAGAAAAAGTAAATGCCCTTTATTTATTTCAAAGTTTCTAGCACAAACCGTCTAATCTCTGGAGAAATATTGGGCAAGATCCAGGTTTTAGCCGTGTGAACCTTCAGACTTATCGTTCAGCCACTCGGTCGGTTTGTTTGTTTTTGAATTTTGTACAAGGCTACTCGAGGACTAACTGCGCTAGCCGTCCCTAATTTAGCAGTATAAGGCTACAGGAAAGGCAGCTAGTCACCACCACCCACCGCCAACTCTTGGGCTACTATTTTACCAACAAACAGTGGGATTGACCTTCACTTTGTAACGCCTCCACGGCGTAAATGGCGGGCATGTTTGGTACGATGGGGATTCGAACCGGCTACCCTCAGATTACGAGTCGAGTGCCTTAACCACCTGGCCGTGCCGGGCCTTACTCGGGTGGTGTAGAAGAGTCTCTTTATTAGATGACATTAAAACAATCACTCGCACAATGAAAGGTTCTATTTCCAAACGTTGTTGGATTTAATATAATCACTTTCTCGATTGACATCTTTCAAGATTTACCTATTATTTATTTACATGTTCAAATCTCCTAATCCTGCGTGATATCTTGGACAAAATTATTCCGAGAGAAATATATCGTATGACATTTGATATGCCAATTACAACGTCAGATTTTTATTGAACAACGGTCAAACCTAGGCGCACCCCAAGAGTTCTACTGCTGACTAATCAGAGTAGTGTGAAGTTTTATTTCTCAGCTCGTATATAATAAAAGTAAACCTATCTTTCTGTTGAAGCTGTGATTAAAAAAAAAGAAATGTATATTTTAACATTTATTTTGCGTCACACTCACCAGGTTTTAAAATTAAATTATGTCTTTGTTCTTTGTTTTAGTGATGTCAGAAGGTCAACATTCTGTGAACGTGTGTTGTTTCGGGTTGAAACTTAGCCAGCTATGTTGTGCCTAACTTTTAGGTCCTGTTGATTTACATATGTGTCACTTTCTCTGTCCCCGGGCTCACTGTCTCATGGCTGCTTTATTTTTAGATGCATGTGTCTCAGGGTATTTATGCATGAGATATAGATGTTTTTGTCGTTTTTAACAGTTTAAAATGTAATATTTAAGTTATTATTTCAAAATAGATAAATTTAAATAACAACTAGTCCATAATGTTTTAAGATTAATTAAAGTAATTCGTTATTAGGATAGAAATGTTATTTTTGTTTGTCCTTTGTCTTGACAAACAGAAATACTCAATGTCTGTGCAAAGCATGAATAGAGTTTAGAAACCATTATTCGCTTAACGTCCGCAGACAAAAATAGGGGAGGCTAATATGTCAATATGTGCGGGAAAATCCCAGATTCAAGCCGTAATATGTCGCTGGTACACTGTACACTTTCAGTGGTAAGGACGTTATAATCGTGAGGGTCATTATCATGGGTGCCCGCAGGAAGTGTCGGAAGGGTCATTTGTCCCTCTCACATTTCACACACACACACAAAATGCACGTATTAGCATGCAGTTAAACTATTTTTAGTAATTTCTATCAAAAAATGTAAATTTTTATGTAAATTTAAGTTTAAGTACACATAGCATATCTTAATCTGTTGACTTACACTGTCAAAGTATATCTTAATCTGTTGACTTACACTGTCAAAGCTGATCCTCTGCACACGTGCCCCTCTCCAAAAATATTTATCTGAGCGCTCATGTTCAATACTTATATTCAATTAATAGTTGCCTTGTTGGCGGCGAGTACTAATGATAGGTTGCTCTCCGTCGAAGCAACAGTCTAAATTAAGAAAACCTATATTTGAACCTTAGGGATCTTTAAGACTTGGACGTTCAGCCAGTGAAAAGCAAGAGGACATTTGGGTTGAAAACGCCAAATACGAGAACAGAAAGAAAAGTTCACAAGGAAAAATTAAAGATACCGAAAATATATCATTACAGAAATAAGACTCGAAAATTGTATAGTTACAAACGTCAACTGCGTTAAGCAATGACAACATTCATGCAATATATCCATTAGAGAGGAAACAAATCTACAGTTAGGTAAGATGTGTATATATGTAGTGGTCAGTACCGCGTTGATAAATGGATTCGTTTTAAGCATTACAAACATTGACTGTTGAGGATAAAGCAGCCTGTCATGTGTGGGAACGTATTTTATTTTTGTAATAACATCTCAAGGGAAACTTAAGTTATCCGAAAATGTGTGGGCATTGTTTGTTTGTTGTTGTTTGTAGAGATGTTGTAACTAATTCATCTCGGTGTAACTAGTCCATGCTGAACAAAAATATTTTCCTGTTTAACTTTTTTTTTCTATTATTCGACTTATTTCGTGTTTCTTGATCCTAAAAGGCACGTCACAATTAATTATTTTAAATTAATAAATTAATCATTTATCAGTTCATTTTATTTCACGATTTATCCTTGGACGCCCGAAGACATTTTTCTAGAAAAGGGAGAATTGTCCAGGAGTTGTGTGTGGAAAGTAATGTGAAATTGTGAACTCAATAAATAATTCGTATACATATGCTGAATGAACAGAGAAAGAAAAATATGTCTCATTTTCCAGGTGAACAAGTGTTCCCCCCATATATGGATTTATCTGTTTATTATTTTATCGTTTAATTTAGTTTGTCTGGTGTTTCGAAGTAGAGCTTAAACGTTCAGACTGTTGGTCATAGATTACAAAGTTCAAACATAGCCATCCCTAACTTAGAGCAATACCAAGATGACGAATATTCAGCAGAATTCTACGCCTACACACCTACTCCTAACGAAATATTAGAACCGATCGTCACTCTTCAAATACTCCATGAAGTTCGAAGTATGGAGTGTATTCAGCGATACATCGCGGCTCGCGCCTTGAATCTCCCAACATACAGCTCAACACGTTAGCTACTAGGGGACTCCCCGTCTGTTTATTTTATAGTTAAACGCAAAGCGTTATAAACTCAAAGACTTATTCCATTAATTTACCAATGTGCTTATGTTGTGGCATTTTGTACAAAAAAGGTTAAGATAATATGGTCAGTATTTAACCCACAAGCGTTAATCCCAAACGCACTGCTTGATTATTATGTGACAAAACATTGTTAAGAAGGTAGTATTTGAAATTAAAACGCGCTGAAATAGCTGAAGTAAAAATATAATATAATATAATATAATATAATATAATATAATATTATTATAATTATAATTATTATATATATATATACAAAAATGCAGACTATAATATAATATAATAGTATTGTATTGTATTGTATTGTATTGTATTGTATTGTATTCTATTCTATTCTATTCTATTCTATTCTATTCTATTCTATTCTATTATATTATATTATATTATATTATATTATATTATATTATATTATATTATATTATATTATATTATATTATAGTCTGCATTTTTGTAGTTTTCTACGTTTTATTTCTACAATTTTTTTTAAAGTTTTTTCTTCATATCGTGTACTTGAGGTGATTCATTTGCTTGGCGCCACACGTTCCGGTGTTACTCACGAAATATTCTTCCAAATAAACAGAAATTGTAACTAAGGCTGATATAGTAGGACTCTATTTGGCTAAGAACTCTTCAAACACCCACCCCACTCAACCACAGGAAATATGAGCACATTCTTGTCGACGTAAAGATACTGACACCGGTTGATAAGACAGGTCAATGTGTATTAATCAGTTTTATTAACAAACATAAAAACTTATTTACTGCCTTAGTTTAAAACCTTGACCCTCTGCATTCGAATAAAATTTCCATATCGCTTCAGCTGTTGATCAGTGTTTCCAGATGTTACTACCAGATGGAAGCACCAGATTAGAAAATAAGACTTGGCTTTGTTTTTGCTCTGTCAAAATAATATGAGCGTTTAAAGTTGTCCGAACGCCCCTGTGCATACATAAACACTAAATAATCATGTGTGAGCTTTCTGTAGTGTGTTTTGCCTTTTAAGGTCTTATAGTTCACGCTCCATATAAAGACATTACATAATTATTTTGTCTGAGCGCTCACTAAAGCATATGGACTCTAACTTATTTTTTCTAATTTAATATTGTTTGTTAGTTCCTCAAACAATTAAAATTGTTGACGCACTTGAAGTGTTTTCATTCTAAACAGTAATAGGTATAAATTAATGAATATAAACCACTGCTATTTATAATGCAATTCTTTGTAAATTTATGAGATTTAATATTTTGTTGTCCCCTGTGAGACAGCGGCAAGTCTTCGGATTCAAGACGCTACAATCAGGGGTTCGATTCTTCATGGTAGACACAGCAGATAGTCTAATGCAATTTTTTTTGATCGATTATTCTATTCATGATATTTTATAATAAAAGTATGTGATAAAAGTCATTACCTACATTTTAATGTAACTTAAAGAAGTATAAATATGATATTTATAAGTTGGTTGGTTGGTTTTCTTTTTGCGAAGCTACATCGGACCATCTGCTGAACTCACCGAGGGGATATTTACGAGTGAACCAACGTTGTAATATAGCAATAGTACCAGGTGACTGTACATATAAGAGATACATAAACTCGTATTTGTTGTAGCAAGATAACACTGTGGAGAAATAATAAAATATTATAGAATAGAATAAAAAATATGATAGTGTTAAACAACTGGTAAGTTTCACATGAGCACGCATGCGCACACACACTGACCAGAAACAAGAAGAAAATAAAGGGAAGTTTTGTTTGTTTTGAATTTCGCGCAAAGCTACACGAGGGCTATCTGCGCTAGTCGTCCCTAATTTAGTAGTGTGGGACTAGAGGGAAGGCAGCTAGTCATCGCCACCCCCCGCCAACTCTTGGGCTACTCTTTTACCAACGAATAGTGGGATTGATCGTCACATATAAAGCCCCTATGGCTGAAAGGGCAGACATGTCTGCTGTGACGGGGATTCGAACCCGTTATCCTTGGATTACGAGTTGAGTACCTTAACCACCGGGCCATGCCGGGCCTCACAAAAATTAGTTTTTGAGGTTGTTGGTTTAACGAAAAGTTACAAAATAAGTTATCTGTACTTTGTCCACTACAGTGAAATCGAATCCAGGATTGTTATGTTGTGAACCCGTAAAGTTAATATATAATGGGTAATGTCCTTTGCATGAACTGAACTCGAGTATGGGTTTGAAGTTATAGATGGAATAAGACATCACTTTCGTCTGACGTGAAAAGTTTTTAGAAAGACTGTGTATGAGATGAACTACGTCCGAAATGTTGTTTGTTATCATATTTTAACAAAATCAACAAACTGGTTTGTCTGAAAGCTCGCGCGAAGGCAATCTGTCCCTAACTTTACAGTGAAAGGCAGCTAGTCATCACCACCCATCGTCAACTCTTGGACTACAATTTTTTACCAACGAATAGTGAGATTGATCGTGACATCATAACGTCTCCATTACTGAAATGGCGAGCATGTTTGATGGGACGAGGATTTGAACCAATGATATTACGGCTCGAGCACCCTACAAACTCTTTCAGTCGTAGGGGCGTTATAAAGTTACGGTCAATACCAGTATTCGTTGGTAAAAGAGTAGCCCAACAGTTGGCGGTGGGTGGTGATGACTAAACTGCCTTTCCTCTAGTCTTACACTACTAAATTAGGGACGGCTAGCACAGGTAGCCCTCGTGAAGCTTTGCGCGAAATTCGTAACAAACCAAATCAATCGAGTCTCTTGACTACTTGGCCATGCCATGTCTAATGAAGAAATATATACATGTTGCATGTTATCTTTTTTTTTATCTAATGTTGATTATACAACATGCTGTATGGTATCTGATTCTTTTAGTATCAAGTGTTGATTCGAATAACTTAATCAAAACCAACTCTCTTCGAAAGACATTTAGTAAACTATAAAAAACATTATTATCAACTCTTCAACAAAACTAATGACACACAAAATTGGTTGCTACAGTAACATACAAAATTGGTTGCTACAGTAATATACAGAATTGGTTGCTACAGTATAGTTCCAAGACTAAGGTGAATAGTAAAAATAGCTATAGTGATTAAAACGTTATGAACAGGTTGTTACCTACGTCATTATCAATACCCACGTGACCTAGTAACTAGCATGCCTTGACCGTGGCTTCGAGAACTCACGATTGGCTTCTCGTTGCTCCAAACACGCAGCCCTATTTTAAAGAGGTGGATCGTCGTAAGCGTGACAGTTTATTTGGTAACACAAAAGTTGAGAGTAGATGCTGTTGGCTAACTGTCTTCCCTCTAGTCAATCAGTTCAAAATTAGGAACAACTATTTCCCAGGTAGCTCTTGTGTAGCTATACGCAAAAATAAAAAAAAAACAACAACGATAAATTAGCACATTAAGGTTAGTAAACAAGGAAAACAAACCAAAATCTACACCTTTAAGTGCTGCACATTTTAGACTGGACTTTGTAAAAATAACGTGAAATGGTAATACAAACAACAGATCAAAAGACAATTAGGTCGTTCCATAAGAAATGGTCGACTTTCGCTTAATTGAAAAATGACAGTGTTTAAGATAAGTTATATACAGTAATTTGACTGTAGGTTATTCAATATTGACAAGTTGTATTATAATTGTTTTTGTGTTTTTATTATGATGTCTTCAAAAGAATTGAGACTACTTTTTGTATGAGTTCAAATTAGAAAAAAACAATGCAGCCGAGGCCGCTTGAAACATCAATTTGACGTTCGGATGAGGGACTACTTCTCAACGGTGTGTTTGTTTGTTTTATGAATTTCGCACAAAGCTACTCGAGGGCTATCTGCGCTAGCCGTCCCTAATTTAGTAGTGTAAGACTAGAGGAAAAGCAGCTAGTCATCACCACCCACCGTCAATTCTTGGGCTATTCTTTTACCAACGAATAGCAGGATTGACCATTACATTATAATGCCCCCACGGCTGAAAAGGCGAGCATGTTTGGTGCGACAGGGATGCGAACCCGCGACCCTCAGATTACGAGGACCTTAACCCACCTGGCCACTTTTCAACGGACTATTCGGTGTTGGTTCCAGAAATTAAGTTCTGATGATGTGAACCTCGAGAATAATCCCCGAGGAAGGCCTCAACTTGTTGTAAATGAAGAAAGATAAAGAGCTATTGTGGACACTAACCCACAAGTAACAGTTTCAGGCACTTAAAGCAGACTTAGAAGTTTCCAATGTTACAGTTTCTCGTCACCTGGCTGCGATCGGAAAGATTAAAAACTTGGATAAATGGGTACTGCACGAATTGCCGGAAGGGTAGAAGCTGGTTAGGAACAAGAGAATGTCATCCTTGAAGCGAATCGTTACCTGCGTAGAGAAGTGGACCCTATACAACAACCGGAAGAAATCGGGACAATGGTTAGATGCAGATGAATCTTCAAGACATGCGCCGAAACAGCCTTTGCACCCAAAAAAGGTTATGGTGACAGTATAGTGGTCTGCAAACGGAATTATCCGTTACTCCTTTCTGCAACCAGGTGAAAAACTTACAGCACGATCGTACTGTTAGCACATTGATAAAATGCATCAAAAATTAACCACCATATAGACATCATTGGTGAACCGACATGGACCGATTCTGCTGCAAGATAACGTCAGACTCCATATCTCATAAATCATCATTTCAAAATTGAGAGAATTGAAATATGAAATTTTGGAGCGTCCGCCATACTCACCTGACTTATCTCCAACTGATCATCATCTTTTCCAGCACTTGAAGCTGTTCCCCCTGAACAAAACATTTAGGAATTAGGAGACAATTGTCAAAGCCTTTGAAGAGTTTATTGTCTCCAAAACAACGGAATGTTATAAAGACGGGATATTTTCATTACTATCCAGTTGGGAGAAAAATCACTCTAGCAGTCTGAGCATATTTTGAGTAATAAAAATGGTGTTTGTTAAAAATTTGGCAAGTTTAAATCGTATGCTATAGACCCCTCTTCTATAGCGGAATGTCTGTGGACTTACCACGCTAGAAACCGGGTTTTGATACCCGTGGTGGGGAGAGAATAGACAGACCCCTGTTTAGCTTTGTAATTTACTACAAAAAACAAACCTATACTATAGCTAAGCCCCCCGCTAGTACAGCGGTAAGTTTACAGTTTACAACATTAAAACCAGGCGTTCAGTTTCCCTCGGTGGGCACAGCAGATATTCCGATGTTTCTTTGCTAAAAGAAGCACATACACAATATAGCTAAAATATAGGCCAAACATGGCCAGGTGGGTTAAGGCGTGCGACTCATAATCTGAGGGTCGCGGGTTCGCATCCCCATCGCACCAAAAATGCTCGCCTTTTCAGCCGTGGGGACGTTATAATGTGATGTTAAATCCCATTATTCGTTGGTAAAGGAGTAGCCCAAGAGTTGGCGGTGGGTGGTGATAACTAGCTGCCTTCCCTCTAGTCTTACATTTATAAATTTAGGGCTATCTGCGCTAGCCATCACTAATTCAGCAGTGTAAGACTAGAGGGAAGGCAGCTAGTCATCACCAACCACCGCGAATATTGGGATTGACCGTCACATTATAACGCCCCCACGGTTGAAAGGGCTAGTATGTTTGGTGTAGCGGGGAATCGAACCCACGACCCTCGGATTATAAGTCAAGTGCCTTAACCAACTGGCCATGCCGGGCCAAACTGGCAAGGATGTTCATTGGGTCCACGGAGAGATATATACAAATTTTCATTAACAACAAATTCACATAACTTCCGTATATATTTTAAAAAGATTTTAACACTCGCAATACGAATACATAGAATAATTAAATGAAGCTAACTGCCGCGATTGCTTAATGTAGGAAATTCTAGTCAACCATTCGTCATTCTACGTCTTGTGGCTGAAGACAAAGTTGTCTATATTATTTCATTTGCAGTAAAGCTAAAGCAGTAAATCTCTGTGACTTCATGGATTGTATTGTTTCTTTTTTTGAATTTCGCGCAAAGCTACTCAAGGGCTATCTTCGCTAGCCGTCCCTAGCGTAAGACTAGAAGAAAGGCAGCTAGTCATCACAATCCACCACTAACTCTTAGGCTACTTTTTTACCAACGAATAGTGGGATTGACCGTCACGGCTGAAAGGGCGAGCATGTTTGGTGCGACAGGGATTCGAACCTGCGACCCTCATATTATGCGTCGAACGCCTTAACCCAACTGGCCATGCCAGGCTTTTATGAGTTATAACAAACAAGATTAAGACACAACTGGCAAGTAAGAAGTAATGGTAACTAAAGCTGTTTAATGTTTAGTTTTATACCTCAAACTGCATCATAGCAATCCGTAGGATCTCGTTAAAAATAAGCCTAACGGAAATATAAGTTACCAAATAATAATTTTTAGATATTTTCATCGGTGTGAAATGTGGGAATGCAACATCTTTTGATGTTGATCTGGTATGACAAATTTAACCAAGTTGTGAGATTACAACAATAAATCACACCAACTTGAAACGATAGTGTCGGAATTGAAATGTAATCGATAACGGCTTTGTTCACCCTAATTTCTCAATGGAGTTACGCCGACTCGTAAATATGCTAAAGTTTCGGCTCTAAATGTTTTATATTTTTTTTAGTAAGATATTATGTGATGGTAATTTCTCCAGGAGCTTATGAATTCCTTTGTTGTTATTTTGTATTAAAACAACAGTAAATCAACATGTTTTGCAGTTATGTGTGTTTAGTGTTTGGTCTCTAATTAGCGGCGGAAGCGTTTATAATAAGTAATATTGGTAAGGCCTATATATGATGTTTGCTAAATCCAACATCAAAATTTTCGTGTCAAATGAAAATATAAGCCAGCAACGTAAATATCAGTTAGGTTTGAAGAGAGCTTGGAAAGTTTTCAAAAAATGTTAACTATTTGATTACGAAACTTTATCATGTATTATACGTGAATAAAGTGAAGTTCTGAATAAAACTTGAACAAATTTTAGAACATTTCAAAATCACTAGTTTCTTATATATGTACAAATTTTCCTAATTGTGTATCTTGTTATATAATAAATGAATACTATTGAACATACCAATATCGATAATAACTTAAAATTACTTCCACCAGGTGACACCACCATTTACACTACAATATGAATTCAGGCTGGAGAGAAGTTGCAGGCACTCAGTTCGGACTCGCTGGACAAGACGAGATCGAAGACGACGAAATGGAGCGCGAGCTAGCTGAGGATGCGGCATGGAAGAGAATTCAGCAAAACACATTTACTAGATGGGCTAACGAACATCTGAAGACAGCCAACAAGGCTATCGGTAATCTTGAAACCGACCTATCTGACGGCCTGCGACTTCTTGCACTGGTGGAAGTTCTGTCTGGTAAAAGACTGCCAAGGTATAATAAAAGGCCTAACTTCCGCTCGCAAAAACTAGAAAACGTGTCCGTGGCTCTTTTATTTCTTCAGAATGATGAAGGGATCAAAATCGTTAACATTGGTAAATATTGTTTGTTGTTTTTCAATGTTAAATTAAGTATGCGGTTGTTCTATATGTTAATTCTACAAGTATAACCACCTGTTGGGCTTATCAGACTAGTCACGAGCGCTAACTCGTCGGTTGGGGTGGGGCGTGGAAAGCCGGCAATTTCTATAGCATAAATTTCTGTTTTCGTTTTAAAGTTAAGCAATACAGTAGAACGAGTGACAACTAATAAAAGTTTGAAGGTGTATTTTATATTCCACTTTGACAGTTACGATACCAATTAATAATACTGATAGACAAACTGATACCGGAAAACGCAGCATAATTAAACTCCCCATGTATACTTCCATTTCTAACGCGCCATTGCAAGGAATGTGCCCTGTGGCGCTCTATTAAAATATTTGAACATTTATACGACAGTGGCTACTTTTATTATTAAAGCAAAATTTAGTACAAAAGACGTGATTGGACGGTAGTAGTTTTGTAGCATTTTCAACGGCACAATGAGAACGAGTTGTACGTAATACTTGTTCTCAAAACTAGGAGTCTGGAATGTTTTAACTTTTGAACTTTGTTTGTTTTTGTATCAAACGTTAAAAGGAATTCTTACCATTACCTGTTCAGCGATTTGAAAATCGAAAGTCGCATGGTGAATAAGAGTAATATTTTACGGGAAAATGTTTTATTTTGGTTTTTTCAATTTTTTGTTGATGCACTTCCAAGTATCGGAAAATAACATTTTCTCCTAACTACTTGATATACGATTTCTATGTTCGACGGTTACTTGGACTCCTGCAAGCGCCATATCGGGTTCTTTAGTGTTTAGTGAAAACTTGTAAACTGTTTACGGAAGTTTTCGCTTCCTTCGTAGTGTTTATTTTATAAGAAACGGTGTACATGTGACGAACTTTCGTATTGCAGGTGTGGTCTACACGGTACACAGTGTATGAGCCTTTCTGTAGAGCAATTAAACGTGAGAGTGGCTGTAGAAGAAATATCAGTCAGCCATGTTTTCACAAGTGAAATCTTCTGATTTGTATTTAAATATTAGCCTCTAATCTGGTTAAAATATATAAACATCTTCAAAAATAATCTTTATTTTCTTCTAATGTTTTTTTTTTTCTGTTTCCTTCCAAAAGTAAATAATCTTCGCTAACTGTAGACTTCTGAAGAGAAGGAAAAAACCAACATAGGTCTCTGTTGTTTTAAGCCGTTAAACTTAATTTTGTGAAATGAAAATGAAAAGCATCTGTGAACCTTCAACTACTCTAATGTTCTAATTTGGCTAGTGTGCTCCACACTTTTACACTAACTTTTAACTTATTCCTTGGCTTTTGTTTCAAGTTTTTATCATTTTTAGATATCTTCTAATCTTTGTTTTTTACAGCAAACTTGATTTTTTTCTTCTTCTCTTAATGCACTTCGATTTATTGCTCTTCTTAATGTACTTTCTCGAAACAAGTTATTTATCAAAATGTGTAATGCTCGGGTAGTTTTTAAACTAAAAAATTTAAACTTATCACGTAAAACTGTATAAACAACTTTGTATATACCTAAAACTAATCTCTCGCGTATTGGGCCCGGCATGACCAGGCGGGTTAAAGCGTTCGACCCGTAATCTGAAGGTCGCGGGTTCAAATCCCCGTCGCAACAAACGTGCTCTCCCTTTCGGCCATTGGGGCGTTACAATGCGATGGTCAATCCCCCTATTCGTTGGTAAAAGAGTAACCCAAGAGTTTGTGGTGGGTGGTGATGACTGGATGCCTTCCTTCTAGTCTTACACTACTAAATTGGGACCGGCTAGCGCAGATAGCCCTTGAGTAGCTTTGCGCGAAAATTAAGAAACAACAACAAATGAGACAAATTCTAGCGTATTAGGATGTTTAATTCAGAAGTGTATGTCCATTAAATATTAAAAATCACGATAGTGTGAGAAACGTGCAGAATTTTCTACTAGTATAGTTAGTTATTATACTAAACTGAAACCAGAACCTTATGGTACAGTTCCAAAAGCATTAAGTTATAGCTACACATCTTCTTACTTGCGCAAAAAATATATTAGGAAATGGTTTTAATTTGAACTTGTACAAAGTGCTGACTTCAATTCATCATTGTTTCTGTAACAGTTGTTCTATTTGATAAATCATTAACATATTGGACGTGTATATATATTACTGAAACTTCATAACATCTGTGTTGTAAATAGTTTTCGAAATTTGTATAATGCATGTTTTTGACGCGTATTAAATGTAAGTGTATCTACGCTCTCGAACTGGATGTTTTTGTTAGTAATTGTTTACAGTTGTACTGTACCTTCGAGATAACAGTATTTGCTGTATACGGGTAATGGTATACTTACAGTAATCAAGATGTAGCAAGATTTTACTGAAAACATTTACTGCAGATTCTTCTAAAATGTGAGGGTGGGAGCCTCGTAAGATTGTGAGAACCACATTTGAAACCCTGTCTTGTATGCAAACTGGTAGATAATATGTGCAAGACTGTATGTATGTGTAGTTCACTGTCAGGAAAAAACAGTTGAACCCTTTTGAGATTAAGCCTAATCTTAACTTTAATAACCTAGTCTTTCAAAAAGTCTCGAAGGTTGAAACCTTTGTTTTTAGGTAGTTTTTATTAATATGTATAGCTATCTGATTATAAGTGAACAAAACTGAGTTTAGCTTTCTACTTCATAGGGTAAGCCTAAACTGAACTGTTTACCTTTCACTCGACCACTCCCAGACATGTACTTAATTTATTTGAAGTTCATAAAGGAGGGGCTATCACCCACGTCAGTGGGTGAGGAATCGCTGTTGTCGACTCGCTTCTCGTTAGTTTCGTCTCTGACGTCTTGAGAGACTAACTCTATAAAATGAAGTGTCTTTTTGAGGTCAAGCGACCATGCAGTGTGTTTATAACATAAACTAATTTATACCATATTTGGAAACAACTATTTGCACTCTGGCGTCTCTTCGCATGCTTTTAGTTGCTTGTAAGAGACTCATCTTCCGCTGGAATCGATCACAGGAAGACAGTGGCTTGCTTTTAACTTCCGGTACAGGAATTCAATCGTTTCAACAGGCTAAATCAAACAATAGCAGCCATGCGGATGTTTGGCTACGATGCATATGTAATCACAACATAGAAATGTGTAACGAGATACGTCATAATCGAGCGTGCCGGTCTTTTTTATCTGCGCGTAAGGACTCTGTTTTGGCATGTGTGCAAACAACTGAGAAGGTCCCGGACATTAATATAATTAAATATCTTATCCCCACCATTTAACATATGTAAGCTATAAACGTGGTTATGTTTGTGGGAGGTATTACTTTGATGTAGTTATAATAAATCACATGTATGCAACTGTAACACACACACACACACACACACACACACACGCACGCACGCACGCCCCGCTTTTCATCCTGTAGTCCGTTAAACCTTAAAACATTTGTTCATTTTTATATATTTTCAGCAAGAACTTACAATGCGGTTTAGTGGATAGTTACGGTTGGTTAGATACCCGGCCGTAATTTCATGGCCAGGTGGTTAAGGCGATCGACTTGTAATCCGAGAGTCGTAGGTTCAAATTTCCATTACACCAAACATACTCGCCCTTAAGACTTAAAGGGCGACCAATCCCACTATTCGTTGGTAAAATAGTAGCCCAAGAGCTGGAGGTGGGTGGTGATGACTAGCTGCCTTCTCTCTAGTCTTGTACTACTAAATTAATGATGGGTAGCGCAGATAGCCTTCGTGTAACTTTGCGCGAAATTTAAAAACAAACGTATTTTTAGTAAGATCTTACGATGAGGTACCTTTTTTATGCTGTAACAAGTTCCACAATAAAATAGTATATTTCGCAATGAACTGCGTTTGTAACACTGTATGAGCGCTTTTTTTTTTAGCTATTGACTTCCGATTCGCGTTTAAAACGACATTTTGTGTGTCTAAACTAAGAGGAAGTTTCATTTTGATTCGGTTTAGCTTTGCGGCGTTTCTATGCGTAGTAAGTGAAATAAATGTAACAACTTAGATTTTTTTTCTTCATAATGCTACCTTGTTATTTACCGTGAAAGCATAATACAGTAACTAATCTTAACAGGTTAACTTTAAAGACGTTATAATAACCCGTGTGAAAGTTATCTGGTGTTTTTCTTTTCATGTTAAGATAAGTAACACCGACCTAAAGTAGGAGATATTTTTAGCTTTGCTAGTTTTATGTTCGAAAGTATATTTGAGTCGCAATGAAATATCCGGCTTTGGCTTTGCCACTCCATGTTTGCTAACGTCAACTGTTCAATGATGAGTCGATGAATTAAATCATTATAAATTAACTCTTTACAAAGAAAGTTGTGGGTTACTTCATTAAAAACAACTGACAATAATAAGAATAAAAACCCTTACCCGTCGTTTTCTGATTTTTTTTTCTTCGTAGTAATGGGACGCGAACCCTGGAAATATCAGTTTGAACACGGATCTTCATGGTTTAACACTCCTACGAAAAGTGGGGCCTAATAGGCTCCAGAGCAACTTGAAAGGTTATTAATATTAGGCTAATAATTTTGTATTTAAATGAAATTGCCATTTCATTTAATGAAATGAAATCAAATGAAATAATTACATTATTTAATTGTAAATTCAATTAAATTTGAATTGATTTAATGAAATGAAATCATATGAAATGGCAATTTCATTTAAATACAAATTTATTAGCCTAATATTAATAACCTTTCAAGTTTCTCTGGGGCCTATTAGGCCCCACTTTTCGTAGAACTGTTAAAAGGCCACGCCCGGTTCTACTACGTCCGAGTCATTGAGTTTCATGTTCTTAACAGTTCGTGTTAATTTGAAGCGTGCAGGGTTGATACGCCTTGAACTATGAATTCAACTTTATACTAATTATCTGTATGTCTGTCTAACTTCTGTCTTTATCTTCCCCTGCCGTTCTTGTCTGTTGTATGTCAATACAGTAGTTTTGCTTTGGAAGATTAAAAGACCACGTGTAAGCAGTTATTACTCGTGTTATCACTTCACTATTGTACTTTGTACAATAAGCTTTCGTTTTACGTCGATAAGGCGGCTGTGGCTATAGGGTTACAAATAGAAGACACGTGATCCTTGAAATTCGAAACTTCGTCTTCCCTAATTATCTGTTTCACACGACGAACCCTTTTGATGAAACACCGGTGTTAATTATACCGCAACTATGACGACGTATACCAGCAGTAAAATGTATAGGGTGTGAAGTCTCGGTGGCTTTTTGAGTTGCAAATATATCGCTGATTTGTGATAGTCGCATTTTTTGAATAAATTACACTTGGCTACTCTTTGTTTAGAATATTTTTCCTTGCATTAGGGTTTAAATGACTTTTAAACGTTTTATTTTATTAGTAATTGTGATTAGTTATTTAAAAGCCATTTTGAGCATGACGTATCACACTTGTTTTGGTGATATATGGTAACAATAACTTTTTATTTAAAATATTTCTATAGGTTACAAACTTTCGTAGCTGATTTATATATGAAACAAAACTGTGCTTTGGAAACTTCCATCTTTTTTAATTGTAAGTCGCGAGAGAGAGAGAGAGAGAGAGAAACTGAGAGGTGTAGGTTAGTACATATTTACAAAATCGATCTCTTGGGTACCACTTTGTTCCTATAGTTTTACGGAATACATTTGCTGAAAAATAACACGACACTTGAACTCAGTATTATATATATATATAAAAGCACATGAATTTGGGGAATAGAAAAAAAACTCATGTTGTTGCAATTAGTGTCTTACGTTTGAATCTCGTACCTTCAGACAATAAACTTTTGGTATCTAAGCGTGCACGCTCCATGTTACGACGTCTGTCCGTCACTAGGCCTAATTAGAAGCCTCTTGAAGGCTGAGAGTTGTACAGAATGGGCTACACATTAGGGTCAAAATTTACCACGCTTATGTTTTCTGCGAAATCCAACTCTCAAGTTCCAAATTGTTACCAGTCGAGGAATGTGCCATTAATTATCTACTTAATGTTTGCGTCAAACCGTTGATTCTGAACAGCTTCTATTAAAACCACGGCGCTTTTAATTATCGTATGAAATTGCCATTTTTAAACCGTTCTATTACATATCCCTGGGGAAGTGGAAGGAATATGGTCTAGAGAGTGGCCGTATTAACCCTCGATAGCCCTGTGCTATTCAAAAATATACCCAGTACATTTCATTTTCTTTATATAAAAATAACGAGAGGTACAGAAGATATGCGAGAACCTCCAAACCTACTTAAAACCTACGAAGAGATACATTGTGGATAATAAAATGTTCCTAATTGAGTAATCTGTGAAAAGGGGGGGGCGGATTGAAAGAGACATAATCCAAAGTAGACGAAGTACATACAAACGTATAATGTGAGCTTCGAAACTGCATGAAAACGTTTTTTTACAATTACCCAATATTTAAATAATCATCAGTTTCCGTGTATTCAATTGTATAAGAACATCACGTAAAGTGAATAACTAACTAGGTACAAGTACTGGTAACATGTTGCAGTTCGGGGAGAGATCGAGGGGAGGTGTCACCCGCTGAACCGGTTTACATTGTACTTTTAGTGCCAACGTCACGTGTGTATGTATATGTAGGATTTAGTATGCTGTCCTCTTCACTGTTTAACCTGTTCGAGTTTCCGAACACCGTACACAAGTCGGAGCATCGCATTCAAACTACGAGGCAATGGCCTGCTATCTGGGATGGCTACCATTTCGACCATTAAAATATAAACTAACTTCCTTCTTCACGTCCATCACCATCGTTTGCATGTGCTAATATAGATCGTAATACCACAGAATATGGTTTATGGACAATTGGTTTTTCTGGAGGAGCACCTCCCACAGTAGCCAACCACGCTTCTCTTAATCACAGGTCGTTGACCCCCCCCCCCTCCACTCGGAATACATTCTGCTGATCTGAAAATATACGGGTGAATTTTTTTTTTTTTCCCCTCTTCCACTTTCATGTTGAAGTTAGATATTTAACTTTGGTTTACTGAAATTATTTTTTACATTATTGCGGGGTCAAAACCATAAATCACCTGTGATTCTTCGCCCACCTCCCGTCAAGTCGAAGATGCGTACATTCTTGTGCTTAACGCGTGCTGAACATTGTTTCTTATCCATACGACAGTTACGCAAAAGATTCGAAAGGAAAAGAGGTACAAATTAAGTTAACGAAATAAAAAGCATATGGTTTTTTACCAGTTGGTGAAGCAACTTCTCAAATATATATATATATCAATAGCTCTTTTAGGAGCTATTGAAGTCATTTTTATGACTCATCATCTTGCCTGTTTTGGTTCATACAAGTTAAAACCACGTTTAGTGTCTCAACTTAAATGAAGTATTGTAAATTTATTATATAGACCTCAGTAAACATCATGTAGCTGATATTTTGGAGAAGATGTAATAGAATGTATTGAACATGTTTCAAATGTTTATACAATTGTGTAGGATTGTTGAAACGTATATGGAAAGCATCGGGCGGGAGTTCCCACTTGTAACTAATGGGCAAGCGTCACTATCGAACATCGTACCGGGTTCAAACCGTCATATTATACATCCAAATTAAGTTAATTTTTTATTTATTACTGTTTCAATAACTTGGCTTATTCATGATCACTGGTAATTAGGTGTAGAATAAAACATTCACTTCTCCAACACGTGCAAGTGTTCGGCTTCCTTTGGTTAGCAACTATCATACTGTCATAATATCGGACTGTTGGTGTCAAATTCCAATAACCTGTCACTAGTAATCTGTTTTACAGCAAGGTTCACGCCGACAAGCACTTTGATTCGTATGTTTACAATTCAGAATCTATAGAATGTTTATTTTACCCTCTACTAGTCTACTCTTCTCCCCCCGCCAGACAATGACACGCACACAACTTTTGAAATTACAGTTGGAATGTGCCCATAAGCACGTACGTTTGCTCTTTCTTCGCTTTTCATTTGGGTTAGGTCCAAACTATAAATGTATTGCTTTGAGTTTCTCCTTGTAGGTGAAAGTTGGTATTTTTCGTAGCCTTACTCGTGAGATGCTCTTTTCTGTACGATCGTTTGTGATTAGTTTGTTTGGCTACAGAATACGTACAAAAGTTAATGTTCCTATCATCTACGCTTTTACCTTTTTTTAGTGTGAAGAAATAAGTTTTTTAATTTTTATTTTAATCATTAAATCTTTTTCTTTTAGACAGTCTTGTGTACTAACGTTGAAAACGGGCCATTTTTCATTGTGGATACTTGACCAGTAGAACTAACTACTGACGTAATGTGGTTGATAGATCCTTTGAGCTAAGCCTAACTAATATTTAAGTGATCTAATGTTTATATTCACACTGTGAAAGTAAAAGTTAAAACGAACTGCAATCAACTTGAGTTAAACTGGTATATTTTGTGTACAACTTTTAAAACTCTATAGAGTTCAGCACAAAATTAAAATAGTTGAATTGCGAAAAGTGCGTAAAAGACTAATTTTAAAACTCGTATTTACTGTTTTGAGGGATTTGTTTTTTCATGCGTAGTACAATACACTTCTGTTCTGGTGCCTTCTTACAAACGGTTGGTGTGTTGTAGACCGGCGCCAGAAACCGTTTAGAGAAAGGTGATGGTTTATAATAAATCGTAATATAGTTTAGACAACGTGTACTCCATTAGATACTTTTATAAGCAGTTACGTTAATGAAAGAGGGATAACAGAATGCAGTAACGTACTCGTTATTTTATATTGCGTATATCTCTACTTTAAACTTTCTTTGATTTTAATATCTGAACGTCTAATAAAATGAAGTTATTAAAGGAACGTGTTACTGCAGCTATGATACCGATTCATTAAAGGTTTTATCTTTTATCCTTGTCTTATTTATATTTTATGTACTTTTAGTGAGTTTGCCATGTAGAACTAAAGTCTTAAAGTTGACTTTTTAGTCTATCTATACGAATCCTGGCAACGTACAAAAGGCCTCGTCGGAGGGGGGGGTGGTGAATATAACGGATCTAGTTATATTGACATAGTACAACTCTTTTGCTTTCACTACTAAAGAGTTTTTTGTTTAGAAGTATATAGTTCGATAATTGTAATGGAAGTAGTGTTAATTACTTGGAATAAAAAAGCAAGTAAGTTGCTGAACGAAAAACCCGCTTTTCCCATATTTTTAACCATTAACGTGTTTTAAACTGTTTTTAAACCTGTGGTAAGAATCTGAATCACTCCATAACAATACTCCACGCTGTACAATAGATAATTGTATTATTTCAAACATTTAAGTGTCGGTAGTACTGTTCTAGGCGCCAAATGCGATTAACAAGAAGGCTCGGAGTGTCTGTTTTTAGAGCACTCAATTCGCGATATGAGAATCGCGGGCTCGAATCTCGTCCCTCAACACGTTCAGCTGTTGGAGCGTTACAAGTATTGGCTAGTAAAGAGTTGTGAGTGGCGACACTTCGAAGTTAAATTATGCTAGTTCATGTAGCCCTCGAGTGGCTTTGTGCGAAATTTCAACAAAATAATGACCACAAACTTAATTAACACGTGCACACATACTGCTGTATTATTAAGAATTTATTGCACATCCATACTTCCGGTGAATTTCGTGCCCGTAGTTGGGTAGTTATTATAAAGAGGCAAGCCCGATAAAGTTAGAGAATGTTTGTTTACTTCATGCCTGTGGAAAATTAATATGCGTATGCGTATTCATATTCTGTTTATTTCTGCGCACAACATACATCCTACTAAAGTTATTTATCCACTTGGTTCTGATAGCTGAAACCGCGTTGTATTTCATAGCCAACAAACCAGGGCTACTAATCTTGTACAGTCGTATGCTAGTTTAGTTTCAATCCAAAAGCACAAACACGCTGTTAAATGTACTTGCTTTTATGTGTGCGTGTAAATAAATATTATTATTATTATTATTATTATTAAATAAAAATACGATTTATTTTTTTCTTCTTTATCGTAATAATCAAGAAAACTTTGGTAATAAAAGCTTTGCCGTATTTAACATCTGGCAAATAAACAAATCTGCTTCACATTTTGCATTGAATACCCATACCTTTTTATTTGGTGATTACTCCTAATACCAACATAGGCGAAATATATTTCCCCATTTGTTAAAGTAATTAACGTATCTTTATAGATTTCGGTATTTATATACACAGTACTTGCTTCTCTTTTATTAATTTAATTTATTCTATCGGTATCAAAGGTCGCTGTTAATGTTATTTTGCAGAGAACTCAACCGTAATGAAACTGAAAACATAAACATTTGGTAAATGTCAATATACAAGTAAAATGCATAGTTTCAAAACTCTAAAATCAAGAGCTCCATCGCCTTGATGGATACAGCAGATAGCCCGATGTGACTTTGCTATAACGAATGCGCATGCACGCTTTGTAGTTAAATAACCTTTGTATAGTCTTCGTGTAGCTTTGCGCGAAATCAAAAAATAATAAACATGATACTTGAAGGTAGTGAGTGGTTACGGTGATTTATTTGATAATTACTGAATTGCGAGTCAGCAAGTTCGTTAATGTGTTTTTTTTTTTTGTTTCTTCAGTATTATGAATGTTGAGTTTAACAGTTTCATCCACCGAGAAGTACCTGGTACGTATGAGAGAAACTGGCAAATGTGTGACTGTTTACCTTTCTTAACAATAGACTGTTCTCATTTGTATCCGCAAATCCGAATCTCTTTCAGACTAAACATTTACAAATATCTGGAAATTCGAAGGTAGTGGATATAACCACAGCATTTCTTATGGATCACATAATGAAGAGAAAATGTTCGTTTTATCTTCTAAAAACAAATAGTAACTTTTTGACATTCGATGAAAAACAAAAACAACCGAAGAAAATGCTTTTAAGCCTAGAGGGTGGGACAGATTTTCACCAATAAATTACATTTGTCTATTATGAAAATTTAGTAAGTATGACGAACTCCTTGTCAGTCTACAGAGATTCTTTGTCAGTCCTCATGATTGGTCTGCTTTAGTTATGATTTTATAAATTTTAGTATCCTGTTTGTTTTCTCCATGCTTGTATCAGGGGCGCCACCAATCAGACATCTTCTGGAATGTACTTCGATGAAATGATAATCTCGTCTTCGTACCTTGGAGCGGGTCAGCTAACCTTGAACAGTTTAAGGTGGAGAAAGACAGCAGTGTCCTGCTGTAGACAAGGTCAAATGTTGGGGGGGGGGGGCTGTGTCTTCCGTTTATTTTTGTACGTTTGTTTCTTATCGTAGCTTACGTGCCGTTAGTTGTTAATCAGCTTATCCTTACTATTAATTTTTAATAAACCTTTCTCGCCACTACCAGGAAAGAACTGAAGTTATTGGGTTGAGGAATAATTCGTGAGCGTTTTTTCAAGTTAAAAAAAATATTCATAAATGAAACGCTTTCGCAAAATATTTCATGTCATTTGGTAGATAATTTTTAGCTCTAATAGATGGTGTGTTTGATTTTCAGATGTCTTTAATTTTTGCTTTCATTTTCAGCTCATTAAATGGAATGTCAAGTGGACAAAATCGAGCATTTTCGACACCATCTGCTTTTCGCATTTAATTTCTTGCAATTTCGTTTAAAACAATGCATACTATATACCTAGGTATTACATGAAATAAAGTATCATAATAAATGTTTTGGGTGTAATGTGTTCATGCATTGAAGTATTGTATAGTCTTGCATGTAATGCTTGAATGAAATTATTTAAAAACGCTCACGAATTATTCCTCAACCTAATAAAATAAAAACGTTAACACTCGTTAAATTAAATATTCAGGTTCCAAAGCACGTTATTTTTTGCTAATGAAGTAATTTTTATTTTGTGTATTGATTATTAATATTACTTTTCTGAATTACAAAAAAAAAAATTAAACAGAGCTTTAGTTATTTAAAAATAGAAGTGGGAGGAGGAAATACCTAAATAATGTTTTTATGTATTATTCTATTATAACGCAAAACTACGTAATAAGATTCCTGCGCTCTGCCAAACGTGGGGAGTCAAAACCCGATTTCAACCTTGTTAGTTCGTAATTCTAAAAGCAATAATTTAACATAATTTTTGTGGTATCAGTGTACTTCTGTTCTTTTCTCTCTTTGTTACATTTCAACTGTTTAGAATCGTCCCTACTCGATTCTAAAGATAACGTAGCACCGGAAAAAATGAAAGAAACCGAACATTCTTATGTATAATCTAATTGCTGAGTTATTGTTTGGTCGTTTTAATTATCATTATTTTTTCACAGTTTCTGTTCTTTTATTGTAAACTTGTTTAGTTACGATTATATACAAGATAACTCTGTGAATGCAACAATAACAGATTAACCGAAATAGCGTTACACGAGTAAGTACAAAGGTTGAAAAGAAAAGGCGTGTATGTAAGTTAGGCTTAAAGCACGTATTATGTAGTCTTTAAATGATAAAATCAGTTAGGCTTAAAGCACGTATTATGTAGTCTTTAAATGATAAAATCAGTTAGGCTTAAAGCACGTATTATGTAGTCTTTAAATGATAAAAGCCTAGTCTTAATTGGATGTAGATATTTATTTTGTATTAATAAATGAATACATTTTTTTTTAAACAGATTTTTGTAACTCAGTATTTGCAATTTTGTTAAATTAACACAATGTACGTTTCTAAATGTTAGGCCCAGGCTTGTTGGTATTTCGTCAGTAAAAGCTTTTTTAAATAAATAAATAGCTTGTATCTTCGTACAAAACTTCAGTGTTCTCTGAATAACCAGCTTGATTCGATCTGCAATTTTTGTATAAAGTACAGATATTCAGAAATCTTTTTTTTTCTTTCAGAGTAAAGAAAGTGTAAGTAAAATAACATAGCCTACTTGAGAGTAAAAAATTAGTCATGTTAGGGTGTTTTTCATAAAGTGCTTTTAACATTATTTTGAAGTGATGTAAGAATCTTCCAAACTTACTGCTGACGCCATACTTCTGTCATTCTATCTCGGAGACTGTGAATTCTAAGTTTCCTCCTCTTTATTTCCTTAATGTACTCATTATACTGTTTTTAACACCATTTCTACTAATACAATAAATCATCATTACACTAATAAGGCTTACGTCATTGTAGATGCTAATTAAACAAACTATAAAAACGCTATATTTCATTATGACGTCGTAAACCTATGGTATAGTTGTAGCATTCCTCACGAAAGGTCTGTAGTACAAACCGGTTCGTTCATTAACCAAGAATTTCGTAACACGCGAGTTGTTTTTCATGTGTTCGTCAAGATGTTACTAAAATGTTGGGTGAAATATTTTGAGCAATATTAAATGGTGATAAATCTCTAATTCGAAACCATTTTTAGAGTAATATGAAATCGTTTCGAATAAGATTTATCACTATTCGGTATGTTAGTTATTTTATTTCGAAATCGATTTTTATATGGTAAACAGCATAATTCATTTTAAATATTTGGACATGCTTATTGAAATTGACAAAAGCTAACAAAAAGGCATTGTTTATTTTGAACAAACTGAAACAAACAATTAAAAAATTAAACAGGTTAATTACCTTGACCTCAATGACGTTTAATTTAATGTGACTGACTCGCCATTATCACTCGTTAAGCCAAACTTGCACAAGTAATAACACTATTAACAACTTTTTTTGTAGCAATTATTTTACTTGCAAATGTTGCTCTAAGATTGTATATTTTGAACTTTATAAAAAGCTGTCGGTCAGATTGTGCAATGTTCTTGAAAGATGTGTGTGTGGACAGTTTTCCCTCTATCTTTCTTGTTAATCTAAGAATTTGATGTAATAACGATAGTGTTGCAACTTGGATTTTTATAAATTCAATGTTGAGTCTTGATTATAAATAATTTGTTTTTTTATAAATGACGTTTGATGAAAGACAAAATTTCAGACTTTAAAAGAAGTTTAAATTATTAGAATGCCGAGTTAAAATGTTCGTGTTAATCTATCTAATACTCAGTCCTTACTGGTTGAGTGAGAGTTCAAGCTTTATACCTGCGAAGCTGTCCTGTCGGAAACGTCGCTAAGCGCTTGTACACGGGGCCCGTTCCCCGTTTCTCTTTGATAGTGTCCTAAATCCCCAGTTGGCGTTTTAAGACGAACTTTTTATAATTTTTGCATAAAGCTACATGAGGGCTATCTGCGCTAGCCGTAACTAGTTTAACAGTGTAAAATTAGAGTGAAGGCAGCTAGTCATCACCACCCAGCGCCAACTCTTGGGCTACTCTCTTACAAACAAACGGTGAGATCGGCCGTCACTTTATAACGCTCCCACGTCTGAGAGGGCAAGCATGTTTGGTGTTACGGACATTTGAACCCGCGACCCTCGGTTTACAAGTTGAGTGCCTTAACCACCTGGCAGATTGGAACTTAATATCAATATCGTAAAGAAACGCCGAAACTTCTCGACCCCGAGTCCCGGATCTGACGACTCCTCTTGCAGCCTTTACTTCTTGCTGAGGTTGAATTTATCCTCTACATGTGAAGCTGTGCAGTATACGACCTTTAATTGTTGTTAAACTTTACATGTCATACTACCCTATAGCTTAGAATTTCGATACAAATTTAAACTAATGATCCGTATGTTAAAAAAATTTAATTTTTTAACATAAACACGAATTATAATATTTGAAACTTCGAGTATTTTTAATTTTATCTGGTAAAATAAACTATTTTCTTTCATTAACATTATTCATTAGAATGATAAATATGTTTGCCGTATTTTGTAAGTGGAGGACTGGATTATTCACAGTAGGTGTCTGTGACTTCTTGGCGATAAATTTCAACAGTGAACCGCCAATAAACTCGTATGTTTTTTTTTTGTTTTTTTCAAACAAAATTTCTATACAAGGTAAACGTATGTAAAAAAACATAAATAAATCTGTACATTATAGGTTATTACAATTGTATATCAACCTTTTGACGAAAAAGAATTAAAGTTCATACAGGTGGGTTCATTGAATTTAAGATTGCCCTTTGACAAGACAATATTACCCTTTACTCTTATCGCAGTATAATTAGTGATTAAATAAACTTGCGTTACCCTGTAGTTTATCACGTTTGTTTCCAGATTTCTAGATGATTCATTTGTCAAAAGCCTATACAGGCTGATTGTTACTTTGGAACTCAACTGACAAGACAAATTATTCTTTCATACTCTGTTACTACAATACAATCTGGGACCATAACCCTTTAAAAGTCACCGCTAAATTCTCGTTATGGCTAAATTAAAAATAGTCTAGGTTTATCCCTCGCTAACTATTTTAATTTCGTTAACTTAACTATCTGATTACTTAATTTATATTCGAAGCTTTAAATAATTCCTTTTACATCAAAAGCTCCATGCAGGCTTGTTCGGGTACGGTAGACCCCAAACTGATAAGACAAATTAAACTTTCTCTTTTTATAATACAGCTGTGAAACCTGCTTCAGAAATCGTCTGTTATGGCTAAACTGACAATCACTCGGTGTAATCTCGCGTAACTTCTTTCTTACCTTGTTGTTTCTTTCTGTACGTATCTTTAACATATGAAGACAAATCTAGCTCTAGTTATAACATTATCAGTGTAGAAGTTTCGAGTAAGATGACGTCTAAAATATTATGTAAACCAAACGCAACCAATTTATTACATTACGTAACGAAATACCTTAACCATTAAATGTTGTATGATCTAACTAAATGTTTAAACTAAATCTTGTATACTCAACAGTTTGCAACTTTTTCTTTCCACAGAAATAGTTTTGAATGGTTATCTAAGTTTAGGTACTGGGACTACCTTAAAAATATTTAAAATGCATTGATTGTTTGGTTGATCTCGACCGTAATTCCCGTACTATATAGAAAGAAATTCGGTTAGCTTAATGAATTTAAACCGTAGAAAGTGTATTTTATTAACTGTACCCTAATTAGGCGTCTTTTTGTGAATAGAAGTTAACCTGAGCCGTTATGTTCTATTTATTTTCTGACGGTAAAATCATTTGTCTGCTTGTTAGTACAGAACTTTTTTAAACGTTAGTTTCAAACATCTTTTCAAGTCGCAAATACTACTTGTCACAAATTTTCTAATTTTCACAAATACTGACGATAATGCATCTACACGTAAAAATGTCTGGAAAATTTCACTAAAATCCAGTTTTTGTCTTTTGACGTCATGCATGAGCTTCAACCCATTTATTAACTCGAAGCCCAAATATTTGGCACGGTCAGTGTAAACATGGGAGTGAATGTTTTTCCTATACGTCTTTTGGTGCTATACCTCTTAGTTTTAGAATGTGTCTGTGTGGCTCTGTCTTACTGACATTTTTGAGGATAGCATTAGGCCTCGTACTCTGTAGTCGCCATGTTTGTTTGTCTCAATATTCTCAACATTTCTGTATCAAACATGTGCAGGAAATTATCCTCGAGGTCTCTTGAACTCAAAAAGGTGAACCGCGTATTTAAACAAGTAGTGATAAATAGAAAACAAATTCTGTTAGGGCTAGAAAACCTATTTTCTCTTGTACTAATAAGCCCAGAAAAATTTTGAGCAAGATGAAGGGAAAACTAATTTTGCACTTCTTCGTTGAAGTCAACAGTGCTTTGATTTTCTGTTAAAATATGAAAAATGTCGTTAAAATCCTTCTTTTACCTCGCTGTGGTTTCAAACATTCACAAACTACTTCTCCAACAACAGTAGAAATCATTCATTATATGAAATTTAAAATAATTTTCTTAGTATTTATTTACTATATTTTAAAATCGTAATTTATTTTGATCAGATAGTTACATTATAAACGATTCGTTTAAGCCCTTTCAGACTTAATATTTAACCAGAGTAGGGTAAACAACCGATCAGTTGAAAAGGGAAGTCGACAGTAAATAGGTGCTTACAGAGATCAGAGTTGCGCATGCGTCTAGCAGGCTGAATCTTGCGCATAAAGATATGAAAGTAATGTATGATGATGATAAACCGCCCCCCAGTGGCTCAGCGGCATGTCTGCGGACTTGCAATGCTAAAAACCGGGTTTCGATACCCGTGGTGGGCAGAGCACAGATAGCCCATTGAGTAGCTTTGTACTTAATTCAAAAAACAACACACAATAATAAACCATAATTCTCATTACCATGTAATGGGGAAACGCTGTTTGTATGTTATTTTAATGGCCAGGCGTGGCCGTAATCAGTTTACAAACACTGTGAGAAATAGGGTTCATGTTTTACAGTATGTTTCCATAAAAAGTTCTTAACACTTCGAAGCGAATTGTGCGCTAAAAAAAACCTCTAATATTATCGCTTCAGCTCTTCAGAACAAGTTCGATACTTCATTGAACAGATGTCGTGGTCAGTATTGCTTATGAGTTGGAATAATATAAAGGGAGGTAGTGTAACTTGTCAGATTCGTCTGTATTTATAGATAAACGAATTACAGAATACTCTTTTATAATGAGATCACATAGCCGCACATAAGTTAACTGAAATTTGTTTTTGTAGAGAATCAAGGTTTGATGCAGACTTCTATCGCTAGTAAATACTTTCGACGACCGAGGTGTGAATACATATTGAAACGCGGCGAAGTCGCGTGAAAAGAACTACTGACACGTTTTACAAATTTTCATTTCTATGTGAGTGTGAGAGAAAGATGGATAGATTTAACCAGCAGGAAGCGTGAAGATCTTCATGCAGTGTTCGTGTTTCCTCACTTCGGACAGAGGGAGAATAGGATACCTTGGGGTATCTTCAAATATGGCAGCTATAAATATCGGAAAATATGTTTGACAGTTTGAAATCTTTATTTCAAAATCAGTTATGATATTTTTTGGCTGTTTTTGACCTAAAGAATTTTTAAAACTGAAGTTTCAGGAGATTTTTGAAGTGCTTATTTTTCGTAGTTGTTGTTGTTTTTTTTTTTCGTATTTCAAGTAATATAACGTGTTGTCCTTGCTACGAGAATATTTAGTAAACCAATATGGCTCATTCATTCATGCCCTCCAGTGGCTCAGCGGTATGTCTGCGGACTTGCAACGCTAAAAACCGGGTTTCGATACCCGTGGTGGGCAGAGCACGGATAGCCCATTGTGTAGCTTTGTGCTTAATTCAAAACAACTCGTATATTTGAAGAAAATGAATTTTTTGCGAATTCCAGTTTGACAGATTAAACTTCATTTTTATGTTTTTTTATTTGCTTTCCTCTGAATATTTTTTTCTGTACATGCATCATTCAGCATTTGTTGGGGATTGTTTTATTTTGAGTACATATCAGACAAATACCAGAATCGTATGTATAAGTTGAACATTTTAGGCAGAAAAACGCTTATGTAAGTTATGTTTACACTTTATTAAATTCTTTAACATTTTTAAGCTGAATAACAGCACGAGGAACTGTTGCACAATGGGTTAGTGTTAGCAAAAAAAATCTGAAAATCAGTACATTGAAAAAAGGGTCTAGTTCGCAGTCAAGATTATTTCAGTAGTCTGGGTGACCATCTCCAACATTAATTGCTTTACAATGTCTTCACATCCTAATGATTAGATTATGTAATCGTTGTTGCGACATCTGTTCCTATTCTTCAATAAGGACAGCTTCCTCGTCCTGAATCTTTCTTGATGAACTGGTAACCTCGTCTGTAGCTTCGCCAAGATGTGTTCTGTTGGGTCGAGGGCAGGGAACCTAGTTGACCACTCCATCCTGGGAATTTCCTCAGCTTCCAGGAAGGCACTCGCTGCTCTTCCACGGTGTGGACGCATATTGTCATCCATAAGTAGGAAGTTTGGCAATGTTGCACCTTTCGTATGGACGATAAATTGGCGCAAGGATCTCGTCTCTATTTCTTAGGCCGGTGAGACTTCCATTTTGGATGATTGCAAGGTCGATACGGCCTGCAGTTGAGATCACGCGCACTATGATTGAACCGCTTCCAAACTGATCTTCCATGATATTCAAGAGGTTCTAGTAATGTATATAAATAAACAATAAAAGAACAGCCGACTTACTAAATGGTGTAGTTTTATATTCACGTAATGGACGATCTAATTGTGATACATAGGTTGAGGAACTCCTTACTAGGCTGTTTTAGAAAGGAAATGTTCGTTTATTGCTAGAATGGTCAGTAAACAGTGGATTTTCACTGTTATAATTCATAATCCAACGATTGAAAGTACATATCGGTTAACACACTGTCTGTCATGAAATATGGAGGCGGAACTTTTTACAAATGAGTTTCTACTAGAGCAAATACTGGCTTATTTACAAACAGACTTTAAACCCATCTAAGGATACTTGCTTATCGCTTACCCACTGGGAAACAGGCCATTTTGTGACAATAGAAACAATGGCCAGTTCTCAACTGTAACTTTATTTTTTAGAACAATGGGACATTTTTCTCCATTAATTTTTCATTTTATGCATTTAAAAACAAATGTCTATTTACGTTGTAAATTCGCAGCACGATGTTTTTTGTTTTTGTTTATTAGACAGATCTCTAGTTAAAATGCAAGCAAAATACACCTGCTCGTAATGTTGGCTGGGAGCACATTGTTTCATTCGCAGATTCGTACAGTTAACTTATGACAAACTGAAAATTTACTTACTTTGTTAAAGCTGCTCGAACGTTAAGCCAGCTTTACTGTACCATGAAATGCGTCTCTTCTACAACTTTAATCACTCTTTTACAATCACATGGGCTTATTTTCCGTCGGTTGTATTACTAATGGTTACTCGCATTTTTCACGTAACGCCGTTAGGTTACGTCATGAATAAGGTCAGCGGTTTAGGTTTGTTAGCATAGCGACGATAGTTCTCTTGAAAAATACCAGCTGTAGCTTATTGCCTTTTAAAGGAAATTTAACTTAATCTATAGATTAGTACAAAGCAAGTTACCCATGTACCAATCGCACGCTCAGTCGTTTTGTTTGTTTGTTGTTTTTAACCAGAAGAAATTCCAAGACCTGTCTGGGCCTCCTTGTGGTGGTGGAGTCGACAAGTTCCCGACGTTAGTGCTATTAACTGGAAATATTGTCTAGTCTAAAATGCCCTTTAACTAAAACATTTTTGTTCTCGTTTTCTCAGTAACTATCAGTATTCGAATAAGTTGCTTTTAAATCCATGGGAAAATAAACGTATGAATGAATGTGATATCACTCACGCAGTGCTACAGATAGCTGCAGGGTCCACGTAAAATATACAATGCGTAGGGACGGTCCTGGAGTACCGGCTGCAAAAATTAATTGTCCCCTTACCCTACTACAATGTACCTAAAATACATAATGAATGAGAGAGGGGAGGGACTGGACACAATTATATAACCATGCATGATGCATCGGCAATTCAAGTTTTTAGTAATGCCTTGCCTTGTTTTCAAACATAATATATATAAAAAAGCAGACTAAGTACATTTGAAAAATAAAGTGTACTTTAAGTTCAAGTAAAATTGTAAGTTATCACTGGCCTATTCTTACATGAAGTTGTGTATGAAATTACGTCTTTCTCTCAGTTGGTGGTCTTGACTAGTTGTTGATCGTAAATATAATTTTATCAGTTTTACTTTACTGACAGAGCATTCAGTACTAGCCATTGTGTTTGGAACCCATGTCAAGAGCTGGTAAAGAAACTACAATCTGCGTGTAACTATCCATCAAACTATTCATAGATTACAATTATAAAAGTCCAGCTAGCAGTGACTCTGTGTTAAACTTTAAAAATTCATCGGTAGTTGAGGGTAGTATCAACTACCGATATTTTTAAAGTTGGTTATTTTACCCCCACTCTGCTTGTTTTATTTAAGCCGTGACTCGAACATTTCCCTATGTTTTGGACGGGTTTTACGATATTGGCTCCTCTGTACTAAAACGCACGTGTTCACTTTCATCGATAACTTGGGATGAACGTGCTTTGTAGTCACTATCATACAAACAATACAACTAATACATTGGACAGATGATGTGAAGAAATGGTGGCCAATGACAGTTTCTTCACCTTTATTTAGGTTTTTCTCATAGTGACTACAAGGCACGTTCACACCAATAGTATGTTTTTATACTTTTCGCTATAGGTCCATCTTATCTCTCTCTGGTTAACTTGTACTCGGCGTCACTGAGGAATGGAATTCTAAACTGGTATAATCCAATAACACGTTGGTCAAAATGTACATTGAACTGGACTTCCCTCGGACTTCGAGATTAAACAACCTTCGGAATATTGTTTGTTACCTTTCTCATCAACGCTGTTCTTCGTGCAATGGATCGACTCTGTATTGGAAAGTTAACCATTATTATATTTCCCAATTTACTATGTACAAGCCTATTACCCGTGGCGCCAGTGCATGACGTGTTCATGACTTCATATCTGCACCGTGAGAATGGAGAAAATCACTCTTAGTGATGGAAAACGGAGGCGAAAGGGAAACTCGTGACCCCTATTACAAATCTACATGCACACAAGATAAACATTTTGCGAAGGGGGAGGGTTGCACATTGCGTAAAAAAGTTTTTTTGTTCCTGTATTATACAAGGAAGAGTTGCATTATAGGATTCCCGAAGACAGGTAGTCTGTATAGTAAACCTTTAAAGTATGTGGCATGCAAAAAAACAACCCAACAAACTAATTTAAAATGCAGCACATGGGTAAAACGTGAATTTCATATTGGAAACAACTTGTTACAGTTTTCATATTTCATTTGCATAATCGTAAATCTCAAATGAACATCAAGTTTTTGTTTTTCGATAACGTTCTTTATTTTATTTATAGATTTATGCTTAGACTGCCGTTAGAAACATAATCTGATGATAATCGAAAAATTGACTTAACGTTGTTCTTTCACTTTGTGTTGATTGTGAAGCTTAGAAATTATTTTCACACAGTTTAAACCTGTCTTATTAAACGTGCGTGTGTTTGTTTTTGCCTTATGGTGTAGTAATCTTCAGTGGACGAACTTGTATTTAACAAGATACCTGTACGTTTAGATATACATTTGTATTACGTGTGCAAGTTTTACTACAATACAATGACATCTTTGATTTATCGCGCAATTAAACTATATTGCCTGAAAAAAAAATTGTCTTCAAATATGTTCGCCCTTTCATTTGTGGGGTCATTTATAAGGCGACGGTCAATCCCACTATTTCTTGATAAAAGAGCAATCCAAGAGTTGGCGGTGTTGGTTAGCTGCTTTCCCTCTAGTCTGTGGCCGTTAAATTAGGCATGACTAGCGCAAAATTGTAGCTTTTATAGCTTTGTGAAAAATTCAAACAAAACCAAAACCCTAAAAGATAGAACCATAGGCATTTCAATGACTTTTACAGAACGGTTCCATGTATATTTTTGTAATTTTAAATAAGTTTGCAGATCATATTTCTATTCTCTTTGAACATTTACGGAGCATAGCCATGTCACTGTCAGTGATTCGACACTTGTCTTCATTTACCTAACGATTTCCCAACTGCTATGTTAATGATTTTCTCTCTAGATAGCACGCTTCTAGAGGCATAGCGGTATGTCTGCGGACTCGTAACGCTGAAAACCGGATTTCGATACCCGTGGTGGACAGAGCACAGATAGCTCCTTGCGTAGCTTTGTGATTTAATTTTAAATAAAGAAACACTTCAGAGGGCGTACGTAAAGTTCGGCAGTCACTTTCCGCCGAAACCAACCTTCTCTACCACACAGCAAGACCAACTCCATCTTTTCACATTTTGACAATGCCATAAACAGTCACGTATCTTCAACTCGCCTATGTTTCCAAATGTTGACACATACTATAGCTCACCCCATTGAGTCAGCGGTATGTCTGCGGACTTGCAACGCTAAAATCTGGGTTTCGATACCTGTGGTGGGCAGAGCACAGATAGCCCATTGTGTAGCTTTGTGCTTAATTCGCAAACAACACATAATTAAATCGCATTATTTAAAATGGCTCTAGTAACATCTTTATCAGATCCAAAAACAAACGTATGATTATATACACCAAAATTATTAAAACTTTATTGACCAATACTTAGCTACCCAGTAATGTTGCAATAGTTGGATAATGTGCCTCAACAAATGTTTGGCTAATAATAGCTCATCCTATGTCAGATTTGTACAATCATCAGTGGTCTTTCATTGTACGTGTACTTGTTTTTATGGATTGCATTACTGAACCATTTTTTACATTTCTGTAGATAAGCACAAAGCTACACAATGAGCTATTAGTTTAGTGCTCACTACTGGTATCGAAACCATGTTTCTAGCGTTCTACATCCACATACTGAAGTGGACAAGGCCAAAGACGACTACTGTTCAGGCGGTCACTCCTTGTTAGAACTGTTGACCAGAAGGTGGGGGAATCGGCAACACTCATTACTTTACTCTCAATAGTTATGTCTAATTTAAAGCTTTTTGATCAGAGGAAAGGTGAACCAATCAGCTAGAACCTGCCGCCTGTCAATTACTCTTAACAGAACAGCAAGATTGGTTATCATTGTTCGTAGTAGCATAAGTGTTACAACTATGTTCAGAGACGCACTCGAACCTTCCGATTTTGTAGTCTGTCACTACAATCACTTCTTCACTGTGTACAAGTTACCATGAAGGATAAAATATTTTAATCCTTGTGTAATAAATATTAAATTAAGTATACGATTACACAGCCATAGTTAACGAAGTTTATTCCTTTTAACGTAAAAAAAATATAGAATTTTAAACCTGAAAGACCGCTTATGCTTACGTGGGCTAAATGGTCGGATCATGACCTCCTAGAAGTGTCCAGATATAGCCGCCGCTGTTTTTATTACTAAAATTTAGTTTTTGCGAAATATGTAAATAAATTTTGTATAAGAGAAGTAAAGCATTGTGACAGCTCCTTTTCCAAAAGGAGGGAAATCTTCAATAGCCACGACACTTCTCTGTTTCGTATTAGCTATACTGAGCGGGGAGCGCGCGCATACCCGATTCAGTTTTATTACTAATCATGGTCTTCAGCAGCCTACCTTCAAATTTAAATTATTTTAGACAGGATTAGAGTAAACTAGTCTTTGGGCTCTTCAGCGTGATCAAATTCATTAGTCGAAAGGGTTTAGTTTCTAAGAGCCCAAACCTGTGTTTAAACCTCAAGTCAGTCAAGAGAAACTCCGAGCCAAAATTTGTTCTGAAAACAAAAAAAAAAAACGAACAGATTCGTTCCATGAGCCTCCATGTTGCGGCAAAAAATTAAGGAAGTTCAAATTATGACAGTTACAGAATCTTGATATTAAAGTTTTTATCTCCGATATACTTCAACGTTGAATGCGTCTCTGCCAAGGCAGGCACTGATCAAAACGGTTTTTAGATCCGTGTTGGAAACTCCTAAACCTGCTTCAGTTGTTAATTCCCACCTGGGGGAACCAAACCCTGGATTTTAGTGTTGTAACTATACCGTTGTCTCGCTAGGGTACATCGGGAATCGGCACAGCGTGTAATTTATCTACGCCTAAAAAGATCCATTTATTTTTATAATAACTTTTTGTTCTATTGACTGAAACATTGTATATATTTTGTGTGACTGATTGCACGATACTTGATGTATACGTGATACTTACGAAATATCGATATTTATGAACATCAAAGTAAAATGTAGCTGTCTGTTACTGATGTTATACACAACTAGCACCTCCAGTTCAACAAACATGCTATCGTCAAATGCTGACAGTATCTAAAGTCAGTTCTCGAGATTGCGAGCTTCGCGGAACCTTAAGTTGAGCAAAGTTCCTCTATACTCCGACCTTAACTGATAGTAGTTCTGCGCGTGACGGAATGAACTCTGTATAGATCTGTCTAGTAAACATTATTATAGGTTATCCAAAGAAATATTTGAAATACTTGTACTTAAATGCCTTAACCCCCCACCCCCAGCCATGCCGGGCCTAAATTTGACTCGTAATCTGAGGGTCGCGGTTTCGAATACTCGTCACACCAAACATGCTCGCCCTTTCAGATGTGGGGGAGTTATAATGTGAAGGTCAATCTCAGTATTCGCTGGTAAAAGAGTAGCCCAAGAGTTGGCGGTGGGTGATGATGACTAGCTGCCTTCCCTCTCGTCTTACACTGCTAAATTAGGGACTGTTAGCGCAGATTGCCCTCGAGTAACTTTGCGCAAAATTCAAAACAAATGTTTTTTGTTTTGTTTTTGTTCTATACATTCCGCAAAACTGTCTTGTTGCACAACACAAATCGATTTGGAATCAAACAGTAATAGTTTTTAAAAGCTGAAATCTTACCTCCTTTTTATCAAAGAAACTAACTAAATTTAGTTAGCTAACAATACGGACATGTGCGGTTACCTATATAGGTGATATTTGTCACATGACAACACTTGATAACTTGGGACATTTTTCTAACAGGTTTGGTGACATTAGCAACGTGTTTTTGTGAGTTTATGTATTTTTGACATACCGAATTCCAAACTTAAAGCAACCGTAACAGATGTTAAACGCATCTTGTAATGTGTTGAAACATGAATAATGTATTAAAAGGATGTTAAAGTTTTAAATAATACTTAATATGATTGTTTTATAAAAGAAATGGAGTAGTGAGAAATATCGCTGTTTAACAAATGCATACATGAAACTAAAATCGTAATTGAATACAAAGACGAGTTTTGAAATGTTTAAATGCGTGTATTCGATATCGTTTATATTCTTTCTGACCTTCTAAACGTTGGAACCTAGTGGAGGCTTTATTTTAAACTAATGTTAATATACTTTAAGTATGCCTAAAGTGTAAGTGTAATATACCATGAAGACTTGCTGTGCTTTGTTTATGTATTTCTTGTTCTATAATTGACTAAGGATTTGCTGTGTTTCGCGTTATTCTGGTGCGTTTTATTTTGTATACGAATCGGGCTATATTCATTTGTGACCAGAAGTTTGTAAGATCGTAAGGATTTCAGTATTTCTTAAGAAAATCTTGTGATAAAACATGTACTGAATAAAAATTACGTATATACTCAGAACATTAGAGCTCTGAACATTTTGTCTGTGTGTGTGGTTGTCCGTCTGTTTTCTCTGATTAGCAGTATCTGGTGTTTCCTTTAGTCTGTTATTTGCATTTGTATCAAAGCAGGAACTGAGAATATTGCTGAAGTAATGTGTTTAAATGGAGGACATCGTTGGCAGACAAGCCTGTGCTATTCTTCGCTTCACTAATTTTAAATGTTGCTTATAAATACGTGTGAATTAACTTAACGTATAACTCGCCTTTTGTAACTTCGCACATACTAATGACTTGTGTATTATTAGTTAGTCCTGGGAACAACTTTTAGTTTTAAATAGAATACGTATCAGTCGCTAGCTCCATATAGTTAGCTCAAAGAAACAAAACCAACTCAATATTTTGAATAATTTATATGTACAGTGTCTTGATTAGTATTTAGATGGCTTTAATACAACTGTTTCATTCATTAGAAAATATGTAAATCATAGTACTTGCTTTCTGTTTTCACCAGAAACATTTTAGTTCTCTAAGATGCACTGGTTTTTAAAGTGTTTTTTTAAGAATTCGACTTTGTCCATATAAATACCTACACATCTTTTTTGAATGTCTTATATTTGATACAGTTCGTAAATACTATTGCAATTGCGAGATATTTAAAAATAAACTTGTATACTGTAAAAGGGAGGCTAAATCGGCTGGTAATACATTTTTTTGTGATTCATTTTGCTATTTCATAAAAGCTCTTCATTGTCATGTGCGTTTGTACTTGGACTTTTCTCTTTTTGCACGTAATAAAACCTACATACTGTAGGCAATAGATGGCGCTTCAGACTAAGATTTCATATATTGCCTTGACATTCGATGCTCACGAATGTAAATTTTACAGCTTGTAAGGAAACTAATGCGGTGCAACACTTTTTTTTTTTTAAAGTAAGGAAGGCTAGGTATCCTTGTGCTGATGTTCAAGGAAAATTACCTGTACCTATTACATGAACGGGGAGGCTGGTGTTGTGGGGAACAATAGTGATGCTCGTAGCTAACTGTTGTTGTCGCAGAGGAAATGGCACCGAACATTAATACTGTTAAGGTTGTCGGGTCATGAATTATACGCACGTAAGACTGTCTGTAGTAGCTTTCGCAGTCATGCAAACCAGTCTCTGAATGAGTGAAATATATATGCTTAATTTTGATGTGGGTGTATGAACAAACGAGTAATAAATAAAACATTTGAAGGTGTTTACTTTACTTCACCCTTTGCAGAAAGTGATTAAAAGATGTTTCAGATATTTGCGCAAAACTACTACAAGGCGGTTTCTGATATCCTTATCTAATTTTGAACTGATAAATTACGGAGGGGGTGGGGAGAGGTGCAGTCGTACAACAACTCGCCGGCACTTGTGGAGCCTAAAGTGAGAACCATGACTTTACAGCATTGGAATGTAAACCATGGATTCACAGTCCACATGGCTACATACGATTTGTAGAAAGAGCGAGAGGATATTACTGAATTCTTTACATGTGATCTATTGCGTTACTTTAAAGTGCGGTGTGGCTTATTTCTTACTCGCTGAATTTTGTGAAGCTTTATTCGAGAGTTATGTTATCGAGCCGGCTCTAATTTTGAAGTATAAATCTAGATAAAAGCTACTCGACATTACCCATTGTCAACTTGTGAGTTACCGTGATAGAATATTGGGTTCTGACAGTTACCTTTTTATAAGCATCCACGATTGGAAATTGCCGTTTTTGTAACGTGGATACAAAATCTGAGTTCCAATAACCATTGGACTATGCTCAGGCGGACTGGTTTAATCAGGAATTATTGGTTACTATTTAATCGCTAGTTAAAATGGTAATATACCAATACTTTTGTAGCAGTTATACTAATTATAATAACGCATACATTAAAAAACCACCCAACAAACAAACAAATCATACAAACTTCCTTACTGAATTGTCATACTTTTTGGGATGTTGCACTGCTTACTGACTCTTAAAGGAAAAATAGGGTTGATAACAATTTTGATATGCTACTAAGAGTGAGTTCAAGGAATGTAAGTAACGTAAGAGTTGAAGTAAATAATGTAACAAAATATTCCTGCTTTAGCCAGTGCTAACGAGGTGTTTTGTCTAATATCAGGTTTCATCAGGAAGGCTGGGATGCAACAAACATGATAGTGGTTGAGATGCTATTTATATTATAAAATTAGATGAACTAGTATGATGGGAACTATATTAAATTGATGAAGTGTAATTATCAGTAACTTATTATTTTTAATGAATATTTTTGCAAATTAGGATTAATCATATTTAACCTAATAGGTAGATAGGGGCTTCTATAGCAGGTTTGTCAGGCAATATTTGTAATGGATGATTTAAGGTACATTTAAGTTTAGTATAAATTGCTTTGATATAATCCTACAACCCTCAAATACTAATTAGTAGTGTTTTGTGAATTTAAAGGGAATCTTTTCTCTGAAGTGATATTTCTGTGATATGATAAATAGTTATGGGGGGGGGGGGAACAAAAACTAGATAAATGGTCATTACATTTCTACTTCCAGATAGCTCAGACATTGTGGATTGTAAGTTGAAGCTTATTCTAGGACTGATATGGACCCTAATCTTACATTATTCCATTTCCATGCCCATGTGGGAGGGCGAAGATGCAAACATACTTTTGGGCGAGAAAGGTGGACCAACTCCCAAACAGAGACTTTTAGGTTGGATTCAGAGCAAACTTCCAGATGTCCCAGTTCAGAACTTTACAACTGATTGGAATGATGGGATTGCAGTAGGAGCATTAGTAGATGCTGTGGCACCAGGTAAACCTGAACTTAGGTTACAACCAGTTTTTTTGTAGGTGGTATTATTTGTGTGCAAAGTAAAAGCACCATAAAATCATTTGAAATAATAATAAAAAACTGTATAGCAATATTTTAAGAAACTGGATTTCTTCAGACTGAGTATTAGTCAAATTTATGACAGTTATGTTTAACAAGTTGCATTCTTTTATAAATGTATATTATACATTTAATAATAATGAAGAAATATGCAAGTAAAACAAAATTGTAAATGGATAAGCTGAAGAAAAAAAAACACTGAATATAAAACTGATTTTAAAATGAGTAAACTATTCCAAGCAGTTGTCGTTTGTTACCTAAGTGAAAAAACCAACTTGTATCCTTTCTTTTTAGTCCTATGTTCAAATGCCAATAATGATATAATACATAGAGAATGGTCATTTGAGTTAGTGCCTAGATACTGGAAAGTCAATATTTTTATTTTGAGATAAAGTTGGTTTTCTAGTATACATGGAGTTTTACCAATGTATAATTTATTCATCATGCAAGCTGCAATTATGTAAGATAAAGGTACGGTATTGGTATTGAATAAAGATCATGGTTTATTACAGATGAGTCTAAAATACCCCTAATCAGAAACTTGTAAAGATGTAATTATGAAAATTATAGGGTAAAAAACAACAACAACAAATATACCTGGAAACAAGTTGCTTATTACACATGAATGTATTATTTACATTTGATTGTATGATGTTTTACTTAAGTTATTTCTGTAATTTGTATTTTAAATTATGAGAATTAAAAAATGTAACTTGTTAAGTGCACTGACATGAGCTCTTTAGTTGTGATGCAACTATTTTAAAATTGTGTACAAATATGAAAATGGACAAATTAAGATTAAAGTTTTAAAACTTTAATCTTTTTTTCTTTCTGTCCAGTATAATTAATTATTACTGGTTTCTGTTTTATTTCAAAGGACTGTGTCCTGATTGGTCTGACTGGAGTCCAAACAATGCCTTGGGCAATGCTAGTGAAGCAATGAATCTGGCTGATGATTGGTTAGGTGTACCACAGGTTTGTCTCTTCATTAAAGTAAATATACTTTTATCGCTGAGCCATCAAGAAGCATCCACCATTAGAGCTGTTATATTGTCTGGCCTAATAACTGACATTTTTTAAGATTCAAGCAGAAACTTGTTTAATATTCACTACAGACACAAATTATAAGCTTCATAGTAATTAGCTATCTTGTTGGTATTTTTATTTGTATATATGATTTTCTTTTCTAAGGCAAAGGCAGTAGCAAATTTTATAAATGTCTCTTAATCTCTGCTTTCTATAGAAAGTAATCAGGTTTATTTTGTACCTGTATGAGATAGTATACAAATATTTGTCTTACACTATGTTAAGATATTGCATTAAAAATCTAATTTCCATGTATATCCCATTTGGATAGTTTCAAATAAATTTTAACACAATCTTAATATTTAACCCTTTTTATAAGGTGTACAACATGTAAAAGATGAATCATACATTGTCAGAACTGGGATATGTAACTAACAAGCAAATTATCTTGTACATAATTATTTTTATTAATGGCATTTTTAAATAACTAGTCATAAATTATCGATTGCTTAATATAGAAAAATACTACCAAATACTGGTAGTGTAGATGTCACAAGTTCTGTCATGTTTTTAAGTACATTACATTTTTCTATTTAATATTTTTTGACAAAAGTTTTAAATTTTGTTACAAATTTATAAAACTACCTCCTGAATATAAATTCAGTAATCAAGTTTGTTTTTGATGCAAGATATTCATCAAAATAATCAAATTTCTAAAGTGTTTTTAAGTTGCAATAAAAAAAAAAAAAATTAATGATTTCCTTAGTTTTATGAACCAACTTTAAATTTAGCACGTTTGTTTTTTTTTTTTTTTAAATCCAGTTAGTGGAATAGAGAAGCTTTATGTTGTAAATGAAATGATAATAGTGGTATTTGTGCATTCACAGCTGATTAAACCAGAAGAGATGGTGAATCCCAAGATGGATGAACTCTCAATGATGACCTATCTCTCTCAGTACCCCAATGCTAAGCTCAAACCAGGTGCTCCTCTTAGACCTCGTACCAACCCAAATAGAATTAGGTGTTACGGTCCAGGCATTGAACCTTCTGGTGTGGTATGTGGTGGTCCCACTAATTTCACAGTGGAAACTTTCAGTGCTGGAAAAGGAGATATTGAAGTATTTGTAGAAAATCCTAGTAGCAAGCTAGAGCCTGTGAGTATATTGAATTTGATTTTTCATTTTTGTTGATCATTGGAAAATAATTAGTGAATAAGCCACTTCATTAGTTAATTGTGTTATTAGAATGGTATAAAATGCGCATGTTGTCTGAAAGTTACTCTAAGTTTTTCCAATACACGTTTTAAATTTTTTCATAATTTGATGGAGCAGTAAAGAAATCTAAGTTTTGGTAGTTTTTAAATAAAGATTTTCTTATTTGATTGACCCTCGTATAAATGTTTCTTTTGATAATCAAGTTACTCTTAACGGAAAACGTTGTATCCTATAGCATAGATAGGATGTCTGTATTAAACACTTTATTTAATAATACAATTTAAGTAGCCTTGTTTCAAAATGTTTTTATTCATCCTCAGTGAAAAAATAGCTTTGGAAAAGTGACCATTATTGATAATATTTTGTAAGGATGATAATTTTAACCTGATACCTAAACACATCACAAGATTGTTACTTTTTTTAAACAAGTTTTAAAAATCTGCCAAAATCTGCTTTTCCTTCTAGATTTACTTCAGGTGGGCTAACTCCACACGTCACATTTATATTCTATAAAAATTTCAACCTTGTGTATTTGTTATTTGTGATATGACGTTAATTTTAACACTCCTTTCACAAACATTTGTACTTAATTGTGTTGTTCAAAAGTGCATGACCAAACTAAACTTGATTTAAACTTAACTCCAATATTTTGAAATAGGATAATTTATACATTAACATAGCAAACAGGGTAATGGATAAGTTACCTCTTTTATAATATTGGTTGTCTGTGAAGAGATAGTATAATGTATATCTACCCAGTGAGGATTCATAACTGAGTTATGGTGTCAGTGTTGGACACAGCCTGATAACCAATTGTATAACTTTGTGCCTAACAATAAATAAATAAAAAGTGTTAAAATTTTAAAGATCTGATAGTATCAGGTTACGATTTCTGATTTGGCAACTTTTAAATATTTGTCATTGATTTACTTCATCTTAAATATGTAAATTTTATATTTCTCATGTTTATTATTGATCAAAAATTTGTTAAGAGGGATTTTAATATCATTCTTGTGGTTTATTTTTTTTATTGTAATTTACCTGCATACTTTTTGTTTATTCGTGTAGGTTGAAGTCAAGTATAACAATGACCGTAGTAAAACTTACACTGTAACCTATACAGCTAGCATGGAAGGAATTCACAGAGTAAGTTCTTGTGTAATTTCACATCAACCACTTTATAATTTATTGATGGTTCACAAACTTTATTTTGCTCTTGGAGCGTGAAAAACTGTGAAAATGAACTTGTAGAGTCCTTACTTCTCATTATTTTACTTTTAGTGCAGGATATCTTCCTTCAGCTAAGCCAGGTTTGCTCTGAGAACAAGAACTGGATGTAAAGAAATCTGATATACCTGATTTTGGTGAAATCTATATGGGTAAATAGCATGCAATGTAATATGATGAATACAACTTAATTTTCAGATTTGGACAGAAGCTGACAGTTGTGACTGGCCACATCATCAGTAAAGTCAACAGTTAATGACTGTACTCTGTGTATCTGATGGATCTGCTATGTGAACCTTCTGCCTGTGACTGAATGTTTTTCAGATCAGAGTCCAGTAGATTTTCAGCATATATAGCTCCTAATCCCACTGAATGTGACCAAACCTTTCCTTATGCTTTGATTATGTAATTGTAAACCACCATTTGTTTCCATCTAAGATCTGCATGTACAAGGTTCTATTGTTACATAGTCTGTGTAGTTAACTTGGATACAACCACAATGAACTTTGGCAGCTCTTATTGAGGGAAACCATCTGTTAAGTTCGTAAATATTATGGTAGCTTTTAAAAATAAACTTGTCTTTGGGTCAGTAATCCTCCAACAGATCAGAATATAAAGTACAAGGTCTTCAGTCTGAAATAAACAAGAACTTGATTCAAGGAAAAACAAAATGTGGGGACCTTTGCTGATAAGATGATATAGCCACACCAAAACCTTGTATCTATTGTATTGCATATTTGGATACAAAAGATAGCACATTATGTTTAATTTCATGTTTTGTGCTCTGCAACTTCAAAACACCACTTCTATTTGAAGGAGAGATTCTGTGATAAAAACCTGATTTTTATATACTAAAATTAATAATAAATAAATTTAAATAAAATAAATACAGAATATTAGTCGTAAACTTTAAGTTGTTGAAAGTTTGGGTTGTGTAAGTTTTTTTAAGAGGTTATGCACTTTAATTTAAAATATTTAGAGAAAAGATGTTAAAATATTTATTAAAATATGCTAAAACTGGTGTATTGTTTACTTTAGGATTGTGTTTATACTTGATTTTAATTTAGTTAAAGCTTTATATGCAAGAAACTCAAATGTATCTAGCAACCATGGTATTTGAGTCCATTTCTTTTGTGATACAGAACTTAACAGAAAATAAACAACAATCCAACAAATGCAAAATATTTGATAATTACATTGTAATCCGTCAACCAATTGTGCTAATAAGATCTGGTTCTAACTCAACCAATAAATTGTTTTAAGGACACACAATCATCACCCCTAAAGGAAATAACTATTTTTACTGGGCTGATGGATTACTTATTGAACCATTAAATTAACTTCAGGTGAAAGTTACTTTGCTGGCAAAGAAGTGCCCAAAAGCCCCTTCCTTGTAACAGTTGAAGGTCATGCTGGTGACCCCAAGAAGGTGACTGCCTCTGGCCCTGGGCTGGAACCTCAAGGTGTGATGGTGGGTCGACCTACTTACTTTGACGTCTTTACTAAAGGTAAATAATAACATAAATATGGAAATGTATTTCATATTATCAAAATAACAGTTAAAATGTGACATTAGTTACCTTCAGGTTAGATATTTTTCACTTAAGTTGTGTATCTTTGTTTTCAAACTATTACTAACATTCCTTAAATAGTTTGTAAGCTTATCCTATGGTGTATACGTATTAAGTTTAGTTACAACTTTCGTTGTATTAAGCCATTATTAAATGGAAACCTGATTTTGATAGATGTATATGTAAAAACTTTTGTGTGCTTTTATTATTCTTTTAAATAAAATTGTATTTAACTTAAATTTTTTATAAACACGACTTTTGTATTTTGCTAAGAAGTGCTTTTTTTGTTGGGGAGCAGAACTTAAATTCAAATTTATTTATGACATATCCACACAAAGTTCTAGTATTTTATGCTTTATCTTTTTTTTGAACATACACTTGAATTGAGTTTAAACTTTGAGTAAATTAACAGTGAATATTTAAAGTTATGGACACTAGTAAGGTCTATAGATGGAAGAAACTTCTCTTTGTCTCTTGTTAATTTTAGCTGAACTCTGTAAACAAGAAATTCCTCTGCCCATGGATCATTAGCTGAGGTCTTTCAACAGAGGACCACCCCCCTTTGTTTCAATGTATACAAGTTCTCTAGACAAAACACACCCTTTCTGTCTTGTTCATAAACAAAGTCCCTGTACAAAGATGTAACATATAACTACGTATATATCTTGCCATGTACTCTGAGCTCCACCTGTTAGCATTGTTTAGGATGTTTTTGATGTAAAATAAATAATAATGGCACCTAGAAACAAATCAACATAGTAAATTGCTTTCCATTACAAAAAAAACAACAACAAAAAATAAGATATATACATTTTCCCTCTAGGAGTTCATATTGAATGACTTTATCTTTTTTAAATTACTCTTCAGGGTTAATTTAAATCTATTTACATGATTAAGGTTTGCAACTTTACATAATATTTTACTATCTTTCTAGATGCAGGTAGAGGGCAGGTAGAAGTGATCATTCTAGATCAGAAAGGTGATAGGACAACTGTTCCATGGAGAGTAAGGAAGATTGATGAAGATGTTTATCGTTGCGAGTACGTCTGCCAGACAGTTGATCTTTTATCTGTAAACATCTTCTTTGCTGGTCAGCTAATTCCTAATAGTCCCTTTGGAGTCAAAGTGTCACCAGGTAAAAATGTTTCTTCCTCTGTCTAATAATGAACTGGAAGAAATTCTTTTTTTTAATTTAGCAGCTATGGATAGAACATGTCTCTCTCTCTATAATAAATCTACATTTTCTCTTTTAAGGCTTAATAAGTAGTTGTTGTTCCTCAGTGTTTGCTGGTTGGCACTATATACTGAAAACTTTAGAACATTTGTTTATTTATTTAAAGATGGAATGATACAAATTATTATTTCAATGTACCTAACTTGAGTGAGCTCATTGCTTAAGTCTTTTTAGTTCTTGTAATACAAGGATTTATTTATTTAATTTAAAAGAACTTAAAATGGATTTTATAACAGCCTATCTATATATTTACAGCAAGGTGCTAAGAAATGCAATTCAATGATGATTTGACATTTTCATAATCTACTTAAAAAACAAAAAAAAATTTTATGATTTATAGTCTGTGACGCAAAAAAAGTCCGTGTATCTGGAAGAGGCATCCAACCTCGAGGTATTCGTGTACGTGATATTGCAGACTTTAAGGTGTTTACTGAAGGTGCAGGTCAGGGTGATCTAGGTGTGAAGGTGATTGGACCAGGTGTGTCTAACATTATAGTTTCTTATGCTTAAAATGCTCTTTAACTACTTTTTGTATGTGCTTGCACATTTGAATTCATTTGTATTTCACAATTTATTTTTTCTGGAAGAGTTTTACTAGTTATTTTATAGTAAATATGATACCCAGACACATTGCAATAAATGGGACTGTTGTCTCGGCCCTTGAAACAAAACTTGAACGAGTGGTTTCTAGAGTAGTTGAGAGAAGTTTGTGGAATTTTGCACATCATTTCAGTCTTGAATCTCCTGGTGTGTATTGTAAATATTAAAAAAAAAACATTGGGTAATTCTATTTTATTAATTAATGACTATATAATATATAATGTATATTGAGCTATTGGTGGTGTTAAATGAACATCGGAAATAAGCACATGAGGTTATATCTTATTGGTAGAACAACTAGGTTTAACCATAATAGCAAACATTAGAATGTTATATCAGTAAAAGTAAAATAAAATATTTTTACATATGCTGTTAATTGCTATCAGGATGTGTTTTATATCCAATATAGGTTGTATATTTTAATTGTGAGGGTAGATATTGAAGTATATGTTGCATTTATGTCTAAAGAGCTTAAATATGTTATTAATATTGATTTATTTAGCTTCAGACAAGCTACTGTAAATAATTGGGTGACATGTAAGCAAAGTTCCCCTTTTTAAAATTCCAGCTGTCAGCAACTTGCCTCAGGCATCAAAATTCTTGGCTTTACCCTTGCTAATACCCAGATTATGTAAAGTTTTTGCTCAATCCTTTTACAATGGGAGCCCCTTTTAATGCTTTTCTGTGCAAGTTGCTGTGTTCACTGAAAATGTAATTAAACACCTTTTAACATTAATGTATGTGAATGAACTTAATATTATAATTGACCAACAAGCTATGAAACTATCTTCAATAATACAAGAACAGTACTGCAGATGTATGTCTAGACAATGAGATGCTTGGCTAAACTTTTCAAAGTTCTCTGAATTAATACAATTGGAACATGTAATTAATTTCTGACACTTGTTATACCTACCTTCAACAGACTTTTTTTAGTTGTATAGTCTTTCTATACATATTTCTAACTATTAGAAAGAGCTCATTTTACAGTCTAATGTAACAATGGTTATCTTGAAATTAACATGAACTTTCATCAAAAAGTGTGAAATTGACTTCCAGTTGTTGTTTTTTACCTAAATCTGTTATTCTTAGAGATATGATTTAAAGGATATTTAGGTCTTGCCATTTTATTTTACTTGAATGTGTATTAGTTATGTTTTTAAAATACATAAATAAACAGGTTAACCATTTTTATAAACACATTTTCATCCATTTGTAAAGGCTTATGATGTTGCAAAAGTAATGCAGATTTTGCAAAAGGGTAGCACATGTTTCCCAAAGAAACTGTCTTGAGGTCGCCATCGAGTTATGTTGAAATAAGTGGTAAGGGAGAAATAAAATATTAAACAATGTGAGAAAAGAAAAGGCCTGAAGTTAAGAATATAAGGAAAACAATATCTTTTAAAACTATTTTCAAAATATCAAAGTATTTTTTTACTTGTTAATCAGTTCTCTTCATTGTATGTTAGTGATAATAGCTACTCAGTGATGTGTTAAATAAAATATAAGCATTTACCCTACAAAATTTTTTATTTAGAAATTTCTAGAAGTTACTTAAACACTTTACACTCGGTGTGATTAGTTACATTACAAATCATTACATCAGGAAAAACATTTTTAGTAAACATTTTAATTAATAAACTGCCATTATTTGTGTACAACATACTGCTGATTTTTAGGAATCTTGCCAGTTTTTGAGGAAACAAAAACAAAAGTTATTGTATATGTGGTTGTACAGGTGAAGTTTGAATACATTTCTGCAAATGCATGAGCCCACCAATGGGAAAGGTTAAATTTGCTACTTGTACAAATTCTGATCAGTGTGCTGCAGTATGATTCATTATTTTGTTTCCTAGGTGGAATAAAAGAACATGTGGATATAAATAAGTTGGATGATTCAACTTACGAATGTATTTATCGGCCAATGAATGAGGGTCGTTATGTGATCACTGTGTCGTATGGAGGGCAAGAAGTACCTCATAGTCCATTTGAGTTAAATGTTGGACCTTACAAAGAGTCTAAAATTTGTGCATATGGACCAGGATTGGATGGAGGTGTTGTTGGATACCCAGCTTGTTTTACTGTGGATACAAATGGAGAAACAGGATCACTAGGTGTGTTTTAAATACAGTATTAGTGTTGGTTGTGTTAAAATCTAAAGTATTTGAGCAACAGAAAATGACTTTCATTCTTTAATAACATAGAAAAAAATTGAACAACTTTTAAAATTTTGAAAGATAGTTTTAAATTATTTCATAACAAGAAAAATATTTAGCCTAGTCCATTTTCTGAAATATAAAATTTTAAATTTTTTTATTAAATCTTATATCTAGTCTTAAATTTTAAGATTGCATAGTTGAAGTATATCAACATGTCTTATTTGAAATAGATAAGCTAGTTACCTTTTTTCTTTTGCAATTGTAATATAGTTTTTCAGTTAAGCAAAGTAACATGTATTCATAAAAAAGGAACATATGATAACTGCCATAGATTTTAAGAATAGTATTTTTTATACTGTGGGTTCAAAAGATGGACAGGTCTTGAAGTATTCAGTTTAACTAGAAATAAAACCAGCATCTTTGACTCATTTAATAAAAAAAACTAAAATGGTGGGAAAATTTTGCCAAGAACTTGAAGCACATTTCCCATGTTGTTGGAATTCATGATTTCAGAAGGTGCAAATTTTCCATGGTGGTTGGGATCCACACTTGTGCAGACTAAGTCTCCTGTAGTTTTACCAGAGTTAATAAGTTAACATTTCCATAAAAAGTTAATACGTTGGTTCTGTAGGGCTATTATAACTTCATGTGTAAACCAGAAGTTTATTTTTAATTTGATTAGTTTTGTGCTACAGACCTCCAACAAATAAGAAAACTTCCAAACAAGTAATGTCAGTGTGTGGGTTTCATTTTGATATTGTGATAATAAAGGCTGTATTAAAAAATGTAACAGTTTGTGTTTTTACCAGTGGTTTGTAATAGGTCATTATGATCAACATTTAAATCCCATATAATAGACATTAGAAGATATAGGCCATCTCCTTCATGAGTGGCTCTACAGGACTGACATTTTATTTCCTTAATCAGCATTAACTGCTCTTTTACAGGGTTGTGGAGTGAAATTACATGGATATCATTTTAAGAACTACCTTTTAATAATTATGGGGAGGTTAGTGAGGGCTAACAAGCCCATTAACCTGATTCAGTCAATAAGATTAGGTATTCTCTTGATCCAAAGTTATTAGTAATTTTAATCAGTTAGTTAGTTCTCAAAATATAGTTGTTAAGATCTGTTTTATCAGTTCTGTCTGAGTTTCTAGTATCTGAGTTTGCACCACTTTTCCCTCCTCTCTGTCTTAAGAGAGAAGCTATGTGAGGCTGTGAAACTGCACTCTAAAAGACTCTTGGCTAACTAAGCTTGCAACATATGTCATCTATATCTACTACTGTTGGTAATGACTTGCAGATTTTGAACAATGCTTAAGTTTGAAGGTGGCTCAACAGCCTGCCAGAGTCAAATTTGTCCTTCAAAAATTCAAGTGAAATGTAAAGTTCTCTGAGAAAGGAATAGATTTCATGACACGTTCCTTCCAAGTGTTGATCATGGGCTTTCAAAGGAGTAAAAAAAAGTTTTCTAAACCCCTCAAATTAAACCATCTTTTTGTAACAAAGATAATCTTAAATTATACCAGTGACAATTTAAATATAATAAACTAGTAAGTTGTTGAAAGATTCAATGTTGATCCTGTCACACATAAACAAAAGTGGAAACTTACCAAATTTTAAATATTGGGTAGCAAATATTCAAGAGAATTTTCTGATACTGTAACAAATGTGATACCATTAATCAGTATCACAAATGTGTCCCCTCGCTAGTACCGTGGTAAGTCTATGGATTTACAATGCTAAAATCAGAGGTTTGATCCCCTTTAGGTGGACTTGGCAGATAGCCTGAAGTAGTTTTGCTAAGTGAACATGTGAGCACACTTGTAACATTTCCAAGCTGCACTCTGCAAGAGAGAGAGAGAGAGTTCAGTGCACAAAATGGCATTTGCACAAGTTCAAAGAACTGCATGAACTAAAGATGCAATTGAATTGATTCTGCAGGTTTTGACTTTCAATAAGAAGTAATTTGTGGAATAAGCAGAGTAAACAATTACTCTTCAATAAAGTTAACTTTAGTATACAGATTTGAAAACTAAATTGGAACTTTGGGTCATTTATTTGGAGCATTAATACATTTTTCTAAGTTTTTAGGAGAGGGAGGGTAGTTTTGTAAAATACTAGTTCTAACATCTCTTTTAGAAGGAACAAATGAAGGTGTGAGATGCCAGGAATAAATGACGTTTTGTTATCTTAGTTTGCAAGAATCTGGTGTGGCCGTTCAGAGAATTGTAAGTGGTAGCTAGCCTTGGAAAAACAATTTTTCTAAAATTTTATGAGCCATGAAAGTTTATTTCTAAAGTTTTTTGTTTTTTTTTTTTTTTTTTCCATACAGGATTTTCTATTGAAGGTCCATCTCAAGCCAAAATTGAGTGTGATGATAATGGAGATGGATCTGCAGATGTGAAATATTACCCAATGGCTCCTGGTGATTATGCAGTTCATATTTTATGCAATAATGAAGACATTCCTAAATCTCCATTTGTGGCTCAAATTTTACCTAAGACTGATTACTTTCCAGAAAAGGTAAAAAATAAAAAATAACTCACTGTAACCAAAATGTTTTTCATGTACTTCTCTGTATAAAATTTTAGTGATGTGGGTTTGGATTTGGTAAATAAGGTCTTTTTCATACTTAGTTTTCCAAAATTCCAGAATGATCGGTTTTTTGTTTCCTTGTTTTAAACCTTTAGGCTTAATTTTTAATTTTCTGATTTTTGTGATTAATATTAGTTCTATTTTGGGAACTTGTAAGCCTTGGTCCTTATATTACTAACTTGTATTCTTGATTAATTTAGTGTTAATTTGTACACCTATAGCTGTAATGTAGTTTAGTTTATTTTTCTGCTTTAATAATCAAGGAGGAGTATAATCTGTATTTTGTTAACATCTTATGTTGAATTTATTTGGACTTCATGACCTAAGTTTTGGATATAGTCCAAATTTTATTCATTTTTTTAAGGTTGAAGCATTTGGATCTGGAATTGATAAATACGGAGTGACGAAGAACAAGCCAGTAGACTTCACAGTAGACACTCGTAAGGCAGGTGGCCATGCTCCTCTTGACATCAACATAATTGATGAAGAATACCGACCAGTGGACCTGAAAGTTCAGGACAACAAAGATGGCACATACAGATGTAGCTACTGCCCAACCAAAAGCAACAAACACACAATACAAGTCAACTACGGAGGTGTAGCCGTCCTTAATAGTCCATACAGAGTAAGTTCATTTCTTTCTATTTGTTTTGTAAGTTAATTTGTTTATTTTGAACAAACATTGCATAGAACAATAACTTGTTTATTTTGGGGAACTGCAGAGGAGGTAAAGGAAATCTATAAAGAGTAATACTGTGAAACGTGGAATTTATACTCTTAAAGTTGACCATTTCTGAAGTGTAAAAGGTGGACCTGTAGTTTATGGCAGTCTGGAAATTTATAACATATCTCTTTTTTTTTTTTTTTGCCTATGACCTGAGTCTCGGAATAATCATGCAACTGTTAACTGTCTGGTGTAATATACCAGCTGATAAGAATTAATTATTGGTTCTTTCAATCATTTATTATTCTTCTACCAAAGTCCTCAAAATAAGCTATCATGAGTGGTTGTAATATAACTAGTTTTATTAAGAAAAATGGTCCAAGTAACTAAGGTCTAAAACATTCTGAACTAAAACTATATTTATCCATAAGCTTGAAAACCATGTTATTAGTGTTGTATAATATCCTGAGTGCAATATTTTAAACTAAATGCATACTAACTTGATGGAGTTAATTGTAAAATAAGCTGTTTTTTAACCTTAAGTGAATGGTTCTACTTCCAGTGTGAAATTCATTTACAATCAAACTTTTTTTTTAGCCATGATGCAGCAGGACTTGTATTTAGATCTCAAAATAAGTATCGTGTTTGGGCTCAGAAGGGCAAATCCTTTAATTTGATTGTTTGACTACCAAGGTCTGATTAATTTCTCTAATCCTGCTTAAAAGAATTTTAAATTTGAGGGTCAGCTGGTAGATTAATAAAATCATATTGGTTATAAGTGTGCTCCACAGTTGCTATTGCTTACACAAAAATATAGGTAACTTAAAAAGAGAGAAAAAGGTCTACTATATTATTTAACTAATCCTACTTAAAAGAATCTCAAGTGCTAAGGCTAGTGAGGATTTTCCTCATGGTTTGAGCAAACCTGACTTTTGTTGGATGTCGTTCCTTAGCTTTAGAGATGTGTTTAAAGTATTCATTAAAAAGTGTTTTTTCTAACATCCATTTTCACGTTTTGCTCAGTACTAACAGTAATTAAATTGACCTTACTTATTACAGGTTTTAGTGTCCGAACCTACAGATTCGTCCAAAGTGCGTGTGTTTGGTCCAGGAGTGGAAAGTGGAGTCAAAGAGAAGACTCCTACACACTTTAATGTAGATGCACAAGGTTGTGGTCAAGGTATGGTGAAAATGGCTAGTGTAAAAACTGTAAAATAGACAAGCCAGAAAGAGGGGCATTTAAAATTACCTTAAATCATGTTAAACTTGAAGTAACAGCCCTACCATATAGGAGAGCATGTTCAAAACTACCAAGGTGACCAGAATTGGTAATGCAATGAATAGTTTTGTAGCATTTTGTAATAGTTCATTTACCTGAATACATTTTACATTGTTGTGTAACATAATTAGTTATTAGATATTGTATTCATTGGCAACAGAATGAAATTTTGTTTGAAATATGACTTAATTTAAAGGGTTTAGTTTGCCTTTTTTTAAACTTTCAGTGCTGTTTCTGTTTACAGTATGAGTAACAATCGTTATTTTAAAAGTCCAATAAACTTGGACGTAGCAACAGTTACGATCAGGCACTTGTGTGCAAAATGTTTGAAGGGAAGGAGTTCTAATTGTAATGTTAAAAGCTAGCATGTATTTTGCAAAGCAAAGTTAGCATTACATCATGCTAATGCTGCAGGGGTGTGGGGGACACGACTCTTTCAAGCATCAAAATGCTCTTTTTTTTTCATCATAAGAGTGTAGAATGTAAGGAACATTTAACACCATTAACTATGTAGGGGTGAAAAAAATAAATTGTATGGCAACAATAGGGAGTGGGAGTTGACTGAACCTTTGTCTTCTCCCTTGTATGACTGATTTCATTATTAGTCATATTGTGACAAATTGTTGTGTAGAAACAATTAATATAGTTACTGTAGTATTTTAGTTTTTGTAAATTTAGCACTTTGAATCTTTATCCGTTTCTAGAAAAGGAAGTGTATGCACATGCATACATATATATTCTATTCAATAAACAGTAAATTATGTGTATCTGCCCTATTGTTAAAAGTACAATAACTTGCTGTATATTCCAGGAGATGTTAATGTAGTTGTGAGTGATGATCGTGGTGACCTGCTTCCTGTTCATGTTCAGGATAACGGAGATGAAACATACACAGTTGAATACATTCCCCCTACGTGCGGAGACTACAAGGTAATTGGTCTATTAAATTAATTTAAGAAATTACTTTTGAATCAGTATTTATTATTTTGGAGAAGAAAAGTCCATATTCAAAGATGGAATCTGATGTTGAAATTAATATATTAAATAATGTGATTAACCATATAAATCAAGTCCAAATGTAAGTTTTATACTGAAAGAATATAACCTCAAACTCTTCTATTCATGAAATAAATATTACATTAATTAATTAGATACATTAATTTAAATTTCCACCATTTTTAACTTCTAAAGTTAATCCATATTTTTTCATTATAGTTGGTCATATCTTGGTCGATAAACTGTACATTTCTGAATGTTAAACTTAATTGACTACTATTTAAGAAATGATCTGTTAAGTATAATGGTTATCAATTTTGAATCTAGTGTACTTTTTATTAATATTTGATATTGGAGTTCTATAAACTGATCTAGCACATGTTGGTACAAACAGCCTGAACATTCACTTCATGAAGATAAAAATGTTTGTTTATATGTTATGGATTTGAATTCTTTTTACATAGTAATCACATTCTTAATCTGTTTTAACCAGTGTGCCATTTTTCAAAATTTATTCAAGAATATAATTGTTTTTCTTTGCTTAGTTAAATGTACGAATAAGATTACACTTGTTTACAACATGTACAGACAGAGGAATAGTAATGCCTTGTTTCTCCACCAGGTAATGGTGCTATTTGCTGGAAAGGAGGTGCCAGCAAGCCCACTTTATGTACATGTCAAACCAAAAGTAGATATTAGTAAAGTGAAAGTTGATGGTCTAGAGCCAAGTAAGTTATATTGGTTTTTATTTTCAAATTTCCATAATAATAAAAATCAATGTTTCTTATTAGCCGTAATTATTTTGAAATTTATTTTCCATGTTAATGTTTAGCGAATACAAAACTTGTATAAAATCAAGCAATAGTGGTAAATACATTCTTTATTTGTTACATTTGTGTATGCATAATTTGATAATGTTTTTATTTGTGAATAAGAGCCAACTTTTATTGTTGGTCTTTATTTATACCAAACTAAGAGATAAATGAGTCTTTCATCAACTGCAAACATTTAGCAACATAAATTGGGGATTTACTCTAAATTTGTATTTTCACAACACCTACAAACAGTTTAGAGTATTGTGCAATTGGTATAATTTCTCCTAAGAGCCATATTAGTGTTTGAACAATTTAAAATATTTTGGTTTTCTGTTGCAAATCAGTGAGTAATAAGTAACTTTATCTAGAAGACAAGTTTTGTACATGTGTTTTTATGATTGTATTTACGTAAAATAATTTTATTTATTTTCTTTATAAAGATAACTTCTGAAAACCTTTATACCATGATGTAAAACTGGTGTAATCTAACCAGTATCTAATCAACCTACAGTAAATGTATGGTTGTTCTGAGTGTTACTCTAAAAATAAATATCAGGTTTTATTGTTTGCCGAGAGTGATTACAACTGTAACAACTCTGATATTGAATGAAATTCTGGGAAACGTAAAGCTTTACTAGAACTGTAATGATTATTCTTATCATGTTCTTCTTTGCATTGGTTTTTTCTTCAGTACAATCTTTTGTTAAATGGCATTACAACATTTTAGTTTTATCTTACTTTTTTTTCTATCTGTAATGTTTAAAAGAATGACTTTATATCATGTTTGATTTTATGATGCATCAATTTATATTATATTCAAGCTAACAAAGTTTTTTTAAATTAAGAATTGCAATAAAAAATTTTGTAAAATCAAAAATGTTTGTTTAGAGGTCAGTTCTCGGAGAATGTTGTTTGTGAATAATTGAAAGGCCATTAGTTCTGCCAGTATTCTCATATTGTTAATTACTACTAAACTAACAAAAGCTTTGTATGTGTAAGATTCTTAACAGTAACCTTTGCTTGAAGTTAAATGTCTAACCAGTTCAAAGAAATGTGATTTTAAAAAATGTTCTAGTGCTCAAAATGATTTAGAAAATGTGTAATTATGATTGAACAACATTTAACTTGATTGATCATTAAAGTTGAACAAGAAATTGTTATTGGTTAGAATTTGCATTGGTAAAACAATTTGCTTCTGCACTAGATTGAAAGCAAACAGTTTATTATTGTTATTGTTTAACATTGAATAACATACATCAGTAAAATCTGACTAACCATGCTTTCTTGTAACTTGAATGATAAGTTTTTCTTCACTGAAGCTTTGTGTATACAGCCTGTACATTTTGTGAGGAATAATTTAAATATGCATACTTGAGCTACATGAATTATATTATGATTTTGTAATTAATTCAATGATTAATAAAAAATCGTTTTGGTGTGGCTAGGAATATTAGCCCAGAATGTTGTTAATGTGTGGATACAAATTTTGTGCTAATGTGTGGTGAGAAAACACTTGGGCAAAGAAGCTGCTAATTTTGTTGGTAAAAAGCTAAGATTTGTGCTGTTTAAAAGACTTGCTGATATGAGAATATGTTGATAATGTATTAATAGTACATGAAGATGTGAATATTGTGAAATACCGACACTGTAGCATGACCAACGTGTCCGAGTTATCGGTATTACTTGTTATTTAAAAAAGCTTGTTTTAACTGTTACTTAACCTATGATTATCACCTATATTTAAAGACTTATGATGATGTAAATGATACATTGGTAAGTTAACTTGTCTGAAATCATCCTTTCACTTAACAAATTAAACTATTAATTGGAAAACCAATGTTAAGCACATAAGCCCCCAAAACTTGGTTAATGTATACCTTGTTCAATTGAACCAATCTAATGTTAAGGACTAACAAAATAATAAATCTCTAATAGATGAATCACTTTCTTAACTGTACAAAATAACTGTTCATTTGCATTGACCAGATTTATCTTGTCTTTCCTATCAGCACACTTCTTTTATTTCTAGCCTATTTAGTACATTAAAACATTGTAACTGTTGATATACAGGAATGGAATTTTATTGCAACAATTGTTTAATCATTTCCATAACTTTTGACTTCTACCTTTTTCATCTGTAAACAATATTTACTACTGTAATTTACTTCTGATTTTACAAGGGTTGTCTTTTTAACTTGGGCAATCTCGAGAAATTGTATTTAAAATACTATTTAGTTTTTCTTTTTGTGTCTAATTGTAACAAAGAGCACGTGTTATTCTCTAATTACATTAACTAAGTAGTGTTAACTTTGTAGTAACTGTTAGGTTTGTCCATATAGATCTAATCAAACGTTATATTTCTCATGCTGATTAATAATTTATTAACTCTGCACTAAATCATTTTTCTTGCTATGATCAGACAGTTTGCCCATGTTATTAATGTGAACTAGATAATGTTTCTAATCTGAACAAATGTCTCCTAGTTACTCTCTAACTGGTTATAGTTTTTACCAAATTAACTATTGACTTTACCTTGTTTTTTCCTTGCTTATTGCGTACTAGGTCCGTAAAGATGTTTTTCAACCAAATGCCATTCTCATTCATTGTTTTCAGAACCATGGTTTTGGTATTGCCATGAAGCATGTTTATTGTGCAGATTACTGACTTACTAACTGTTGATTAGATCTGTCTGAACCTAATATCTAAATAGCAGCATAAGAACTTAGGCAGGCTGAATAGGCTGCCCTGTCTACTTTCGTCCAATCAGCTGCTCCGATAAACTCCCTGCAGCAGTTCAGAGTTATTACCAAAGGGGCTGGTGGCTGCCATGCTGACTTCTCCATTAGTATTACCAGCCCGTCAGGATGGAAGATTCAAGCTCACATCATTCCAACGGCTGAAGGATTTTTAGTTAACTTCCTACCAACAGAGGTTGGAGAACACATGCTGTCCATATCTTTCAGTGGAACTCCGGTCTACACAGTGCCCTTCCTTATGGTAGATGCTAATGATTATCGTAAAGTTAGAGCTTATGGTCCAGGTCTATCACGTGGATATAGAAACAGAGCTGCAGAGTTCATGATTGATACTAGAGGTGCAGGTCAGGGCAACCTGGGAGTGACTGTAGAAGGCCCTTGTGAAACTGTCATCAAGTGTAGAGACAATGGTGATGGCACTTGCTCCGTTGCCTACTTCCCCACAGAAATTGGGCACTATTCTGTAAACATCACATTTAATGGTCATCACATTCTTGGATCTCCATTTGATGTCTTCGTCGTATCGGATCTGTTTGTCCGGAACATCAGAGTCACTGGCCTAGGCATACAGCCTCATGGTAGGCACCTGTCCAGTGTGTATTCTGCTCAGCATGCTCAGTTCTTCAACTTGTGTTGTACACATGTTTGTTAATTTACTACATTGTTATCTGTTTTGTTTTATTTTAAAAAAGTGTATTCAACCTTTTTAGGTTTTAGTACAATGTCTAAACTTAACTCTTTTTGTTATTTACAAATAATTCTGTTTAAAACCCATTGCCCATTTCCTTTGAAAAATACACAACTTCTTCATAGAGCCACTGTAAGATTTTTGTTGTTGTTGTTGTTTTTTTTTTTTTTTTTTAGTTAATTAGAACATTTTTGTTTCCTAAACAACCTTTAAGATGTTTGTTATTTTATTGACTGGTAACACTAACCAAGAGCTAACAATATATAGTAAAATAAGGCATGAATAAAGGTTCAAATTTGGCTGTGATGTTTCTAGAGTGAGATAACACTTGTTTCTTCACTGAGGCCTCCTTCATGTTAAAGTCCTGAAGAAGGCCACAGCATAGAAACCAAAACATGTTAAACTCTGGAAATGGATGAAAGCAGTCTATTGAAGCCAAAACTTTATCATATCCATTCCACTGTCTAAAATACAGTGCAAGAATTTTTCTGTGCAAATTTCAATTTTATTCTGGCAAGTTTCTCTTGTTGGTTTTTTACTACTTTTAGTTCCTTATTTAACAGTTTTTGTATAGTCGACTAATAATACATGTCAAATTTATGTGAATGTAATAATAATAATAATAATAATGAAATACTTACATTTGACTGAAGTGCATAAATGTAGTTAAATTTTCTTTTTAGTTTTTCATGCGAGACATCATATACAGAACATACTCTTAACATTATTTGCTGTTTCCTCTAAATGTTTTGTACATTAATAGAAAAGCACTATAAACAATTTTTTACATTTAACTTCTATTTAATCATTTAAAATGTATAAATATTCTGAAAAACAAATGAATAATTTTGGATTTATATGCTTTTATTACTCGCCTGTTAAGAAAATAAAGTGGATTATGAATTTTCAAACATTGATGTGTAATAATAACTCTAATAGTAGTAATAGTATTAGTAATAGTAATAATAATAGTAATAATAATAATAATATATATTTTCACTCTTCATTTTCAAAATATGTTAATGTGTTTTGTTTAATTTAAACATTAAACATTACCACTTTCTATAATGAAATGATGCAATTCGCATCCTGTTATGTTTTTAGGTGTTTTTGTGGATTCACCAACAGAATTTGTTGTGGATGCTCGAGCTGCTTCTAAGCGCAGTGATGCTAAAGTTCACTGCACCATCACCAATCCTTCTGGAGCTCACACAAGTCCACTGGTGCAAAACTTTAATGATGGTACCTATAAGATCTCGTACACACCTTTAGAAGAAGGTAGGTTTAACTTAACACTTTTTAAAATAAATTGCACAGTGATAAGTAGGATAGTTTGTTTTTTTTCCGTAATATTTTTGTTTTATTTTTCAGTATGTTATTTTAAAATTTAATTTCTAAACCATTTTTCAAAAGTATGTAACTTCTGAAATTTGTATGTGAATTTACCCCAACATTTTTATTTTGCTGTTTAATTTTATATTTAATGAATTCTTGATTTAATTTAGTGATCGACACTTAACATCAGCTGTTTCTAACATTTTAACGAGAAAATGCTTTGATTTGTAAAATAACTCTTAACAATGTTTGAAAATGATAATAAAGCATAGCAATATACCAGAATCTTTTACATATCTGATACTAACAAAATGTTTGAAGACTGATTCTTTAGAAGACTCGTTTAATATGAAGGCTGCTCTTCCAGTTAAAACAAGCAGATGTTAAATATGCTGTAAAAGACTGTTGACAACTTACAGTATTCTAATTTATCATATAATACTCTTCAGTGAAACTGTTCCCTTAATGATACAATAGTTAATTTTGTTTGGCTATTTATAATTAATCCATACTTAGTGCTGTAGTCAATATATATTAACAATATTTTACTGAAAGTAGTCTGCACTTTGTATAAAGCTTCTTAAAGTTAATTTGTAACCTGAGAAAGAGCAAGGATTTTTTAAAAGACAAAATTAGCAGGTTTTTTGTTTTGGGTAACCAGCTTTGTTAATATTCATGTTTGTAGTAAACAGGGATAAAACATACCTTGCTATGTTTATAAACAAACAGATTTCTTGTTTGCTTATTTTTGGATATAACACCATAATAAAACTTCGATGCAAAAACGTTTCACTTCTTTCTTTTTTTTTCTCAATTTCTTTAGGTTATCACACAATAGATATATCATATGATGGAGTACCTGTCCCAGGAAGCCCTTTTAAGGTCAATGTAACTAAAGGATGTGATCACAAAAAGTGCCGAGCATTTGGACCTGGGTTAGAAAAAGGCTTTGTTGACAAGGTGTTTATAATCTTTTCATTAGAGATCTTGCACACCCACTTACTTTAACTTGCACACCCACTTACTTTAACTTGCACACCCACTTACTTTAAACAGACAACATATTATCATACTAGCTGGAGAACCTGTCCTTTGTGTGGAAGCTAAATTAATAATTATCTAAAGATATCTTTGACAAATTTGCATTCCTTGTACATAATTATAAAAAAAAAAAAAAAAAACCATTAAAAACTGCAAAAGTAATTTTAACCACAAGCCTGCATGTATCTACACGTGGTCCCAACAAAGCATGGGTAAAAAAAAAAATGCAAAAACATCCATAAAATGAATAACTGAAAATTCCTATGTACATTCCCATGGATCTAAAGAACTTCCTTACCAACTTTAGTGAAGATCCATCAATGTCCTGTGAAGTAGGACATGCAACAGATAGTAGTACTACTACTTTATAGAATGTCCTTATTTAAGAAACTTCCATAGAATATTTAAAAGTACAACACATTTTCTATGACAAAATTTAATGACAAAAACACTTGATAATCATTGATTAATTTCAGGTAAACCTAGTAAGCATTCATAACTTTTAGTGTATATAATGTCTGTGCAATGATTCATGCATATGAATATTTAGCTAGCATGTGTTGTAGATCTAAAGTTTTTGAAATGTATTATTAAAGGGTCATGGGCAATTTGAAACTTGCTGTCTTTTGTAGGTCAATGTGTTTACAGTAGACATAAAGAGTGCTGGAACAGGCAGCTTGGGTCTAGCTATCGAAGGACCTTCTGAAGCCAAAATGACCTGTCAAGATAATCGAGATGGGACCTGCACAGTTGAGTATATTCCTACAGAGGCTGGTGACTATGATATTCTGATAAACTTTGCAAACCAGTCAATTCCAGGTAAGAGTTCACGTTGTAATCTTTTGTGTTTTACAGACAGTACCTTCCAAAAAATATTCACCTCTACCAATAATGTTACATTTTAATGAAATGCAAGTGATGTAAACAATTTTGTTTTGGTAATGCACTTGTTTTAATTCAAAACTCCCTTCATACATAAGAGTATCAAGTGTAATTGAAGTTGAATGTCAGCAAAACTGGAAATAAAATATTTATTGAAATATGCTGATTGTATAAGTATTCAGCCCTCTACCTCAGAACTTTTGAGGAAACACCTTTTGGCAGCAATTAGTGCTGCGATTCTTTTTGAACAAGTTTCTATCAGCTATGCACAGTGGGATGGTGTAATTTTTGCCCATTCTTTGTAGCAAAATGACTACTCCTAACAAGTTCATTAAGGATCATTGATGAACTGTAATCTTGAAATCTCTCAAATTTTCTATTGGATTCAAGTCAAGACTTTGAATGGGCTGTTCCAGGTCAGTCATTCTCTTTTGAAACCACTCGAGTGTGGCTTTGACCTTTGCTTTGGCTCATTGTCCTGCTGAAATGTGAATTTTTTGACCCCATTTTAGATTCTTGGCTGAATCAAGCAAGTTTTCCTCTGGTGCAAAGTACAAGCAAATCTAATCTTTCCCTTGGTTTTTACAAACCTTCTAGTTCCTTCTGATGAGAAACATCCTCTCTGACATGTTGCTGCAACCACCATGCTTAACAGCTGAGATGGTGTTAATGGGGGTGCTGTTTTGGGCTTGTGACAGACCTAATTCTTTAAATTTAGACTAGAAAACTCAGATTTTGTCTTGTCTGACCACAAAACCTATCTTTCACATGTCTTCAGTATTGATTACATGCTTTATCATAAACTCTATACAAGACTTAAGATTCTTTTATAGGTAGACTACTTGCTATTTGACTATACAGGCCAACATTGTGTAGAGACTGGGATGCAATCCGTATGAACATAGCCTTTCATCTCAGATGTAGAACTTTTACAGACCTTTCAAAGTCACTGTTGACTTCATAATAGCATTCTTAACCAGTTTCCTACTTACCAAGCTGTTTCATTTGGAAGAGTTGCCTGATCTTGGTGGTAGGAAGCATATTTCACTTTATGATGGACTTCACTGTACTCAAAGGGGTGACTTTGAAATATTTGTGTAACCTTTTCCTGGTCTCTTTTCTACCACTGTCCCTGACTTGTTTGGACATGGTCTTCATGGTTGGTTTGTTTTATCACTGTGACTTGTGGCTCTAACAGATGTGTTTACAGTTAAACTGTTTATACACTAAACCTTATACTACTTTTGTAGTTTTTCAAATCAATAAATTTCACCTGAACTCGTTTAGGTTGCCATAGCAAAAGGGTTGAGTACTCCAATTTTCTTTTAAAATTTAACATAGTTACATAATATCAGTTTTTCATATTTTTTCTTTAGTATGTTTCATTATTGCAAGCTTGGATGGCAATATGATGTGAAAATTTTGCAGGGGATGAATACTTCTTGTTAGGTATAGTATCTGTTCAAGTTCATATGCATTAATATAAAATCAAGTTAGTTAAGGTGTTTGAGTTACATTATAATTAGTTTAACTTTCCTATATGTAAATGTAGCTCATAGTAGAACATAATTCCTTCGACATTACATCAAGTTTAACACCAAACATGAAACAATTGTTGTTCGTCAGTAGTTAACAATGGAGTGCTAGATTTGTGTTAAATGTAACATAAGGAAATATGTTTTATATGGCTGAATATGTCACTACTGCTGTTTTTAAAAGACCATATGCAATGATGAAGCTTGGTACCTTGGTGTCGTGTTCAAAGGCACGCATGTAGTTATAAGGCTCAGTGTGTGGAGTTCTAATTAAAAACTTTTGTGCAAAAAGTAACATATATTTTAAGTTGTATGTTTTTAGTTCATTGGACCTTTTTAGTGTTTTGTTGATAGGAAGTCCCTTCAAGGTGCCAGTTACCTTTGACCTTGATGCTTCTAAAATCCAAGCCTATGGTCCTGGTGTTGAGTCAGAAAACTGCCGAGTTGATCTACCCCTTCAGTTTACTGTAGATGCTAAGAAAGTGCCTAAAGCTCCTCTTGCAGTGGAAGTTCAGTCTGAGTATGGTGAGTAGAGCTCTTTCTTTCCTCAATAAATAAAGCAATGCGACTGATTCATTAGACTAGTTCAAAATTGAGAGCTAATGTGGAGTATTGATTCTTTTAAGGGTTTGAATACAATACAGGTCTGTCAAACAGTGAAAGGCTGTGAGGGTGTGAATTTTACTAGTTTCTTTTAATGTTGACTATTTTTTAAACTCGAAATAAGTATCAAAGATAAAAAAATAAAATTAGAAAGCCTAATTAATTTGTCATACTTTCTATTTCTTATTTCATTTTGTTTACCTAGGAAATATAACTTTAGTTCTCATTAGAAATAAAAATAGCCATGATGAACCAGCAAGGCACAGTGGGAAACTGCATTTACACTTCAGCAGTGAAATAACTGCACATTATAATAAGTCAATCCTAAGCAAATTGGCAGTGTTCTAATATCAAAACTCCTTATTTTTAAGGTTGGATTTGTAAACGTTCTTTGAATAGCATTCTTGTTCAACCTGAAAAATTTGGAAACCTCATTGACCTTTCAAACAATTGTAAAGCAATTTCTTGTTCTTATTGAGTAGCTGTATAAGATTACTTCACGAATAAGAATAATGATAGTTTTAAAACTATTTTAGTAATGTCATGCAAAATGAAAGTTGAGGGAATAGAAAAAAAACCACAAAAGGATTTTTCAGAAAGTATAAAAGAGAAGTTAAAGGCTCATTAGATCAAATCATTTATTTCTTCTCTTAATTGCTGTTTTAGGGAAGAATTACTTAGCATTATTGCTTTGATTCATTTCATGAAATTGCTAATAAATTTAGATCTTATAAAACTTATTTCCACTGTGTGTGTGTGTTTCCACAACTTATTGCAGATGGTGAAAGACATTTTTTGGGTTGATGTTGTGGGTTCAAGCACATAACTTTAACCTTTAACTGATTCTCCTGATTTACTGAAGATTTTTTTTGTTCTTTGTCTACAGACATTATCCATCATTACTTAAGGATGGCAACAAGAAATGATAAGAGGCATAATTTTGTTTTAATTCTCTTGTATTGTTTCTGGTTTTGTTAGGTGCTGTGCCAAAAAAGCCAGAGATTAAAGACAGAGGAGATAACTTGTATGATGTTACCTACTTTGCTTCTCCAGAAAATAGTTTGTGTAACCTTAAAGTCACATATGGAGGTCAAGACATTGAAGGAAGGTTAGTCAGTCAGAACTTTTCTTTTTCAGAAATAAGTATAAATTGTAACTAATTGCATTCCTGAGATCTTGGGTTAGACATAAACACTGTTTCTAATGTTTGTTTTTTAATTTAAAAAAAAAGGCTTAATAGCATCATAAAACTTAAATTTCAACATTAAGAATGCATGATAATTTAAGTATAACGTTAATTTTAACTAAAATTCATTAATTTCTTGAATCCATGTCTGTGTTTGTATTAAATTTCTATTGTTTCAAAAAACACATCTAGTATTTTTCTGCACCCTTGTAACTAATAACTGTACATTTTGTTAAATTTATTCAATTAGTCTTGGCTTTCCATATTGCAATAAAATGTTACTTGTATTAAAGTTCAACAGATTTTGTTATATTTCCTGGAATTAACGTATTCTTGATTTCCCAGAGTAAGACTGGATAATGACAGGAAACCTTACTCTTAGTTCATTTTTGAATCTCGGTCAATTTTAGTTTGCTTGTTTTTATCTTTGTGTTATAGTATTTGTACAGTTTAATAGGATTAATTACATTTCATCACTTCAGATTTTGATTTGTATTTTGTTACTTGGGAATTTCACATGCCTTAAAGTAAAAGTTGCAAAGTATTTAACAACTCTTAATTGCAGTTTACTTTTGTAAAGTTCTTTATTTGTGGAACATTTATTTATGAAAGATTTGCTTTCTTACCAGTCCATTCCAAATGCTTGTTAAGCCAACCTATGAACCTGAAAAAGTACAAGTTTATGGTGCTGGAGTTGACAAGAAAGGTGTACTTGCTAGTTTACCAACAGAATTTACTATTGACACTAAAAAAGCAGGTTTTGCTGAGCCAGAAGTATACATAAAGGTAAAAATTCAGTTTTGTTTCAGCTTTCAAGTTACATTTCCTTTCATTTAAAATGCATGTAGTTCTCAGTTGATACTTGCTTTTACAGGCATATATTTAACATCCAGTCCAATAGTTGGAGTTGTATTTTGTTTGTTTATTTCCACACAAAGCTTTCTTATACATTCTTGTATTAATTGTTAACATAGATTTAAACCTTTTTCAATATTTAATTTCATATCTTCATGGCCATATTTTCATACCTTAAATAAAACTCTTACCCCCCCCCCCTCACAAAATTCCAGTTTGTGGTTATGGCTGCATATGTTGTCCAATCCAAGATTCAATTCCTTAGTTCTGGAGCTGTTTACTTTGTGGTTCTCTCAAGTTGTTAATAAGGAAGACTACAAAATGTACTTTCCAGTGCAAGTTTTGCACCTGCCTCAATATGAACATTTCTACATGTTACATGTTTGAGAAAATGCTCAATAAAACACCTCACTTTTTAGATTATGGTTTTGTTTCAATTTGTAGCTCTCCCAATCCCCTGAATTTGTCATCAGCTCAAAGATTTTCAAAATATATCCAAGTAAACGTTCCTAACCTACTATTGTGAACTTATTTAAACTTTGTAGACTTTTGTATCATTAGCTTTAAGTTTTATGTAAATGCAAGGACAAGACCATACTTATAAATGAAAATAATCCAAATGTGCAGTCATCTTTAGGCCTCATATTATGTACTTGTCTATTCTTGCATTCTGTGTCTGTCTTATCTCTGAAATGTGCAGCCTTAAGTGGAAAGCAGTCTTCTATACTAATATAGAAGAACAAAAAAATATACACTAATTTTTTTTTTTTAATTATTTTTTTTAGCCCTAACTTGTAAATCCATCATTCTTGTACTTCAATTTGAAAACCAATTGATACAAATTTAAGACAGTCCTGATGCTTTTATATCTTAAGACATCGTAAAACAACACAACCTACACTGCTCTTATAAGTAATATAAACTGCATTGGTCTTTACTAAATAAAACATGTTACACCTTTTTGTAATACTTTATGATTTTACATAAAAAAAAAAAACACTTAAACCTTCAGTGATAAATGGTACTTGATAAGTTTGTCTTTGTTTAAGGGGCCAGATGGTAAAAAAAGGAAAACCAAGCTAACAAACAACAATGATGGGACATATAGTGTCAGCTATGTGCCTGATGATTTGGGTGAATATGAAGTTTCAGTTTCTTATGGTGGTCAAGAAGTTCCTAATTCTCCTTTCCTGGTCAGCAGCTACCCAGTTGGTCAACCAGAGAGATGTCGTATCACAGGTTAGTTACGTGCATGTGTGTTTTTAAAAAGAATAATTCAAAATTTAACTTCAGTTTTGATTTTATGGATCAAAAACTTTCCTCCAGTCAAACTCTTCTAGCTCATAATTGTCTACAAATTAAATATTTAAAGATAGTGTTAAATTAAAAATTAGGTATAAAATCAGTTAACAAAACTGGTATCATTGTGAAATGTGAAAATACAAATGAAAGATGATTTTATTTAGTTTGTCTATTATTATTGTTTATAAATACGAATTTCTATTTTTTTCTTTTCCAGAGGGTGTACAGGAAAAGATAACAATTGGGGAAGAATATTGTATCACAGTGAATGCAGAGCAGGCAGGAAAGGGTGCTGTCAACTGTCGTATTTCCAGTACGTCTGACTCGTCTGTTTCTGATGCAGATATTGAAGTGGAAGATAATGGGGATGGCACATTCTCCATCTACTACACTGTAAAGGAAGTTGGAGAGTACATGATTTGTATTACTTTCGGTGGTCAGCCGATCCCTGGTGGTGTTTACACTGCTGAAGTGAGTAACCTTTTCGTATTTATTAATATCTATGCATCAAGAGTATAATGCTTGAAATGGTTTGTACACAACACTTTGTTTTTACATTTTTTTCAAAGATTAATACATGTAATTTTGAAGATTAATTATAAGAACTACAGTCAGTTTAAATGTGACTTGTGTTTTGACACCATTTTTAAAACTGAAGATGTGTATATTGTTTTTATTTTACAGTTTATTTATTTTATCTGTAATGTTACATATTGTTGTAAATACGACATAAATGGAAGGAAAGGCCTGAAATTTTTGTAAAGATACAGTAACAAAGTAATGAACCAGTTTTACTCATGCAGTTCTTAAAAATTTAAAAAGCTTAATTTACAAACAGAACCAACTTTACATTGAACCAGCTACCAGTTTTACAACAGTAATTTTTACTCATTCTAAACATACTGGGTTGCTTGAAGGGTACACATTACAACTTAAATAATAGTTGTATCATATTATATTTTTAAGAGCTTATGTTTGAAACTTCTTTTAGTAATAACCATGGTGAAAAGTCATTATTATATTTTGTTCAGAATTTCACTAATACTAAGTTTTTAACTTGTTTTCTTCATTGGTAAAACACTAATTGCCATAAGTAGGTGTAGAAACACCTTTGGCAGATGGCTGCCTACAATATGGAATATTCATTTTGATACTTTCTACCTTACCAACAAGGATTATAATAAGTCAAACAAGGACAATTTTTGGTTTAGATATTGAATATTTCAGGAGTATCTTAAATATCCTTTTTATATTATTAGTGGATTACCATAAATTATCTTGTCTTAACTGTGTTTTTGGAATAACATTGATATGTAAGCTATATGTAAGGGTGACTTTATATCTAAATTTTCAGTAAAGCTTTTAAGTAAGAAGTAAACAACTAAAAACAACTTCCTACAATATCTGTGTAACAACCAGTAAGAATCGGCTATAAAGCCAAACGTTTTTGAATTCAAATGGTTCAACTTTCACAAAAGACTCCAGCTTTTCATTAGTCGTTCATTTCACATTTTAATCCAAACTGTTTTAAGAGGTAAGAATGTATTTTATTCCTGTTTCTCTTATTAATTAACAGCATTGTTGTGCTATTGATTTTAACAAATCACCCCTTTTTGTTTTCTATTGATAATAAAGGTTTTTAAATATCCGTTTTTATGCTGGTGAACATAAAGTAATGTAATCAGTAGGTTGGTTTCTTCAAGTAAGACTGATTTAAATAATTTTTATCTATTGTGTGTGTGTGTGTGTGTGGGGGGAGTAATTGTTTTGGTGGGATCTTCATGACTGTATTTTGTTTTGTTTTCAGAATAAAACGGTATGATGTGGTAATTGTTTTGGTGGGATCTTCATGACTGTATTTTGTTTTGTTTTCAGAATAAAACGGTATGATGTGGTAATTGTTTTGGTGGGATCTTCATGACTGTATTTTGTTTTGTTTTCAGAATAAAACGGTATGGTGTGGTAATTGTTTTGGTGGGATCTTCATGACTGTATTTTGTTTTGTTTTCAGAATAAAACGGTATGGTGTGGTAATTGTTTTGGTGGGATCTTCATGACTGTATTTTGTTTTGTTTTCAGAATAAAACGGTATGGTGTGGTAATTGTTTTGGTGGGATCTTCATGACTGTATTTTGTTTTGTTTTCAGAATAAAACGGTATGGTGTGGTAATTGTTTTGGTGGGATCTTCATGACTGTATTTTGTTTTGTTTTCAGAATAAAACGGTATGGTGTGGTAATTGTTTTGGTGGGATCTTCATGACTGTATTTTGTTTTGTTTTCAGAATAAAACGGTATGATGTGGTAATTGTTTTGGTGGGATCTTCATGACTGTATTTTGTTTTGTTTTCAGAATAAAACGGTATGATGTGGTAATTGTTTTGGTGGGATCTTCATGACTGTATTTTGTTTTGTTTTCAGAATAAAACGGTATGATGTGGTAATTGTTTTGGTGGGATCTTCATGACTGTATTTTGTTTTGTTTTCAGAATAAAACGGTATGGTGTGGTAATTGTTTTGGTGGGATCTTCATGACTGTATTTTGTTTTGTTTTCAGAATAAAACGGTATGGTGTGGTAATTGTTTTGGTGGGATCTTCATGACTGTATTTTGTTTTGTTTTCAGAATAAAACGGTATGGTGTGGTAATTGTTTTGGTGGGATCTTCATGACTGTATTTTGTTTTGTTTTCAGAATAAAACGGTATGGTGTGGTAATTGTTTTGGTGGGATCTTCATGACTGTATTTTGTTTTGTTTTCAGAATAAAACGGTATGGTGTGGTAATTGTTTTGGTGGGATCTTCATGACTGTATTTTGTTTTGTTTTCAGAATAAAACGGTATGGTGTGGTAATTGTTTTGGTGGGATCTTCATGACTGTATTTTGTTTTGTTTTCAGAATAAAACGGTATGGTGTGGTAATTGTTTTGGTGGGATCTTCATGACTGTATTTTGTTTTGTTTTCAGAATAAAACGGTATGGTGTGGTAATTGTTTTGGTGGGATCTTCATGACTGTATTTTGTTTTGTTTTCAGAATAAAACGGTATGGTGTGGTAATTGTTTTGGTGGGATCTTCATGACTGTATTTTGTTTTGTTTTCAGAATAAAACGGTATGGTGTGGTAATTGTTTTGGTGGGATCTTCATGACTGTATTTTGTTTTGTTTTCAGAATAAAACAGTATGATGTGGTCAGTTTGTCTCAGTTTATTAAAAATTATTTTCATAAGTTTCTTACTTGTATAAGAAAAATATTAATTGTGCTCTAATCATTATTTGAGAGTGAATATTCTCCATGTGGTATTTATTCTGTACTTCCAAAGTGCAACCCCAGTCTCGCCCACCCACTAAAATTATTTGTACTCCTGTTTTTTCACATTGGAAAAATTCTGGACATTTAAGAATGATTTTTTTTTTTTTCACCCGTAGCCCTTCATTTATTCAGTTCTTACATTTCATGATTTAAAGTATTAGTGCTTGTTTGTAATCTGTTCACACATGTTCTTATTTTTGTTGTATTTTAAGAACAAAATAGTTTATGGTAAACCTTAATTTTTAATGATAAAGTTTAAGACTGAAAGTATGTATTTATAAATATCCCATTTGAAATAGATCCTGTTGGCTATACCTGGACATAACTTGCAGTGTAAACCTTATTTTTTGGCTTTCAGTTTAAGAGTGAAATTAAAAATCTTTGCTCTCTATTGAAACATTGTCCTCTTCCACTACTGTGGTCTTAATTGTGTTTTTTAGAGAATAAATATCAATGGTTAATCTGGTTATGAATTGGAAAACCTGCTGCAGATGAAAGTATAGTATTAATAACATTTTTAATGCCATTTATCTTGAACATGTTACCTCACTGATGTTACATTTCCATGTAAAAGTTTGGGGAAGGAGGAGAATCCTGCTTACCATCTATCTTACAGCAGTATTCCCTACCAGAAAGTACTCCAAGGGAGTAATTCGTAACAATAGGTAGTCAGGGTGAAAGAAACCTAACCATATTTTAGACTAATGATCTACTGTATGCACGAGAATGTTAGGTAAAGTTAAGTGTTCATACTCGTAAATGAAAGAGTGCAGCTGTACAGTATTCTTGCATATTACAACGGTATTTATCGAGTAGTAATATTCATATGGGTGTTGACATGTGATGATCGCAACAACTTATTATTTAGCCATAATTGGTTTAAATACTTACGGGAATTATATTTTGAGATTTTATATATGTGTATGTTTGTTGCTTGCTTAACTCGTTTACGTATAAGAACAAAAATACTCTTTGTGAAGTAACTTTAATTATGTCCGTTCTGCAAGACGAAAACATTTGAACGTTTACACTGTTTACTGTTCTCTTTATATTCAGTTCCGAGAATGTGTTGTTGTTTTTTTTAACACAGCAAATAAGTGATACTATTTAGAACGAACATTCTAATATCGCGAACTTGGCATGCAGATTCGTCTGCTAAGTATCTTTGTTATGCGAAGACCATTTGGCATGACCAGGATTTTGTAAGACTACTCCACATTTATATGATGTAGAATCTTCTGTATAGAGCCCGGCGAGTGCTCGTAAACCTTACGAGACCTTTTTTAGAGTACGATGTAGGAAATACTGGTTCTTTTCAAACAGCCCACACCTTTACCTAAATATAGTCGCAGAATACAGCGTCATTCACTCGTTAAGTTGTGTTTCAAGAATATTTGTATAAAGCGTAACCAATTTAATTTGGTGACTAAACTTACTTAACTAAAACTTCAGTAAAATACTTAATCAGGCCCTAAATATTTTAAAAGTGAGTAGTTAGTTCATTGAGTTGACATTTCACAACGATCTTAACGCCTCGTTTCTGCAGGCCTGAACGTTTTTACCTGAAAACTGTGTGGCAGTTTGAGGCATTAAAGAACTTAGTTTAAAAATCTTCAACGCTACTGGTAAAGAACTAGAACCATTACCAAAAAATAGACGATCTGTCTACTAAAACGTACATTGTTTTAAAGAGAGGAATTGTTTCTGTTTCACGCCCTTTACAGAAGTCCAAATCTTTGCTGGGTGGTCACGCCCTTTACAGAAGTCCAAATCTTTGCTGGGTGGTCACGCCCTTTACAGAAGTCCAAATCTTTGCTGGGTGGTCACGCCCTTTACAAAAGTCCAAATCTTTGCTGGGTGGTCACGCCCTTTACAAAAGTCCAAATCTTTGCTGGGTGGGGGTCGCTTTCTGTTAATTCTGTAACTTAATTTGTTACAATTTCTCATCACCGACCAAGGGCGCAGTAGCACCCCTTGGTTTAAAATACCTGTACACTGCTGTTATGTTGGAAGAAGAGTATAATAACTGTTTATTTTTCGTTGTAAACCTGCTGTAAAACGTTGTAAGGATTGTCGTTGAAGTTGTTGTACTTAATAAAACAACGTCAAGACGTGTTTTTCGCTTTAACATTTTGTTTAACGTAATGACAACCGAATCCGTGGATTCATTCACTTGTAGGAATTATGGTTTTACACGGAGAGGTTCGGCATTGCCACTATAAACATTGTTCTGACGTCATTATAATCATTTCAAGCTATGGCTCTAATTGTCTTGGGCGAACGTGAAGTGCAACCTGTCGTGGGTTAAGCTAAATGTAACAAACTTTTTCTAAGACGTCATCTTAAAATAATTCAAACACGATCTTGCATCATAATATATTAACGCTTGTCACTTAGTCATAGTTTTGTCTAAAACGTAATGTAAATTTACTTCAGTTGATTTAAACAAGCTTCTCTGGTGGCACAGTGAATGACGCATAGATCGTTGTCGATTGAATAGTAGGAATTTTTTTTTTGTCTTGTACCATTACAATTATTAACGCAATATATTTTGAAACACTTTCTGAGACATAGCCTAGGGGGTTAGGGCATTTGACTCGCAATTTGAGGTACGTGGATTCGAGTCCCCATTCCACCACAATATGCTCGCCCTTCCACCCGTGGGAACGCTGTAATGTAACGGTCAATCAAATTCGTTGGGAAAAAGAGTAACTAGCCCAAGAGTTTGTGATGGCTAGTGCTGACTAGCTAGGTTCCCTCTAGTGTCCCATTGCTAAATTAGGGGCGACTAGCGCATACAACACTTGTGTAGCTAGCAAGCTAACGTTGCGCAACATTCAAAACAAACTATTTCTGATGTAACTATTTTGGGGTTACCAAACCTCCATTTCTGGGTCAAAGTCTTGTCTTTATACATAAACCGGATACGAGTTAGAACGCAAAAACAACAACAAATGTAGTCTACAGTTGTAAACTTTAAGGCTACATACATCTAAAGATGTATTAATATTGTGGTAATAGGGTTTTTTTTTTACTTTTGTAACCAGTGAAAAGGCTAAACAACAGTTTGTAGTCAGCTGTTGGGTTAGTTTTATAAAGATGACGCTGGCTGCGAAGTTCTCTGAACATAACTACTCGAGGGCTATCTGCGCCAGCCATCCATGATTTGGAGGTGGTAGAATAGAGAAAATAGTCACTGCCCACAGCCAGTTCTTGGGCTACTATTGTCACTGCCAATAGTGGTATTTCACCGTCACTCTTATAACGCACCACGGACCCCATAATGTGAGGCGCTGTTCTTTGCAAAAATTGGACCCAACCACGGATCTTCAGATTTAAAATCAGCCAAACTAAATACGAATTCGCGCTCAACTCTGAACGTGAGCTCAGGATATAACAGCTTATTTTGTTTCCTTTTTATTCATTTATCACTAAAAAAAAAAAAAAATAACCTAATGTTAAGTTTATTTAACCAGCCAAATAGCTCGTTTTCCCATATCTTTTAATAAATTAGTTGTTAGTTTATTTATAGCAAACACGTTAAAACTAAAATCAGAATGGTGGTTTTCAGCAAATCTTAATGTTAAACGCAAAACCTGGAAATCGCACTTGGAAACAGAAACGTCTATTCAGTTTGCAGAAAAACTAAACTAGATAAATTAGTTGGTTTTGCCAAACAGCCGGTTAACTTGTTAATCTGGTATTGTATGGTCATCAGTTACGTTTGTTTGATTTATTTTGAAATTCGCGCAAAGCTGCCCGAGGGTTGTCTCCATTAGCCGTTCCTAATAAAGCAGTGAATGACTGTAGAGGGACGACAGCTTGTCATTATCACCCGCCAACTCTTGGGCTACTTTTTTTTATTAACGAATGGTGGGATGAACTATTTCATTACAATGACCCTTCATCCATGAAAAGGCGAGCATATTTTGTGTCCCGTGATTTTAGTTGACCACTTACTAAGTTTTTTTACAATCATAGACTTAATTTTAATAGTTCATTTTCCATAGCCGTTAAAACTGGATTTGATAGGTTGTATTATGATTTGTGTTTATTAATACTACTGCTATTAAGGCTTTTCATAAAAGCCTATTGGAACGTTTAGGCAAAAAACACCTTAATCAGTAAAGATTCCGTTCAAACACCACTTTAAAAACCTTTACTGTTGACTGCTATATTTTTGTGAAAATGTACGGAAAAACGTATTAGACTTGCAAGGAAAGGTAAAATCGACTTAAAACGGTCCGTTTGTAATTCTTATTCTATGGCCAACTTGCAAAAAAAAACAAAAAACTGCTTGGTATAATGTACCTAAACCTTTGTTAGAATACTAAATTAGGTATTGTGAATATTTTGTGGGTAGTGAAAAATTGTGTTTCTTGAATTTTGTTTTCACAATGTTATTACCCTTTGAAGTTTTTTTTTTAACGCACACTAGGGTATTAGAAAGAAAGCTAAGTAAAGGAATTAATAGCAAAAAACAACATTAAATAATGACTACTGTATATATACTTAAGTATTTGTAAACTTCTACAATTAGTGTCGTTTAGGGGGCGCACACCTTTACGTATGAAGTGAAGGAGTAAACAAAAACACACAATATAGTATTAAGTTTTATCACGTTTGTAGAATAAAGACACGAAGGTTAATTTAAAGCAATATTTGAGAACTTTGTTTTATTTGGAAGTGCCGTTTTTTCTGCTAGTAAACTTTTATACATGCTTTATGAAGTTGTTTTACTCAAAGTGTATACAGTTACGACAAAGTGTTCGTACCCCTGCGTCGTAAGTAGTTTATTTCATCATAACGTGAAAAGTATCACGATTAGGATAATGAAAGTGTAGCGTATTATACATATTATACTAACACACATCTACATAAATTTTTATGTAAATTGAACAACAAATAAACTGTTTATAAACAAATAACCAAACCTAGGAAGGGCAGAAAGTGTTTGTGCGTCTACTTTAATGGTCAATTGTGTAGCCTTTCAGGTGAATTACTCTTGCAAGTTTTTCGGATGACGCTGATGAACCCTGGTCTTCAACTCATGCCAAACGTTTTCAATTGGGTTGAGATCGGGTGACTGCGATGGCCACTCAAGAACGCTTATATGGTTCCTCTGTAACCAGAATTGCTCATATTTCGATGTGTGCCTAGGGTCATTGTCGTGCTGGAAGATTTAATGACGCCCAAGCCGCACGTTCCGAGCATCATTCTTGATAAAAGTGCCTAATATACCAACGTACACTTCTTTTTTTCATGATTCTGTTGACGCTGTAAAGACTGCCTACACCAGAAGAGCTGAAGGAACCCCATGGCATTTTCGAGCCACCTCCGTGTTTAAGTGTAAGGATGGTGATCTCTGGAAGATTTCGTTCCCCCTTATGTAAAATATAACGAACATCATTGTGGCCGAAAAGCTCGTCTGACCAAAGAACTTTGGTCTTTGCCTCCACTAGGCAAAGGATTTATCTACATGCTTTCTTGCATACCTCAATCGTGCTTCTAAATCAGTGGTTTTTAACCTTGTTGGAGGTACTGTACCCCAGAAATTTCATACTTTCATTCACTGAACCCTTCGTAATTAGAAAAATAATTTGATTTTTTAAATTCAAAACATAAGTAGATATTTTATTAGTGCACAAAATGAACCATGCATCAGTTGCACACAATATCACTGTTCAAAGAACAAAACCAACAAAACATGAATTTCACACACAAGCATAATGAATATTTACTGCAAATCAATGTGACTTTTGCTGTTGCCTTTCAGAGACAAGTTCAAAAATGCGCGGTTTCACTTTGGCAAGTGCCACTCTCATATCATTTTCGCAACAAAGTCTGTTCCTTTTCTTCGTTTTTATGTCTACCATCCTCGAACAGGATTGCTCGCAAAGATACGTTGTAACAAACGGTATGAGTATCTCAAGGACTTTCTTAGCAATAAGAGAGTACGCTACGATTTGGTGACACCAAAACGTTGAGAGCGTTGTTGTTCTGAAAAGTTGCTGTTGAACCTGGCTCTGCTGAAGTTCAATGATTTCGAACACTAAACGTGAACGGCTGTCTCACCCATGCTGGATATGACTCTCTGGTGGGGAAGCATCCGTCGAGAGACTTTGCGAGCTCATCTAAGTGCATGGCAATTGCTTGCTTCAGTTCCCCAGGTACAGAAATGTCTCCGATTTCAGACACATCTTCGATCTTACTTACACAGTCGTCCAGCAGGGGAAAGTTTGCGAAGTTATCATTCTCTGTTCATCGTTTCCATAATGGTAGCTTTTTTTTGAAAAGCCTTCAGGTTTTCTTCCCCTTCGATGATGTTGACTCCACCGCCCTGCATCTGTTGACTGATATGATTGAGACCATTGAAGGGCCATGTACGTCAAAATGAGAATGAACTCAGATTTTTCGAAGCAATCTGCATGTCAATGTTGGTGCTATTGCAAAAACAGGGATAATTCCGCACGCATGACAAAAAACACGATTCAGCACCTCTCCCCAGGATAACCAACGAACGTTAGAATGGTACAGAAGTGCCTCGAATTCAGAGCCCATTTCATTACACAGCTCTTTGAAGATGCAGTGCTTTAAGGCACTATTTTGCACAAAGTTCATACATTCTACTACAATTTTTGATACTTCTAGTTTTGAAGGCAAGGTTTTTTGTTGCCAACGCATGCCTGTACAGAACACAGTGCGTTACAATGATGTGTGGTGCATCTGCTTTCACCAGTGCACCAAAACCAGAGTTTCGTCTCAGCATGACTGGATCTCTGTCCGAACAAACTGCAGAAACCATATCCCACGAATAATCGTTGTATCTTAAGTCATCCACAAGTTTCTTCACGTCGGCTGTCTTAATTGTTGTAAGAGGCTTACAAAATGAAAAATGTCATCGTTCTTCACATAGCGCACGAATACAACAAGCTGGCTTAGATTGGAAACGTCGGTGGTCTCGTTGAGTTGAAGGCTGAATTTTGCTGGGCTTGAAATCAGATCTGCAACTACTTAAGCCAAGATGTCATTGCTCATGTCATCTATTCTGCTGCTGATGGTGTCATTTGAAACAGGAATTTGGGATAACTTATTTTCAGCAGCTTTTCCCAGCATGATATTCGCCATCTTCAATGCAGCTGGTTTTACGAGTGTTTCACCAATGGTGTGTGGTTTGCTCTGCTTTGCGATCAAGTATGCAACTTTGTACGATGCTGTGAGGATCGGTTTGTCGATAGGTACAAAGCCGAGAACAGGCAAAGTAGCCTTTTCATCGAACCTGGCTCTCTTTACCTTGAATTCAGCAAGCGTTGTGTTCTTGTATTTCCCATCTCCATGCAGCTCTAAGGAGTGTTCTCTTAGTTTTGCCGGTGCTAGACTAGAATTGCTCAACTTGGCATTGCAAATCATGCATTGAGGACGCTGACTCCCATCATGTTCCGTTATACACGTGAATCCATATTGTACTTATTCGTCCGACCACTTTCTGTTTTTTCTTGACATAGTTAGTATGAAGGGATTGAAAGATTAGGACAAAAATTACAAATGGCGCACAAAGTTCCCTGCAGCACAGTTATTAGGCCAAGTGACGTGACGTGTTCAGCTGCAGCCAATGATAGCCAAGTGGGGCATGGCGTCACAAATCATAGTGTGGGGTGAACGGACACCCCCCCCCCACACACACACCTTTAAATCACTTAATCCTTGTTTTTCTCGCACCTAAGATGTTTTAGATTAGATTTATTTTGTATGAACGCAGGTTAGTTTAAAAATCGTAGATTATTACGACACTATAGGAATATACAAAACTTTCAATGATATACATCTGTATTTTGTTTTTCTATTATCCGTTTTCTTTGTTTATGCAGTTTTTTACAGATTACTATAAGAAAAACACGCATGATAGTTTAAGTCATCTTCTGAGTCCAAGAGGAATCGAACCTCGAAGTGAAAATTACAAAAATATTTCTGCTTAATTAAAGCTAAATAGAGGAATATTCTCGGTGTTTTAAAGCTTAGCTGTTTAATTTATAGCGAATGAAATAGTTTGATATCCACAGCAGAGTCAGAACTATCTGCTGCACTTTGGATGATGTTTGAATGACAGTCTTTTTTTTTCTCTTGGAATTTTAGCGCAAAGCTGCTCGATGGCTACTTGCGCTAGCAGCCTTTAATTTTGAAGTGATACACGAGAGGGAGGACAACCAATCATCATCTTTCAACTCTTGAGTTACGTCTTTAGAATACATATTTACTTCAAGTGGGTTTCTCGTTTTCATGAATAGCATGCATTCATTTTGAAATCGTACGTTAAAATAATGAAACTATTAAAATAGAACATTTCTTTATCAATGCCTCCTTCCTCTCCCGACGTTGCTTAGCGCAGCAAATCTGAAGACTTGTAACTACTTCATCTGGGCCTGCGCGGCCGTGTAACGACAGATCAAGTTCCGCGCACATCCTCTGTAATAGTTAAGTCTCAACGTTCGCTTATTGACCCTGGCAGTCGACAGACCTAAAAATCGGTTTGTAGCGTTACAAAGTAGCTTAGTAATCTAAGAGGGTCGATGGTCTAAAAAACCTCCCCCTTAAAAAAAACAACCAACAAACTGGTAGCGCACAGTCGTATACTGCCTAAATACTTGGTGCATATGGGGGGGGGGGATTCATTCCTTACATAGATTGAAACGAGTAGAGGGAACATTGTTTGTTTGTTCATAACGCTAAAACAAAAAAAGGAGTCGATCCCCTTGATTGTTTTAGCACAAATACACCCTCTAGTCGCACAGCAGTATTTCTGTGGACTTGCAATGCTATAAACCGAGTTTCGATTCCCGTGGTAGAGTACAAATAGCGCATTGCTTAACTGTAAACAAATTCGTAACGTTCTGTTTCCTGCTAGGAATGTGGTAAGTCTTCGGATTTACGATGATGAAATTAGGGGCTCGATTCTCTTCAGTGAGCCACTCATAATGTCTTTAATTTCATAAATATAATCCATTAATTGTATTATAACCACCAACCACCTTTTCTTATCCCTGGTCAGTACATTTTATTATAAGTTAACTTTTACAAATACTTATCGAAATGTACTTGTTCTGAAGACCATTCTCAAGTGCATAAAGTTTCAATGGTACAAAAAAAAAACGTTTTAGTTTTTAAAACAGGGTCGGATTAAGGGCAACTTATGCCCTAAGCATAGCCCAACAATGGTGGCCCTCCCCCCTCGGCCCTTCCATTGCTTACCTGACAAGACACTGAGACTCTTAAGTGTTGAAAGTGAACTAACTTTGAAAATTTATAACCCTTCAATTTTCTTCAAGGCCAGACTCCACAAATAAAAAAACTTTTTTATTTAATATAGTTAACAGATTGGGCATGGATCAAAATCATGCAATTTAGAAGTGAGGGAAATCACTTGTTTGTTTAATGATAATTAAAAATATTTTTACTGTATATTTGTTTTCACTTTGTTAACAAATTCACTTTGATATTAAAACCCTGTAAGCAAATTATTTACTTACCTTAATGTTTATTTAAATTTTAAAAACTATTATTCTAGATTTTTTAGTTGCAAACTCTCTGATCAAGTCCTCAAAATTAATTTGACGCAACAAATATGCTTCTATAATTAGCAGAGACAAGGCATCCAGCCTGTCTTGTCGCATAATTGTTTGTTGGAACTTTTGAGATGCTTGAGTTGAGAAAATGAACGCTCAGTTGTGTAATTTGTGACCATTAATGTTAAAAATATACGTTATGCAATGTCCACGTTTGGATATGCCCACTCAATTTTGCATTCTGAAATTATTTTATGAAATTCAGCATGACTGAATCTGGTTTTTCAGCTTTTGTTGCACTGAACTTATGGCGCACGTATGAGTGAAACAGCTAAAGCTTGACAGAGTAGTGTCCAAGTCCTCTGAGTAAACATCAATTGGCTTTTGGGAACACCGAGTACCTTTCAGTTCCAGCAGATGAAGTGACGTTATTTGTCACATCACTTATGTAGCAAAATCTTTTTTCTTGTCCTTTTCTTCTCATCCGGGTTCTAGTTTGTCAACAATTGTGCAGAAGGTGGTGATACGAAATTTATCTTCGACATTCAGATCTATTTCTTGTGCATCTCCGTTATTGAGTACCTTCTTTTTGACACGTTTACGAGTTTGAACTGCATTGTAATCAACATCTGGTAGTATTTCCTCTGCAAGTGCTTCAAACCTTTCAGTCATCCTTTAGAGTGCATAGCTGGTCAGCTGATAACCCGTACAGATCTGCTCATGTTTTTAAGTTCACATCCTCATTTTGCAGAACTTGCTTTATGAAACTTTTTTGCAAAATCTCATCCCACATGATCAACATCAAAACAAATTCTAGCTCTTGCATCTTATTTGTAATATTGTCTGCTTCTCTTCCAGTGTCTCTTGTGATTTGGGCTTCAATTAGACATTTTAAAGCTTCCAAAATCTTAACTTCAAAACTGCTGTTGTTGCCATAGCATGTGCCTCCCATCTGGTATCGGAGAGGGATTTTAACACATTCATTTCCAAGACAAGCTTTAAGAATTTTCCACAAGCTGGTTGAGGCTAAAATAATGTATAGAGCAAAAGTATTGTAGATGTATTTTATTTATTTTTTTAAATGTCACTTGACATCAGCTTAAAGCACTTTGGCCTACCAGATTTAATGAATGGGCTACACATGACACGTATATGGAAAACTTATTTTCTTCTAAAATCTTTTGCTGCATCCCCTTATAACGCCCAGACACATTAGTAGCATTGTCGTAAGACTGACCCCTACATTTTGAAAAATTAAGTTTGCAAACTTCACGTAAGTACTGTAATACCTGGTTTGCCATTTCCTCACTGGTATGGCTTTTCAGTTTCAGTAAGGTTAAAAAGTATTAAATAGGCTGCCCGTCTTTTAAGCATCGAAGTATAACACTTAACTGATCTATATGTGACAGGTCTGGCGTCGAGTCAAATGATAAATTAAAATAACTAGAATTTACTTCATCAACAATGAGCATGTGGACCTTCTGAGGCATTGATTCAGTGAGTTCTTCACAGGTTGTTTTGGACAAGTAAGAAGGATTTCCTTTTCCAAAATTTCCGTATTTCGAAATATGCCCTGCTAAAAACGGACCAAACTGACTTATGAGCTCAAGCAGCCCTAAAACGTTCCCATTCTGCAGTGAACCAAATGTTTCATCTGTTCCTCAAAAAGCCAGGCCACGTTCAGCTAACGTGCGAGTAACAGCTATTACACACTCCAAGACATATTCCTAGTAATTACATTTTTCTTTAATTTGTTTTTCTTACTCTCGTCGCAAGCCTAAACCTTGTTTGCGAGTTAAGTATGTTAACATAGTCTGGGTGAGTAGTGCTTCATTCATGATCAATTACAATAGTATTTCACCAGTCACTGAACCCTTCTCTGTAAACAAAACGCGAAGAAATTTTAGAGGCAAAAAGTTTACAAGTAAAGTAGTAAACTGACCCTGTTGATGGTGAGTACAATGACCACTCTCTTGTATTGCTCACTATTGGCTTTTTAACCCCAAAGAAAAGTTTTTGCAAATAGTATCTCGTTGGTTTGCTATTATTGAAAGTAACATAGTGTACACATAACAACGTTAAGAATCATGCTGTCGTACCTGTTGAAGTCTTATGCAATTTGAGCTAAAAGGTCGAATTATCGCTTTTAGACTGCTCTTCTCAGTCATTTGTTTTCCCAGCTTTTCAGAAATGTAACAGAACACATACTGATATGAATTTGTAGTCAAAATAGTTGAATTACACCTAAAAGTTTGTTGTCGTTATATCTGTGTTTCTGTCTCGGATTGTTCGTTCGTCTCATAAAAATATCCCAAGAGGGCCAGTTCGGGGCATTATGACGTCAGAATAGGATCAAGGAAGAAGTGACGAGAATATAACTGATCTCCATTTTTGGTCTAATATTAGCATATTTCACAAAATGTTGTTGGCTATATATGAATGGGGATAAAAACAAGGGTGTCTGATCTTAAATGTCATTTATTTATCCCCTAAATATATCTCAGCTTCAGATCTGTTTATATTATTGCATAATCACAAGGGAATACATACATGCCCAAATACTCTTATAGGTTACATGTAATCTATGAACGGTGGCATTCCTTTCTAAATTTTTTCTTGGCATGAAAAATTTAAAATATACTCACACACACAAAGCTGGTTTTTTTACAGCAAGTTGTTTGAAGCCAAAAAAATTACGGCTCAGAAAAGCTTCAGTGAGAAACACTTATAAAAAAAAAAAAAAATTATAAAACACATGAATAATGCAATACTAACACAAATAATACTAAAACAAACGAGACAGTAACCTAAATATAACGTATGAAAAAAATATAAAACCAGCCTCGTCTCTGTACACATCTGTCACTACTTCGTTTTACTTGTGTTTCTGTAGTATTATACTCTTATTTTTCTGCAGATGTGACTGAATAAAGCAATAAAAGACGAGCCAGTTCCACTCCTATAATTTCTTATAAATAGTCACAACAGATGGAATGATTGAGAAACATATTTCATCTTCAAGGTCAGACATCATAACATAGATCATATTTTACCTGAAGATTTATCAACATTTTGTACTGCTCTTTACAGTAATCTTTCGTAAATCAATGACTTCTTACTTTAGATACATAGTTTAGTAGTTACTCGAAACTTTAGTCACTCACCGAGCCAAAGAAAACGTTGTTTTTTTTTTAACAATGTAGAGTAAAGTCGAACACGGCAGATAAGGACAATTACAAAAAAAAATCAAAGTTGAGTGTGGCAGTGAAAGAGTTTAAGGTCATGATAGCTAGGGGAAAACTGTGGCACCCCCTTTCCTTGATGCCCCAAGCACGTGTTTATTTTACTTAATGGTTAATCCAGGGCTGACTTAAAGCAACAATCTAATCTTCTGTAAAGCCTGTCATTTCTAAGTGTGCTTCATCATTAGGTAAACTTGCAACGAAGCTAGTTCTATGTAACAGCTTGTCTTTAAGAGTTTGTCATTCGAGCGAATATATATATATATATATAATAATAATAAAAAAAGTCTGTGTGTGTGTAACCAACAAAAATTGGCATTAATGGCATCTTTTAGGAATTCTTATTTTTTATCATAAGTATGAAGTATTTAAGAATAGCCATTCGGGAGTCGAGAGAGAAAGAAATTCGCACGCGCCAACAATTTAAAATATTTTTTTCAGTACCATCTTCATCATTTTCTTGTAATCATTCCCTTTGCTGTAGGTAACTAAAAATAGTTCCTTCAAACGTGCAGTTCCTACTCCCTTGTTTAGGGAAAGAAGACGGCGTGAAAACACCGAGTGGGTACATCTGTTGAAGTGTTTGTTACTGTGTTGTACCGTAGTTTTGTTTCACACTTACCGACAAGTGATCTTAAAAGGAACTAGCCAAAACAAGTAGGAAAAAGTTTTCACTTGTATCATCTAGACATTTTAATTTTGTTTTTAAATATCTGCCTAATTGTTTTAAATCCACGTTTTATACGTGGAAACCAGGGAAAAACAAACTGTCTAAAATTATCATGAAAACATAATGCTTTTACTTTTACAACACCAATCGAATAAATTTATTCTAGTTTGGTTTATTTTATTAAGTCTTCACGCGTTGTTTTTGGATAAACGTGACGTGTTAATGTTTTGGGTTTTAGGGTCACATAACGTATTATTACGCTGTACTGTATCAAATACTTTTTAAAACCAATACTCGACCTTTCCCTTATGGTGTTACGCAGTGGGACAGCGGCAAATCAATGGATTAACACAATTCTAAAATGGTGGGTTCGATTCCTCGCGGCGAACATAGCAGATAGATCCAAGGTAACTTTGCTCTACCAATAGCCAGCTAAGCTAAGTATTATTAATGATTGGAATCGTATAGTACTTGTTCAGTACTCGCATATTATACAAAATAGTGGGATTTCTCTAATTGTAAATGTCTTTAGAGAGAGAAAGGATAAAATAATAATACAACTAAATATTTTATTTGCTCATATGTTAAAGTATTGTTACCAAACACCACAGTTTCTGTGGGCACGCGAGTTCCATCCCCAGTTGTCTGTGGCACGTGACGTTTCTCAACGCCCGCCTGATATTTCCTTTGTCCGCCCATCTTCCTGAGAAACTACCGTGAAACATTCAGTACAGAATTTGGTTTTGTTGTTTCAGCCATTGTATAACATGTTTACTCGGAGAATGAAGAAAAAAAGAAACCTAAACTTTCTTCCGTGTTCATTGCGTCATTGTCTTGTTAAACAAAACAACCTGAGTCATGTTCAGTTAGAAACACCACTTGTTAAATGACGGTTACTTGTGTTGTAACATGAGAGGGAGAGAGAGAGAGAGAGAGAGAGTAGACTCTTGCCCCTACCTTTGGAAATTAGTCCCGACAACTATAGAATTATCTTGTCGTTTGTAAGGCCTTAATTTTCTTGGCTTTGTTTACTGTGCCAATACTGGAGTTTACAAATTACGTGGAATGTTCATTTGTAAGGTAACAGTTGCAGAGTTCAATGTTTTGTTTTTCCTATCCTGTTATATATACCCGCTTGACTGAGTACAGATTTAGCAAAAGTGATAGAGAAGCTTTTGTTATCTAGTTATATCGGATGTATTAACTAGAATGGTTGTCTTTTATCATTTGTTTTCTTCAACGTTAATCGTTTTAATTTACATTTTCAAGAGTGTGTTCTAGATGTAACCTACAAGTTATTGTATCGAACTGCGGATCAGACGGACCTGGGCTCGAGTGGTGAATAAGATGCCCACTTTCAGCTGGGGGCATTATACAAGCCGTGCTATTGAGTTCAAAAAGTCGAAGAAATAAATTCTTTATGGCTGTAGATATTGCTGGCTGATTGCCCGACCGAAGTTGAAAAACTGATGATGGTTATATCTGAATACTTCTAGAGGTGTTTTTAATGTGGTCATTTATCTCGCATATGCATCAGCTGTTTTTCAGGTTTAAGTTCTATTTTTTAATCATTAATGAAAGGAACGGACTTCGTAAACTACGGTTCTTTGTGTAATCATACACTACAAGCGGGTTTAATAAATATTACATAAGGATTAAATATTTTAATAAACTACGGTTCTTTGTCTAATCATACACTACAAGCGGGTTTAATAAATATTACATAAGGATTAAATATTTTAACCTTCGTGGTACCTTATACACACTGCCAAAGTGTACAAGTGATTTGTCACGCATCATCAGTCTAAAGGTTCGAGCCGTGATATGCCACTGAATATGGCTTGTAATAACGTGTTGGTTATCATAGTTATAAATCTTGCTGTTTGGTTAAAGAGTAATCGTTAGGCGGCAGGTTCTGCTGACTGGTTTACCTTTCTCTAGTTGAAAGCTTTAAATTAGGGATAACTGTTAAGAGTAATTAATGGATGTTGCCGATTGCCCCCTCTGGTCAACAGTTCTGATTGGGAGTGACTGCCTGAACAGTAGTGATCTTTGGTCTCGTCCACTCCAGTGGCGCAACCGTGTATCTGGTATATCTGCTGACTTTTAACCCAAACTGAGTCTTGGTAGCCGTGGTTGGTACAGCACAGATAAGCCATTGTGTATCTTTTTTTTTGCTTTAGTACAACTAAACACTTGTATCTGGTATTTTGGTGCATGGGTTGCATAAGATTAAAAATATCAGTACTAAATAAAATCTGCAACTTAAAATAACTTTAAAGTGAAATATCCTGAACTTGTGTAATAAGCGAGAGTTGGTATATAATGATTATTTGAATTTGTTCTCACGGCTTCGGAGAACATAGCTTTGAAATTCCGAAATCTCTGATTGGGTAGATTAGTTTGAAACAAAAAGCGTTTGCAAGTTTTGTTTCGGTAATTTCTCGGAAGTCTTAATTACTGTTCCTGGCTTGTGGATATCAAAACCATGATTCGTTTTTTGTTTTTCCCATAATAAAGTGGCTTTACAGAGATGTTTGCAATGAATCGTTAAGTTAATACGTATTGATTGTATTACGTATTTCTATATCGCGTCGTAATCATTGTTGGCCACAATACCGAGATAATTTGAATCTGAATAAACTTTACAAAAACGTTTTTTTCGAGTTTATTCTAAATTTAAACCTTTTATGCCTATAATTATTCTAAGATCGCTGTCCCATTGTGGGTCACTGGTAACTGTGCGGTCTTTTAATGTTAAAATCCGAGGTTCTATTTTCCTTGTTGGACCGAGTGCGTAACAGTTTTTTAATGTATTCTTGGGTGAAATAAAAATTGTTGGAATGTGGTTCGTATTAGTTTTGTTTTTTTGTTATTCAAGTACTTCTTACAGTAAGAACCATAACCGATTCCTAGACTGCCAAATAATCACCAAATTTAATACGGACATTCCTGATTAGACGGCGCTGAATGTTGGCATATTTAACAACTTAACTGACAGTTACGAAAATAATTGAATCTAACCACTTACTCAATACGATCTTTTCAAACTGGTGACGGTTACAAAAACCGGTTGATTGTCTCTACTTTTACTAAATTTAAGAGCTAGTGGCTTGGCTGCAAGAGCGCTGTACTCGCAAGCTGAGGGTTGGGGTTCCGAATCCCGTAACATCGAATATGCTTGCCCTTTTCAGCCAGGGAAGCGTTATAATGTGAAAGTGAATCCCTCTTCGTTTGTAAAACGAAAATGGTCAGAGTTGGCGTTATGCGATTTTGACTAGGTACCTGTCATCTTTCTCGCCTGTCAATACTAAATTAAGGACTTGTAGCGCATACATCTTTTGTAGCATTGCGCGAAATCCAAAACAAACGTTATCTAAGATACTTTCATAGTAAAGGAAACCATTAGAACTGGTTACGTGGTCTATTGATTATTTGAAACAAGATTGATTGAAACAGGTTAAACTTATTTTGCTGTTGTGAGATAAACCAACGTTGATAGAACTGGTTAGTTGTGACATGAGCAACTCGACGTGAAAACTGGCGTAATTAACTTGATTAATGTATTTTGGAACTGTAAGATCTAAATAATAAGTCTATTGTAAGTTTTTCAATATAAAGAACCTTTTAAAGGCTTATTGCTATAGAACGAACTGGTTCACAGAACTTCATGAAAGTTGAATTTGTTGATGTTTTCGTAGATCTTTATAAGAGTCAAATTTACTTAGTATAAAATCTACGATTAATATTAAAAAGTTATTTTACTCCAGAGGTTTTGACCCTTTTAATTTGTTTCCGTCGTTTAAGTTTTCTTGTTATTGTGTAAATAGAGATATGTAAAACTTGTATCATACGTGCTCCAGAACGACGAAGTAAAGCCAAGAAATTCATACCAAGGGGAGTCAAGAGTGCCTACTGGTTACTGTAGACTTTTCATAGCTCCCACGCCTTAAATGGCAACAAGTAATCTGCGCGACTATTTTCAAGAAATGCGAGTCATGAGGGATAGTGGCGCCACTAACGATCGCGAAGTTGTGGGAATCCAGTTGAGTGGATGTTGATTTAGAGAGAAATAGAGAGAGACGGAGATCTCGCTGTCCCAGGGCTAGGGACCAACGGGTAACAACCTACTGAGGTAGGTTATCTCCTAGTTTGTAGACTGACCATAAATGACCGCTAGTCAGCTGGATTATCTTTTTGTAATTGTCAAATTGTTTATTTGTTTTTCTTTCGTTCTGCAACTCACGATAGTGTATTAAATTGATATTGTACACTGTAAAGTTGTTTTCTCCTATAATTTATAAACGCAAACGGAGAAGACAAATATCCAGGGGAACGTTTAGACACAAATGTAATCGTTACTCGTAAGTGTCTGTTATACGATTTATAAGCCCTTTACAATTAATTTTAAATCTAAAGTTTAAAATTTGAAAGATGGGGGGGGAACCGTAAAAACTGCGAAGGTAAAATACAAGCATTGTTTATTGTCGTAAACGCTACACTACCTTTTTCAGATAACTATGCAAGATTACCAAATTTTTTTTGTTTAATTATTTATAAACTTTATTTTAATTAATCAAATTGTGTGACTGTAAGATCTATCTCTAGTAAACCTGTGAGCTGCTTTTGTTATTCACCTATTTTCAGCCTGTAATAATATTCAAGTAAAACTCTACATGTTTAGATTGTTTATCAAAGTTTGTTTCAACTTTGATCTGTTTTTCTAAGGGTTGTGATCATCTTTTGTTTAGTTTTTCATTTTGGGGAAGTGATGGTATGTATGCCTTAACTTCATTGTAAGTGTGGAACTGCCTCTTCTAAGAGGCTTTCTTAAATAAACTGTTTTTAATGGTTTATTTTAGACCATCTAAGTGCTAATGGTTCGTTTAACTTCGCCCGCACTATTTATCTTGCCTAAATATATAAAATTTTGATTTGTTTTTGGTGCTTTCCTGTCAAAAAATATCTTTTTAGCTTTTCTTTTAGTGAATACTAAATATTCGTATGGAATACTTAAGATACAGATATTTCGGTTTTAATACTGTTTCTTTTGCTTTTGAAGATGTTTTCTTTTTATAGTAACAACAATGTGTTTTACCCTAATTTACTTATGCAGACGTGATCCCTATATACTTAGTTACAAACGTCATGTTTAACAGCATCTGTTGGACTTAAGTTGTATTATGAAACAAATCAAGCGTAAGAGCCGAATTTAAATGTGTTTAATAAATGGGCGGTAAACGGTTTCAAAACTTTGCTTAGACTGTGATGTGTTGGAGTTGCGAAATTGGATTTGATGGCTTTAACCCTACGTTCTCACCAGTGACTAAGCAGTAGGTCTGCAGGCTCATGACGCTAAAAATTGGGTTTCGATAACCGTGATGATCAAAATACGGTTAGTCCATTGTGTAGCTTTTGGCTTAAAAACAACCACATCACATCAAAGCAATTTAAACCCAGAAGGCTTAACTTGCTCAACGTTTCGGGTTTTCGGTATCTTCAGAAGCGAACGTTTCACTCGTAAGCCCATAATTTTTTAATGTGTAGCAAATCGTAACAAGTAATAGCGATGTACACACCAAACTAGTCAAAGTAACCTGCGCTTTAAGAAATAATGAAAACAATTTTTAACACGCCTGTCTTGATTTAACCAATCAAAATGCACCTTCGCAGATTGTTCAGACGACACTTTTTCCCAATAGTCTTGACCTTGTACACTTTATATAGGTAACAAAACTGACACAGGAGCTCCACTGCTATTCAGATAACCTAAATAGACCAGTCCAGCCTGTGGGTCGATGTAAGTATCGTTATTTTGATCGACCAGTCCAGCCTGTATAAGTATCGTTATTTTGTGGTGGTGGTGGGCGTACTATTGTGACCTTCTTTTCTTTTTTCTCTCAAAACTAACATACACAATGAATAACTTTTCAACATATTCAAGCTAACTTGGACTGCACTTGATAGCAATGGTGATCACTTAAACAGTTTCTATTAAAAATTAAGTGGGTTGTTGATATTGAAGTTTTCTGAGTATACATATATAACTTGCGCTGCGTATCTACGTAGCTATAAATCATGGAAAATTTAATACGATATTATAGTAATCTGGTATACACTGATGTATATTATACGATAGTAAATGTTTTTACAATGTTTGCTATTAAACCAGTTTCTCAATTAATAGAAGTTTTTCAGAATTCATATCTACACAACAGCTAAACAGAATATGTCGCTTTAGCTACATACGTATTGCATACGATACACAACTTGAAAGACGTACATAAAACCGTGGAAAACATGCACACATTAAAAGAGTTTTTTGTGCAGACTAAATCTTTCGCATGTTTTGACACGTCAAGTACACGTTTTAAAAATCGTTATCACTGAGCGCCATATCTTCCGTAACATACTTAACACTTAGCACCGTGTGTTCCGTGAACATTGTATAGCACTGATGTGTGAACGACATAGGAAGAGAAATGTGAATACATCATATAACTATATGCGTGTTTTACTAATTACAACAATTGTTATTAACTGTTTCTTGGAGAAAAGACAAACATGGAAGTCTTGTACCATAAAACTATACAAATCCAAACAAAATCGTTTGTTTTTTTTGTTCAGCGAAGACTTTCTCCAAGATGTCTGGCAAGCCATTTGTTTCAGTGACTGCGCGATCTACAAATAGCCAAAAGTAGAAACGATGTATGTTCGAGTGCTATCTCAAGTTTCAAGACCTAACCATGTGATTATGAGATAAATATAAAAACTTTATATAGCGCTCTTAGCAGTTGATCTGCTTAAAGAGTTGTTCCTCAGCCAACAACTGTTTCTGGTCGTTAAGAATCGTACTTTAAGATTATTATTATCTTTGGAGTGAATACCTCTCGCAATGCTACATCAATGAATCTAGTGTTGCGTTGTGAGGACAGTGGATATCAGATCTAAAATCTGAATAGTACACAAACCGCATATGTTTAAAGATAAACCTCGTAATTTGTTTGTTTATTCCAATTAAAATGACTAAAAGAACAAATATACACATCATATTCTTCTTGATTTGTTCAAGTTTTTTAGATATTTTGCTTTCTTTTTAAGCTATCTTTCAGCGTTTAAACACTAATTTGTTTTTGAATTTCGCTCAAAGCTATACGAGGACTGTCTACGTTAGCCATCTCTAGTTTAGTAGTATAAGGCTACAGGGAAGGCAGTTAGTTAGTCATTACCACCAACGAGATCCTCACTTTCAGTTATGGGGAGTGTTGTTATAATAGTGACAGTCAGTTAATTAGCCTTTTGAACAGCGGGTGTTTACTAATTAGTTCCTTCCCACTTTTCAGTACTTCACAATTAGGGATGGCTATACTTGAATTTCTGGGTCTAACCTGTTGTATTACGTGTTTGAATCGACAACCTAATACTAAAAACGCTGTTTAGCGTTAATAGCCCCCAAAAAAAAGGGGGGGTTAAGTAAACCATTATTTGGAGAATGGTGTAACCATCCGCTTTATTCGACGTAAGTCATTAGAGGATAATGGTGTAAACGTCAGCTTTATTTGACGTAAGTCATTAGAGGATAATGGAGAAGAACTTTAAATAAAATATTTTCCAGACAGTAGATGAATCCAGCAGCTGCCAGTCACAAAAATATACTGTTCTGTGGCCCGTCGTTCTAATTTATCATAACATAGCCTTATGTAGCATGACAGCAGTTAGCCTAATAACTTTAAGAAACAGTACCCACTATATAAAATATGCTCAGTAGGCAAAAAATCCTTACAAACTCTAGTTTTTTTACATGGATGCTCGTATGCAAGACAAACGTTATGAGGTGTTTTGAGAGAACATATTTAGACGCAGTTGTCTCCTCGAAAATGCGTGCCGAGAATAGTAAAGACGCGTCTGTGACGCGTGCGTGAACAAGTTGGGTCAGTATATAGATATTCTGATAGTTACTTTTAACTAAAAGATATAATTAATATTACTTGCACATATTAAATTATACATACTGTGTGTGTGTGTGAGAGAAAGCATACAAGCCTCTCTCTCTCTCTCTCTCTCTAAGGGACTTAAAATACAACAAATCCGGAGTTCGATTCCCTGTTGTGAAGTTAGCACATAACCCTTTGCGTTGCTCTTTGCTAAAATAAACGTAAATATCCCATTTTCATTTCTCACTTTAATGATTTATATTAACTTAAATGCTGTCATTAATGAGTGTGCTTGTGTTAATTCAAAGGTCCAAGGCTCGTTTTCCATTCACTCAAATTCACTCTTCACATTTTCGGCCAGTAGTGCACTATAACAGTGACGGTTAAATCACACTATTATAGTAGCCCCAGAGTTGGCGGTTTATACTGTTAAATATACTTCTGCCTTTTTAAACTATCAGTTCAAAATTAGGGAAAGTTACGGCAGATATTTCTTCTGAACCTTTGTGTGAATAACTAACCCAACCAGTCGATGTTTCTCAGTACCAGTACTTAAGTTTCATTCTGTCTACCTTCTCATTGTAGCAGCACATTAAGAAGTTCAGGATTGTTTTCGATAAATGTTTCGCTAATCTTACATGTTAACGGCGCGTGTCTCGAAACTTTGGTAAGTCGTCAACATCTTGTTACAAAGCTGCCTAAACACTCGGGTGGAACCCCTGCAACATTGAATTTGAGTTTGTGGAAAATGTCTTGGGTCTTAATGTTTGTTTAAAGTGCAAGTTTCGTTAATTTGATCGTTCTCGTGGTTTAAATGCGTTATGTAAGGTCCCTGTTTTACTTTAAGCAAAATCTGCAGATCTAAAATCGTTTCCTGCCCATTTAAATAATCTTTCTTAGTGAGAGGACTCGGAAATCTTTCATTTTACTTGAGTGCTGAACTAAATATAGTTAAAACGTTGCTTACGTAATTTCACGGTGTCTCACTTTGTTATAGCCATCCAAATCCCGCGTGGAAGTTATTTACTTTCAACCAGAGCCCGAATTTAAAAAGAAAACCGGGGAAGGGAATGGAAATGCGTGTCGAGAAGTCATTTGATGCGTTCTTCACGTGCCAATAGCATTTCCGGCTGCTTTGTCACTGCAACATTAAGCTTTCATTGCTGTGCGAGTGATTCTTGTTTTTAAAATGAATAAGACAGTAACGTAATCATCAGAACTTAGTCAGTTTTTCGTATTTAGAATGCAAAGTTCCAGTTTGTAAAAATACAACCTTAACTTCAGCAGGCTTCCTTAGTGCTATTCGTACAAAGTTCAGTGAAACTACTTTTTTTAAATAGATCCCAGGTATCGGACTAATGATGTCCTTCACTATATCCGAGGGAACGATACGAAACATGGAATCATTTTAAATTACAAATGCCCCGAGTGGGTCAGCAGCAAAGGGCAGAATAGATGTTGGAAGCCTTATCATGGTTAAGGAGCTATTTTAGCTTGCGATGTTATTGTCCTGGAAGTAACCATTTCTGTTTCAGGTGTACTTTGTGAACTGTGGTGGTCGTATATTGACAAATGCAGACATTGTAATTAGGACACACCAGTGAACCTACCTCATGCCATGTAAGCGAGTCCCATGACATTATAACACCTCCCAGAATCTTGCACAGTGGATATTATGCAGGATGGGGCCCATGAATAATTTAGTGACTTGTCATACCCTATCCCTCTCGTCATTTTAGAACAGCGCAAACTATTTTAGAGCGAAGACTGTGGAAAGTGCCCACGATTTTACTTAGTTGTCTCCATGCTCTGATCCTCACACCATTAGAGAACAGTGCAGAACCTCCTGCACCAGACACGATGCAGGATGGGTCCATGAATTCATTGGGCTTCCAAAACACACACACACACACACACACACACACACACACACACACACACACACTAACCGTACCATCATTACAAAACGATGAAACATGGCTGAACACGGTACTCTCTTCCATTTTTAAACAGTCCAACCCTAATGAGGACTAGAGGACTAGAACCCTTTATTTCGATTATTGGACGAAATAAATGGCTTGTGGAGGAATCGCGCTAATTTCGCACAGCTACATAGGTCATTGCACTGGTGAAAATGAACGTTTTCTGAATTTTTAGTTAACTGTGAGCTTCACCCTTGATACTTTAACTTTCTTCTGATCTCAGCTTCCTTTATTAGACGAATTTTTTACGATTTAACAACTGTACAGTGTACGTTCAAGATACGATGGCTTTTGATTTACTAGTCATGATTTCCACTGTTTCCGCAGTTGTAGAACCCGTCAATTGAACCCCAACCCCGCTCAAAGCTTTATAATTTTCGTCTTTACTCATAATAGCAACAACTTATTGTTTGCATTAATAGACGCCTGGAGATTTTATTATAAATATCTTCCCGTTATGAAGACGGGAGGACTAATATATTGTTTTAGATGTATTTCTACTATTTTGGTCAGTGAGTTTTATGATAATATTAGATTAAAGGCCCAGTCAAATCAATTTGAATTTTGAGCAAAGTTACGCGAGCAGTCTGTAATTTTGAATACACAGCCTAAGGAAAAGGCAACCTACTCTTGGGATACTCTACAACAACGAATAATGGGGTCTTAGAGCATGTAGCCATAAAACTGAATGTAAATTACAGCTGCCATATTAGTAAAATATGTAAAAGTGAGTGTTTCTGATAATGTATTAATAGCTGGTAAGTATGACTTTAATTCAACGTATAGGATTAATATAAAAATCAGTTATCAGAAAAAACTTGATACTTCAAGGTTTTGAGCAATCGATTGTGAAAACTAGCACGCTGAGAAATGATCATTTATCGGCAATAATAATAATAAAATAGCCTGTTACGTGTAATTTTTTCAGGAAATTGCGTCACGTGCAGACATTAAGACGACCGTGTGAGTAAGTCTGTTCTACTGAGCACAGTCTGCTGACATTTTAAGTTCGTATACTAAAGTTCCTAGTGAGAGGTGTTAAGATTGCCGTGTCCGGAGTTTGAAGGTTAGATTCTTGTTCCGTTACCACAGGAACGTGCTCCATATAATTTTTCTCTCTTAACCGGTGGGGAAGTGGTAAGTTTACAGACGAACAACACTAACCTCTGGAGTTCTCCGCAGATGAAACAACAGATAGTGTGTTTTAAAGCAATGTCACGCTGGACTAACAGTCGTAAAATATAGACGTCAGGGTGGGTGGTTATTTAAATTTCTTAGTTAAGTATCAGTGTTTTTTTTGTTGGAAGAGTTCCTCAGAATTACTGACGGCAGTTGGAAAAGCATTCCGTTCCAGAGGAAAATAGTTTAAAGTAACCTAATAAAAATATTTAACCCTCTGAATAACCCCTTCCCGATGATTTGGCACGCAGTCGGATTGCATGACTTGGCTTGTACGAAATGGAAGACGGATGACAAGTGGTCTTCTTCTGACAAGTTCTGTGTACTGATCCGAACGTTAATTAATTTTCTAGGGGGTGACACTTAGCACGCGGTAGAAATACTTTATTCACCTTAAAGTACAATGTGCAGTATTGTGTAATTGCTACATTTAACGTGAAACATACTAAATGGCTCGTAAGTTAGAGAAGGTTTCAGTGACTATCATCCACGTCATATGTATCACAGTATCGTGTAGACAATACTAAATGACTCGTGAGAGCTAGGCCAGGTGTCACTCACTGTTATCTACATCACAACTTGCCTAGTCGCTACTAATGGTTGGCGAACATTAGTTGTTAAAATATCTCTCAAAATACGCCATGAATCGCATTTTATTTTAAAGATTTAAATAAAGTTTTCGTTTCAGGTTGGTCAATTCTTCCTTTATGGTGTGTCCATCTGAGCAAAATTATCGGACTCAAAACCAGTAAATTCCACAGGCTGTTAAATCATTTCTGGAAGGTTTGACTTTATTATTCCAATAAACATAAGCTCGTACATAAACACTGAGGTAACATATCTGTAAGTGATGTTCTCTAGTTTTGACCATATTGTTTCAACATATAAACATATTTTTGAAGCATGTTGAATGCTATGTTAGACATAATAAGCTTGCTTGCTTCTCTTGCAAGTTGGCCATATGGTAGACCTGGGGACCATAGTTCGAATCTGTGCCGATACCACAAGATATTCCCTGCATTTCAAGTTGTGGGTTCGTTATAAGAGTAGCAGTCAATCCCTTAGCAAGTATGGTATGCTGACTCTGAGCTGTAGTACAAATTTGCCTTCAATAAACTTTATAAAAATACGCCTTAACTGTCGTCATATCATTCTTAAATAAGTACATTCATGGAGATGGAGCTATTCGCGAAGGACTGTGTGCCTAGCTGAAATGGTAAACGTGTGAATCTATTTCATGCAGCTTTGTTATTAATCTTAGCACGGGAGTAACAAATGCTGCGAGAAGTGGTGAAAACAACTAGATACTATTTACGTTTTTGTTAATAATAACCACGAGTAAAATGTTTCACTTTATTCGCTTAAAATAATTGGACAAAAATAACTTGGATTTTCCCACTGTTGAGGAAGTTTGTCGTCTCTCCCAGTGGGCGAGCGGTAAGTTTATGGACTTAAAAGGGTAAAATCAGGGGTTCAAATCCACTTGGTAGACATAACGCAAATAACTGACTTATTTATTATCGAATAGTTTCTAATACGTACGGTTACAACGTTTCAATAGACTAATCCGAGTAACAGGGGTACTTGAATGATTGAATTAATGGTGGTTGATTGGTTAATAATGGTTGATTGGATAAAAATGAACAAAATTTAATGCACCAGAAGTTAAAATGTAAGCGTACGTTTTATATCTGTATTGAGTAATGTCTCTGCTTTAATAGCAGAAGACTGACGATGATCGAAGAAGGTCGAAACGTTGTTCGCTCTTTTACGTAACATATTTTCTCAACCCAAACGAGCTGTTTTCGCATATATATTTTTCTACAAGTGGGTTTTCTCGACATCACTTAAAAGACGTACTTTATTTTTCAGCGTAGATAGCGTATTGTGTAGCAATGCGCTAAACTAATTTGCTAGGGAAAAGTCACTTTTAGATCAGAGGTGAAGTTCTTTTGAAATTATGATATCAAATTAATAACTTGAACAACTTACAAATGTGTCACAACCTTAATACTTTTGGGTTGTGCCACATGTCTGTTTAATATATCCTATACGCGTTAGATAGGATATACTCTTAAATTCCCGAAATGTACCATCTTTAGGGGGATATACAATATATCACCCTAAACTTTTCCAATTTAGAGGAAACCTTTTGGAAATGCCTTTACATTAACAATACACGTTTAACATGGGTACATGTTAATATATTCTCCAAATTACTGAAAATTTTACGTGTAGTACATGTTAAAACGTACTTTGTTGAACGGCAAAATTGTATATTGTTTTTCATTGAATTATAAAATTACAATAAAAAGAAATTAAATTTTATGAAAACAAGTAGGGATCGATGTGTGTGTGTGTGTAACCGCACTCGACTCGTAATTCGAGAGTCGCAGGTTCTAATCACCGTCACACCAAACATGCTCGCTCTTTCGGCCGTGGGGGCGTTATAATGTGAACGTCAAATCACACTATTTTTTGTTGGCTGTGCATGTTGATGACTAGCTGCCTTTTCTCTGGCGTTACTGTTAAATTAGGGACGGCAAGCGCAGACAGCTCTCGAATAGCTTTGCGCAAAATTCAAAACAAATTAAATATATAATCTAGCTAGCTGGCTATAGTAATTTTTTAATGCTACAAAAAGTATTGAAAGGCAAAATTGCATTACTTGATATAAAACAAAATCCAATTTGGATCACAATAATGTTTGGAGTAATTTGCCAAAGCAGATATACTTTTTTAATTTCTTTTTGTATAATTAAGCCTTTCTGTATTACTATAGCTAGCCGGGTGACATGCGTATCAATCCATAATTGTCTTTTATAAATTAATCCATAATTGTCTTTTATAAAGACAATTAGACAGAAGAATTCTAGGGAAAACAAATTAGGACGATAAGGTTCGTTACTTTTCCCGCACTCTTGTTCGGAAGAGTCACTTACTGTCTCGCGATGGCCAGGTGATTAGTAATCTGATGATGGCGGGTTCGAATCTCCATCCCATAAAACGTGTTAACCCTTTCAGCCGTGAGTATGTTGCATTATACAGTCAATAGCACTATATGCTGGTTTAAAAAAAGGTATCTCAAGAGTTGACGCTGGGTGGTGGCGATCAGCTTCCTTCCCTCTTGCCTTTCACCCCTAAATTCGAGATGTCAAGCACACATAGTACTAGTGTAGCTTTGTGTAAAATTCACAAATTACTTGCTTAATTAGATAAGATTTTTGAAATGGTGGAATTTTGGTTCACTCCATAAACTCGTGGATATATATTAAGGTGGCTTTATGAATATAAGTTGCTGTACTTTAACTATTTCACATTATTCAATATTCAAGTATTTTAAACGTAGTTTTAAATGGGCAGTTTTCGTGGCCGTCTTTCCCTCTAGTCTTACACGCTAGGGACGGCCACATTATTGCGAAATTCCAAAACAAACAAACAAACAAACAATTCTCACGCTCCACACTATTAAATATATCGTAACTAATGATGATAAACGATTTCATAATGGCTCAACAGATGGCGTAACCGATTACTAGGGTATGAATTTGCTACAATTTGAGAAAACTGGAAGAATACTTCCAGACAATTGTAATAAATTATGACCTCATAATTTTGATAAGTAAACCAGTGCCTAAATCCTATTACGTGATCCTTTGAACGTCGTTAAATTTAGAATCTTGTATCTAAATGAAATGTTTATCTCTACATCTTAATTGAATTCAAATTATTTAATTGGGCGCGTTGTTTTAAGTTGTCTAGGGATTTACAACGCTAAAATCAGGGGTTCGATTCTCCTCAGTAGACTCGGCAGATAGCCCGATACATACACCCAATCCTTCAAGTTGTGAAAATAATGGGAAGTTCGATCTACGTAACGATAAAAATTGTTTATATTATCTTTGACAACTTTAATCTCCCACCTACTTAGTCGCGAATACACAGACATCTACAGCGCACGTTCTACAATCATTGTGAAATGGTGAGCTGTCTTTACTATACACAGACATCTACAGCGCACGTTCTACAATCATTGTGAAATGGTGAGCTGTCTTTACTATACACAGACATCTACAGCGCACGTTCTACAATCATTGTGAAATGGTGAGCTGTCTTTACTATACACAGACATCTACAGCGCACGTTCTACAATCATTGTGAAATGGTGAGCTGTCTTTACTATACACAGACATCTACAGCGCACGTTCTACAATCATTGTGAAATGGTGAGCTGTCTTTACTATACACAGACATCTACAGCGCATGTTCTACAATCATTGTGAAATGGTGAGCTGTCTTTACGAGGTTTTAATATCAAGCTTCCTTTATCTTTTCTCAAAGGTGACTCTTCGCTATTCAAGAACTCGGAAGTTGTTACCTGCACAGCCTTACTTCGCAATGTGTTATTCGGATTTCACTTCAATTTTATGATTGTCGGCTTCGCGGTCCTAATGATGGCGTCTATTCTTTAAATTCACGAGAGTTCTACCATCCATTAATCTACGAGGTCACACTTGAGTGTATCAAAGCCAAGTCACTAGATGTAGATTTAGTTTGTGTTAGTATGTCCTGGTATGAATATTTCAGTTGTTAGGGGTACAGTAACCACTCTCTTTGTTGTCCCGGAAATCAAGTCTTTAACGTAGTAAATATTGTGCACAAGGATCTTCTGGTCATGGACTGAAGGTACTCTGAGCTATCCTAGCCTCGCATCATTGCTTGCAGGAAGTCTTTACCCAATAAACTCTTCCTCGATATTAGTTACCCACACAAAAAGAAGCAGAGGAGTTTTCTCCAGTAAGGGTAACTCCCAACTTTTCCTTTTGCTGTAATTTATAGCCACTTACTGCTCGTTTAACTCTTTCGCTCCCCATCTCTGGGCGGAGATTGGGAGCAATTTTTAACTGTTCATTATCAAGTCAGACTGGTACAGGTTCGTATACAATACTTCAATCAGTATACTGCAAGACTTTCCATCAAAAACTCTTGAACGTTTTATCTTATTTGGGGCAGATGGGGTATTTTCAGCTGAACTTTACACCAAAAGATCGTTATTCCCGTTTCCTAGATTATCCTGTGTTATTTCTTTGGTTGGTCACGAAGCCCCACCCTGTTGTTTATTTACCAGCCTCGTGAGGTTCACTCGCAAATGAAACATTTTTTTCCCTTTTTTTTTTTTTCACAGAATTACCATTCAACACAAATCGATAAACATCGATATGAAATTTTAGGAATTACTAAAAAATAATTCCTGTATAATACTTAAAAGAAAATAAATAACACTTCGTAAAATTTTCGATGGCTAATATTTATGAAGATTCGAGGTATTATGGAACCGCTTTTACATGTGTTATAACCCTGCAGAGCCATTTCAAGCGTCTGACTTAAAATGACACATTTGTGGTGTAGAACAATGTCTGTAGCTCTTGTTCACAGAAGTGCATTTCTTCATGCACAACATGCTGGAATGCCGCTAGGATCTGATTCAAAGTTGTTCTAGTAAACACTTGGCACCTGAATGGCAAAAAGTCGCAAACCACATGCGGCTGCGAATACCTGCTGCGTAGTTTGTGGGTGTGTCCAGAAAGTAAACGCCTGTAGCTGGCGGCCTTGGAGAGTACCTATTTAGGTAAATCTTGGTTGTGGTTAAAGATTCATGAATCACGTCTCTCTGTCCTTAACAAGTCAGAGAACTTTCAAATACCAGGAATGTTTTTTGCGGGTGAAAAAGGAAATGTATCAATTTATTACACAAGTAAGGAAAAGAATGTCATTCACATATCCATTAAGTGGAGAATAGGATTTTTTTTTGAATTTCCTGCAAAGCTACACGAGGGCTATCTGCGCTCTCCGTCCCTAATTTAGCAGTGTAAGACTAGAGGAAGGCAGCTAGTCATCACCACCCACCGCCAACTTTTGGGCTACTCTTTTTACCAACGAGATCCCCGCTAGTACAACAGTAAGTCTACGGATTTGCAACGCTAGAATCGGGTTTGAATCCCCTCAGTGAACTCAATAGGTTGCCCAATGTGGCTTTGCTGTAAGCGCGCGCGCACACACACTGACCAACGAATAGTGAGGTTGATGTAACATTATAACTCCCCCACCGCTGAAAGGGCGAGCATGTTTGTGACGGAGATTTGAACCCACGACCCTCGGATTACGAGTCGAGTGCCTTAACTACCGGGACGTAGGGAACCTACTGAACATCGGTATATAGGTTTTGTCTATCTCGTTTTATCCAAAGGCGTGTCTTTCAACTGGCCTGTTCGTTTCTAAAGCACCCTTCCCCTTCTGTTGCTACTTGTTTTTCAGTAAATCTGCATTTCGTGACAATGTCCAAGTCATATTTAGCGCGTTTAACAGTTAATATAAAAGTTAAATCTTGACACCATTAAAGTGTATACATTTTTTATTTTTAGTCTTTCACTGCTATGTCTTCTTTAGTGAACTGGAGTTTAATACTCTTTGCTTTTGAATTTAATTTTTAGGTTAATTCGTAACGTACTTCATTTCAGTTTGTTAGTGTTACTGTAATACAAGTAACACTTTAAATGCATCTCGGAACTGCTGGTACGGGTATTAACACTATTGATAATGAGAGAACAACGTTTTGACCTTCCTAGGTCATCCTCACGTTAAGAGGACCTAGGAAGGTCGAAGCGATGTTCTCTTCTTATCAATAAGTGTTAATACCCGTACTAGCCTTTCCGAGATGCATTTTTATTTCAAGTGGGTTTCTCGTCATCAAAAGAACTATAGCAGTTTTTTATCTAGGGTTTTGTTTGTGTAGAAAGAAATGACTTATGTAATACGTTACATCTGGAATAGTTTGCTGTCATATATACGATATTTAGTATCTTCTGATAGTAACATGTAAGCAAAGGTATGACGGTATCGCAAAATGTTCTTTTTTGCAAATCTACGATTTGATATATTAGATGCAGGACTCGGATAGTTAACTATTCTAGTTGATACTGTAATACCAGCCGAGCTAAGGTGAGTCAGCAACCACTTGTGATTATGGAACAGGTATAACCGTCTTTCTGACAGAAATGTAGGCCTTCTCAGATCAACAGATCCGCCCATGTGCCAAACAGGCCAGTTCGTGGTTGGTGTGTACCTGGCTGCCTGCAGATGTATTCTAGTCACTGTCATGTTATTCCCGTCATTGAATTTAGTGTAGTTACATACTTCGCTTGAATGGTGTTGTAGTGACGATTTAGTTGGATTTTGTTTAATATGAACGGTGTGAAACCACATAGAACAAGTGTCTGAATCGAGTAACACCTGACGCGCGCGCACACAGTCGCGTGGCAATGGCAAGCTTTACGCGCACCGTGAAATTCGTGGCGACTAGTAATGGCCCAACATTTCCTTTCTGTAAATATCAACCCTTCATATTTAGGTGGCCTATTGAGCCGGTAAGTCATGGTTATGAATAGTTCGATCACTGAACTAAAAACAAAATATATATTTTGGCAATCTTTTAATTATAGGCGTATCGAACGAGTTATAAACTAACAAAACAGATTGACCATAACAAAACACAGATTTGACTTTTATATTAGTTTTTGTCATCTGCCATTTACTTGATCAAACCTGATAATTTGAAAAACAAACTAAAATGTGACATATTTGAATAAGACCAATGTTAGTAAAATAGATACTAAACCACATTCAAGACTGAAACTTTGTAATAAACCGTTGGTCAAACTTCTGTATCTGGACGGGTATCAGGACATCAGTATTTAGATACGTGTATTAGCGACTACTGTAGCAGGATACTGCTATTGACATACAAGTACTGTATCATTTGTTGTTACATGGCTCTGTTTCGCAGTTCAGAATCTCTTGTGCAACAGTGAAGCTTCTAGAAACAAATGATATTGCTTTCCGATTCTGATAACATAATGGCTGATAACAACGAAAAACTAATGTAATTTTTATTTTTTAGATGAATGTCATTGCCTTGGGCGCCACAATGTCTCTAAGTTTCATTTGGAGAGCGTTGATTGTAAGTCTGTAACACTGAATATTTAAGCTGTGAGGCGAGGTGGTTACGGCGCTCGACTCTCAGTCTGAGCGTTTCGGATTCCAATTCTCGTTCCACCAAACATGCTCGCCCTTTCAACCATAGGGGCATTGTCATGTTACGGTCGATTCCACCATTTTTAGTAGGAATAGCTTTCCAAGAGTTGGCGGTGGGTGGGCGTGATTAGCTTCCTTTCCTCTATTATAGCGTTGCTAAATTAAGAACGGCTAGCGCAGATAGCCCTCGTACCTCTGCGCGCAATTCAAAACAAACCAAACTGAGCTGTTAAAAGATTCGTTTTTTCAGGTATTTCTGTGATACTTCCAATATTTTTATTTGTTATTGAAGTTTCTACGTCTCTGCCATATCAGCCTTCCCTTCACGATACTTTGTCAAAAAGTAAAGCGTGCTGGATAGACTGAATCTGGGTGTTGGTGGTTCGTATCCCGTAGCTGCAGAATCGCTTTTCTGCCTTTTTAAAGCCTTATAAGTGTTATAAGAGTGGCGGCAGTTGACTAATGCCTTTCGTGTAGCTCAGTAGTTAAATTAGACGGCTAGCACTGGTAGTCATTGTGTTTTGTGCGAGTATCCGAAATAAAACCAACAAGATGAAGTTAATCTTGAAATAATGCATTTATCACAGAAGTAATTTTTCAAATACAAAGCAGTTATTGAATACTTACGTTTATTACGCAAGTCATCCCTCGCATATAATAGTACAGGGTCGCCCGTAAATCCCTACCCATCCATATGTTATGTTATATTCATTTGCGCATGTATTATAAATGTTTCTTTTTCAGAGAAATATCGCCGATGTAAGCCCATTTACACTTGAAGAGCGTATTGTGACAAGAACGCATAATATTATGCAGCGAGAATGAGGGACAGTACACAGATACTCCATACATCTTATGTATGGATGGGTAGGGACTTACGGGCCACCCTGTAGTTGCGTGTTTCTCTGACGTGTACGCCCACCAAACGGTTAGGCCTCACAATCAAACCAGACGTCTAGTTCGCTCTTTTGTCTGAAGTTTCGGACGAGTCTTTCAGTTTGCTCTTACCTTATCTCCCTCCCGCTTCCTGTGACAGCAGACTTGCATTGCTAGAATCCGGGTTTCGATACTCGTGGTAGGCAGAACACAGACAGCTCATTGTGTAGCTTTGCGCTTAACTACAAACAAGTTCGCTTACTAACACTTGTAACTGCTTATCAAATTAGGCTTAATACACGAAGATATCTTGTGCTATAACAACATACTTGTTTTCAAATTTCAGTAGCTACTGTAACCAGATATTTTGTTCTTCGTAGCACAATGTCTTGTCTGTAAATTTATGCCTCTGTCTGTAATGTTCGACAGAATTGATTAACCTAAGTATTTACGAGTCAACTTTGAAAACCCTAACATGAACTAATTTGAAGTATGTTAGAATGTAGATTGCGTTTAATACCTAAATAACTTAGTGTATATTTATTTTTAAGTGACTATTAAAAAAATAACCGTTAATAACAGCGTGTGTGGCTTTTAATTACATTCGCAACAGTTAAACAGAACAGCTTGTATTTGGTAACATTTTCTGTAATGATGCTGGCAAAGTGCCTTTCGTTATGTTACATACGTTCACAATATTCGTCTGCTATATAAGTTGTGATGAACTGTTAAGTATGCGTGTCCTCCTGTCTAGTCATGTCTACAGAACTCGGTTGTTGAGAAGAGAGAAATGTTATATATATATATATATAATGTGTGTGTGTGTGTCACGTCACCCTTGATTTCTTTTCTCGAAAGAGGAAGAATCATGAAAACCAAAATGCACTTATGTATATGGAATAGTTTGATAACGGTATCCACTCCATTACTATCTTAGCGACGGGGAGGTGCAAGGGGTTGGATACGTGGGTCCCGTGTCGGTCTAACAAGCCTGAAGACGTGGTATGGCTTCATCTAGACTAGAACAAAGTGCATAAAAGTGCAAATATCGATTCAATTTTAAACTTAAATTGTTTCTTAATTAAGGTATTTTCTGTTATATCACCAACGTTTTAAATGAAAAACAAACCTCTTTATTCAACGGAGATTGAGGGAAGAAATCAAATTTTTTTCCAGTTTTGTGAACTATACATTACATTTCATATTTATAACACATGGATTAACTATCAATAGTTGTTTATACTTTTGTTGTTAAGCAACATCATTGTTGAAAGGTCATGTTACCAAGCAGTACTGACTTTGTGTATTAGAAGTTGTTAATCCGATTTTTCTAATAATTATTCTATGAACACGCCACGAATTTATTTCGTGAATTATCTTAATTTTGAATGGTTCGCAAAGGAACTTACCGACGTTTGGATGTCTGCTATACTTTTGCCTTTCTTGTTGGTTAATCATGAATTCGCAAAATGTTTCATATGGCTCAACCTTGAGTCTCTGTTTAGGCCATGTATCGATTCCATGAAGTGCTATTCATATGAATTCTACGTTTCATTATGCGTTCTTGTTGTCTCCCAAACAAGCTTAACATTTTTCTGTTAATATGTACACATCCACAGCATTTTGTTTTCTAATCCAAGATGAACAATTATGTGGTGTAAATTAATGTTTTTTCTGAAGTAATCGTTTGCGTGATTTCGGCCGTATATGAACTCGTCCAAGCTCAATAAGGACAGACTTTTTCATAATTTCAGTAAGTAGAATTTGTTAGGCATGAGAAACTAATGGTAGAGATCCTTTTGTGTAATAAAATTGAATCTGGTACACGCGTTCTCCACACGTGGCATTGCTGACTCACAAAACTGTAGTTGACAAAAAAGGAGTCTCGTAGGTTACTCTAATCCTGCCTAAGAGAATTTCAAATGTTGCTGCTGTTGAAGATTCACTCGTTTTATATTATACAGGGTGTTCGAAAGTCGCTGTGCACTTGTATATTTATTAACAGACATGTTTCAACATAGAATACAGGAGGTAAATATGAATGACAATTATAAACAATGTTGAAAGTGACCCCCGTTGGCATCAATACAGGCCTGGGTCCTTCTTATTTTGTTTCTAAACACCGCTATCAGTTGCCGGCTTGAAACAGATTGAATAAAATACGATTACAAAACTGCACAGTGACTTTCCGAACACCCCGTAGAACTTAACGTTAAAATAAAGATTTTACGAATCTTCTAGATAAGTGAAACGATGTATTTAAATTAATAATAATTAATTAATAATATCCCATCGTGCCCATCTGAAATGATGCGTTACTTTCTAACATTAATTAACGTTATCATTTTACTTACTTTCCCTTATGAGGTAATTTATGGGTTGAACATAATCCAAAAATTAGGACGTAATGAGTTAGCCTTTATACGTAAGTTTTCATTTGTTACACTGAGTAACTATCATGTAATTTCTTTTAATGTTGCGATATGCAGCTTGTTGTAGGCTTATATTTAAGATTTTCTAAGTCTGACCTTGACCTTGACAGAACCGGGCACTGATCCTCTTTTACGACTCGTAGCCTTGTAAGGTTCTCTCAACGTAGGTTAAGAAAGATTACTGGGCGGCTTCCTCCTAGTGTCAGCGTATCTCCCATTCGTTTATTTGCTGGTGCAAAGCGGTAAAGTTGCTGTAAGATTTAAACTAGTGTACCTACTGAAACAAACAAATTAGAACATGTGTTGAATAGGAAATACAATATTAAGAAAACAAATTTTTTGTGGGGGTATTGTTTGTATTTACACAGGTATACTGAGGTTTACGTTCTGCAAAGGTGAAAAGCTTTTAAAGATTGGATATGAATGTTGCTATTTGTTCCAAACTTGGTAAAGATCTGCCTTTTACAAAAACAACAAACTATTTGATAACTTGTGTTTAGACTAGCGACTTTAAAGATGTTTAGTGGTTTTATATGTAATGGCCAATTGACCTACGATAATACAAATGAGGAAACTGAATGTACTTCTTGCTAGTATTATTTACTATAGTAGAGTCCCACCCCAGTGGGTCAGCATTTGTTTGTGTTTTTACTTTTCATGTTTTTTTTTTTTTTTTAATACCAGTACTTCAAATATTGTGCATAGATTTTTACCAAATGACCATTGGGTCTATTGTAAGATGTGGACAAATCTTCAGTTATGTTTTCCGTTTTGTTTTTTCCTCCAATACTTTGCCCTTTATTGATGGATCTTCAGTAACTTTGGCATGCAGGTTTGTTGGGTCCATATGAAGTTTAGATGCAAATGTGCAGTTTGACATTTTGTTTTGCAGTTTTATGGGTTTCCTTTTTCACAATTGCATCAGTATTGTGTAAAGGTGTTACAAGAACGTTTTGTCATTCTTTTCATTTCATGGGCTAATTATTCCATGCCATTACAGAATGTACACTTCAATACTAGTAATGCTTCACAATTGTTGACAACTGAATGAGCCAGGGTGGGAATACTTATCATTTTTTAGTATTTTTGTGTATTTCTACTAAAGGCATGTCATCAGGGTTCTGCTTGAATGAACATACACTTTAAATTTAGGATCTGAAACAACTGGTATTTTACTTCATGCTGTGTCTGAACTACATTGAAAGAAAATGGTAAGGACCTAACATATTGTACTGGTATATGTTAGAATAACTCAATAATACTCCACAAATAAACCTTGAGGAGAAAGGTGTTCAATGCTATATATTAAGCTTTGTTATGCTACAGCCCAAAACCATAGTTGTCAGTAGGATAGAATTTGTATAAAAAGCTCTACATGATGTTGAATGACAAATTGCTGCAGACTTGAAATACATCCCAGACACTGTCAAATACACCCTAGATCATTAGCCTGAAATGGGTAAATTTGAAAATAAGAAAGGAAGAGGCAGAACACCTAAACTCATTGATACTGATGTTAAGTATCTTTGATCTAAAGCACAAAATAGTCTTCCTTCTGTCCTGAAGACTACATAAACAGTTCTATCAATTAGTACTGGTCATTTATCAATGTGTCCAGACCTACAGTATCTAGAAGACTTGAGAATGGAATACTTGATTAAGTAGCAAGTACAAAAAAACCTTTACTTTGATCTCCAAATACTCCTAGAAAATTGAAGTACAAAATCCAGACTGCTTTTGATTGGAGAAGTGCATTATGGGTAAGTCCAGATTTTAAATACTTGGTTCAAAAACAACCAGACTGCTTTTGATTGGAGAAGTGCATTATGGATGGGTAAGTCCAGATTTTAAATACTTGGTTCAAAACATACCTTGTACATTTACCTAAAAAGGTGAAATATACTTAACCTTAATGCATAGCACCTACCACAATATATGTGGGAAGATGTGTGATGGCTTTGGGTTGTTTTTCTCGAGAGGTGACGGGTTTTATTTCAAAATAGATGGAATAATGGGCCAGTGAAAGTACTGTCCAATACTGATTCATCATAACATGTCTATTGGCTTGTGTATTATTAAAGGATTCTACTTGTGTATTATTAAAGGATTCTACTTGTGTATTATTAAGGGATTCTACTACTGAAAATAATGACCCTAAATACCCATCCAACCTATGCAAAAATTACTTGGTTAAGAAAGAAGCTGCTGAAGTCATTGAAATACTGCAAGGGCTTTCACAGAATTGAGGTATCAACCCCATTAGCAAATCAAATGTTTCTTGCAAAAAAAACTATGGTAGTTAATAGTTTGTGTGTTCCACTTTTGCTTTAATAACTGTAGACAGTCTCTCATACATTGTTGCAAAATATTTAATCAAACTGTCCTTTTAGATTTTACTCAAAATGCCTCAAATACACTGTTTGCTGAACTCGAGCACCTCCACTGAGTTTCTCTTGTACTAAACAGGAAGATTAATACAATATTGATGTTCCACCTGTGACTTACCTTCCACTGTTCTTTTGAAAATAGCCTGAAAGCTAACTTTTGACTTTGTTCTAACACTTTTGCATAGTACTGTATAAAAGAAGTAACATTATGTCCTAAGATAACTTTCACTAGTCATGAATGTACATAACTTCTATCTAGTGAGCAGCTATTTTACAGCTAGTAAAATAAGTTTATGAAAACAATACATAAAAGAACTTCTCAGTTCTGATTTGAATCTCATTACATACTTTCAGTCTGATTTCATATGCTTTGCATTACTTTTGCTGTAAACTTCATAACAAATAATCAAAGAACATTTGAAAGACAGCCAAGTAACTAGGTTGTCTCTTATTTTGTGTGACAGCTCATATGTGATGAACAATTTTTACTTAAATGTCTTCTCTCTCTTCTTTTTTTTTTTTCAGCTGTTTAAGAGTAAAACATGTCCTGGTTTATTCCATTGTTTATTCTAACAATGCATTTCTCTGTTAATCATGCTGAGTAACTGATTTTGTTACTGACATTTGAAGTCAGAATTCATTGTGTATTATTTAAACAATCTTGTTCATTTGGTTTTATCAAGAACTTTTAGGATTATTCAGGAAAAACCTTGCAAACTTCTTACATTACTGGGGCAGTAAAAGGTTTTTTATTTAAATTAATTTTTAATAACCCGTTTTTCCTCAGGCTGTTCTAGAGGAAGTCCAGGAAAGAAAGTTTGTTGATACTTTTGAAAGTGTCCAGAGAGGTCAGTTTCTGCCTTTAGAACTCAGTGACATCCCTGTACCAGTTACTGAAGAGACATTGACTGGTAAGTCAGTATCTTATGCTATATCATATAAGTGCTCCGATAAAATTATTTAAGAGTTAAGAGTTTAAGTTAAAAATTGAAAAATAAGATATAGTTTTTCAAATTTTCCTTTTATATATTTTTTGTTTTGAAATGGATGATTGTGTTAATACACTTAGTTTCTTATAAAATGACAAAACCAGTTTTCAAATTTTATCACATTTGAGTAGATTAAACAGAACAATTTTTTTTCCATGTAGCGGAAGTAATCATGCCTTCTGGAAAAGTTGACAAGCCAACTATTATAGACAACCATGATGGAACAGTTAGTGTGAGGTATGATCCAAAGGAAGAAGGGTCCCATGAACTACAGATAAAGTACAACAATGATCACATTCAAGGTGCTGGCATTTTTTACTTGGATTTAGAAATTGTGGATATGTTTTGTTGGTGGTGATTGTAAAACTGAATGCACAAGTTGTTTACACTGGCCATATCCTGCATTTTGAATTTCTTTACTTATCCTTAAGGTTTAACTTAAATGAAATAATTTCCTAAGTAATAATATCCTAGTTCTGGAATTGTCTGTTTTATCTGATAGCCTGGTCTTTGGTCACATGGATGTTGAAAATTAATCGCTGTTTAGAGCTGTCTTTTTTTTTTTTTTTTCATCTGAATATTTTTGTGATGCAGTTTAAAGTGATTGTATCTCTAAAGTTATCTTCTTGACAAATTCAATCCTGTCTACATTGATTCTTTCCAGTATTTTGTTTCTCGAAACAATGTTTTGGTAGTCAAATAATTTTGGAACATGTATCATTTACAAAACAACTTTATCTCCTAATATTTAATTACTGGTTTAAAGTGTTGGATGTAATGCTTTTTGGGTTACTTGGTAAATTCTGAAAGTAAAAAGCAAAATCATTTATTACTTGTTTTGAATACTGTTTTGTGAATATCATGACTTGAAGTTTTTAACTTTTATATAGTTATACAAGGAACTGAGTTCATTCAAAGTACAAACAACTGTACAAGATAAAATATTAAATGAATTTTAAAGTATTTATTCCAACAGCAACTTTTATTTTTAACTCAAGGTGTTTTCAAAATCTTGTTATGGTTAGTATTGCCAGGAAAACTCCTAGACCAAATAAAGTTACAAATGTGTTTTTTGAAGGTAGTTTAATTTTCTATTCACAAGTACAGAATACTGTGAAAACCTTGGCACATTTGTGCCTAGTGTATAGTAAATTGAAACTATAATATTCTTGCTATAAAACACTACTGGATTGTTTCTTATTGTATAAGAATTATTCACTCAGTATTGTTATTCTTATATATATTGTTGAAAGTCTACTAGTCCATTGGTATTGTCCATAAATGGTCACCTTCCTCCTTTGTAAAATCTCAACTACATTTTAAATGTAGTATTGTAGAAAATGCCACAGTGTTTACAATTCCCTGTTCATGACCTGTTTTGCTTGCTAATGTGTCATTCTGATTTAAATCTCTATGACCACTTGCTAGACTGTTACTGTCTCGTGGCTTACTTAAAATTGTGTTACTTTGGAAATAACCCTCTTGAAAATGTCATGCTGATACCAATGTGGTGTATAGATAGTGTGTAGTGTTATCCTTAGGTACAGTCATTTTCTGCATATTTTATGCAGAATCTATAGATTAAACAACAACAAAACAAACCCTTGAACAACCCAAACGCTTCCTCAAAATGGGCCATTCACCATTGGGATAAATGGGAAAGAACAGCAGTATAAGTGACCTGGATTATTGGGTAACTTAGTCATTTTACAGTCAATGGTTTTAATTTTTATTATAGAATATTGTTAAAGTCTGCTGGAATGATAACTGATTTATATTTGTTTTGTAGTCAGTTTTATATACAAGTACTTATCTGTGTACAGGAAGTCCATTCAAGTTCCATGTCGACACAATTAGTAGTGGCTTTGTGACAGCGCATGGCTCTGGATTAACACATGGTATTGCTGGTGAGCCTTGCAACTTCACCATTTACACTAAAGGTGCAGGAGCAGGTAAGTTTTGGCATTTCTTTTACTTCAAATCCACTGGATTGTCAATCTAGTGGAAGTTCAAGACAGACTATTGCTTGTGTTTTATTAAACGGTAATTTTTATTTTTATGGAAGAAGCCGGATCTCTTAATAAATTATTATTATTATTATTATTATTATCCTGAAACATGGTTCTAATAAGTAAATAACTCTTTCTGGTCACCTGTTGCCATAGGAGGTGCTTCTGTACACTTGAAAATAAATGTTCATTAAACAAATTGCCTCGAAAGTCTGTCTAAAGATGTCATAGCTTGTGAGTTTCTGTGTTAATTTAAAGTCCATAAGGGACCTTCTGAGTTTGATTGCATTTCATAATTCTTTTAAGATAACTGTTTGTGATCCTTAATATTCCTTTACAGCAAAACATTTTTGTTTTGAACTGAATGTTCAACAAGGATAAAGACCTAAACTAACAGTGGTTCATTTAAACTTTGAATTGTTTATGGTTTTTGAGGTAACAACTCATTGTTTCTGATTAAATCTTCTAGGTGGTCTGTCTGTAGCAGTTGAAGGGCCTTCTAAAGCTGAGATTAACTGTCATGATAATAAAGATGGCACTGTTGGTGTGTCGTATATACCAGCTGCACCAGGAGAGTACAAGGTTACTGTTAAGTTTGCAGACAAACACATCAAAGGAAGTCCATTCACTGCCAATATTACTGGTGAGATGTAGATTTAGAGGATGGACAGAATGTGAAATATTAAATTTTGTTCTTAAATGTTACAAACAAGTCTTTATTTTAAATACATTTTTGAGGTAACTTTCATTAGCAGTTTGTATATTCTAAAGCCTATCAGAGTTGAATAATTATTTATTTTAATATATGCTTTGCTTTGTAATCCAATGAGGAGTGGTCTCCACTAGCAGAAAGTTGAATTGTCAGTTTCTAGGCTACTAGGTCTCTTGTAGCAGGAGAGAACATTTTGCTTTAATTTGTGAGATTGTATCTACAACCAAATAAGGGGTCAGAACTTTGTCATAATTTATAAGCTAGTGAATGATGGGATTTACTAAGTGAGGATTTTGTCACAATTTATAGACTAGTGAGTGGCCTTCATTACTGAGTAAGAGTTTCAGTTTTATCACAATTTATAGGCTAATGAGTATGAAGTAAGGATTCAAAGCTTTGTTACTGTTTTATAAGCTAGTGAGTGAGTGGCCTTCCTTACTAAGTAAGGGTTCAGGGTTTTCATAATTTATAACCTAGTAAGTGATGGGCACTCCTATTAAAAAGTCAATTTATATTTTAACCATAAATCTGTAAATATTTTCTATGGTACTTTTACAACCTAATGTTTTTGTGTTTGTCTCAGGTGAAGGTCGTAAACGGAACCAAATCTCTGTTGGACACTCAAGTGAAGTTTCCTTGAAGGTTCAGGAGAAAGATGTGAAGAATCTGAATGCAAGTATTGTTGCACCATCTGGTTTGGAGGAACCATGCTTTGTAAAGAAACTTCCAAATGGCCATCTTGGTAATGATTGTATTTGTTTACCAAATGTACTGTTTAAATAATTAGCAAGATGGGCACTGCTTCATGTCTATGAAATGACTGTCCTCATATTTTAAAGAAAGGGTAATTTCTTGTACAATCATCAAACTTGGAATAGTTTATGGTGAGCGCATCTTTATCAGGTTATTTTATTCAAGCAAGACAACTAATGTATCAACTTATTTTCAGGAATGCTTACTTCAGAGTTACTGTTACTTCTAAGATAGTGTTTATTTTCTAGTTGTATTATCTGTGTAACAGCCTTGTGCTGGTTTTCATAATGAAAATAGATCTGTATAAATGGTTTTACTTGAATTTTAACTTTTTATATTGTGTAGTTTAATTGTTTTAACATTATGTACTTAACTATTTATGGATAAAGTATGCTGTTGGATTACAACTTCTCTTATGCTTCCTTAAAAAAGAAATCTAAGTAAATTGCTGCCAAAATATAAGTGCAATTAAAAGAATTATGTATGTATGTATGTACGTGCATAGATTTGTTTGTGCTGGTGACCTCATCTGGTAAAAGTTTTATAATGTGTATTAATAACCATACTTTGCAGGTATTTCTTTCACTCCACGAGAAGCTGGAAAACACGAGGTTCACGTGAAACGCCTTGGCAAACCCATTCAGGGAAGTCCATTTCCAATCAACGTTCTGGAGAAAGAAATTGGTGATGCTTCCAATGTTCGTGTCAGTGGTACTGCTCTGAAAGAAGGAAAGACTCACAAAGCTAATGAAATCAGTATTGACACTAAAAATGCAGGTATTTAAGTGGAATATCTGTATTACTTGTGTCCTTCATATCCTTACCTTTGTGAATTAACAAATGTTAAATATGTTTACATTTACAACAACTAAAGTTGCTGTAAGTCCTGTAATAAAGTGGAAACAAAACTCTTCTGATGACCATCAGCTGAATGAATCACTCTGGAGTGAAGGGCTATGCAGTAGTCTAATATAAACAGTCAGTCACACGTGATGCTGTTAAATCTAGTGTTAGCCTGAATGAACTAGAAGGAATGCTAAAGTATCATAATTAAAGTAACACTTCCATTGTTTTGAAACTGTTGACCAGATGAGTTAGTTCTGGAGTTAACTTAAAGGTATTGTCAGAATACCAAATAAACTAATTGAAATCATTTGAAACCAAGATATGATGTGGTTATGATTACTAGAAAATTGTTTAAAGCAATATTCTTAGGTTGCCAAGATCTTTTGTTTTTTAGTCCTTTTCTAAAACTACAATTGTAACTGAGCACAAAGGTTATGTATTTTACTGTACAACTGTATACCAATATGTTCCTTTTATCTGTGGCTAACCTTCAGGTTATGGTGGGTTGAGTTTTTCTGTGGAAGGACCCAGCAAGGCTGATATTCAATGCAAAGATAATGAAGATGGTACTCTTAAGGTCAGTTACTGTCCACTTGAACCTGGATACTACATCATCAACTTAAAGTTTGCTGACCACCATGTGCCTGGTGAGTGAGTTCTCACTGTTTTTGCTTCTATGTTGTAAAAGACATGATATTTAATGCGTGAATTTCCTGTATTTTAATAGGAAATATTAAGTAAAGGTATGCATTTTAGAACTTCAGAAATACTTTAAGTGTAAAATATCTAACTGCTTTAATAATACAAATATGGAATTCTCTAAACTATTTTTAAAACAATGATGAAACTTCTGTTATATTTGACATGACAGAAGTTATTGATGTATTGATAAATGTTAAAATACCAAGGAACCTTTCACCTCTTTCCATGCACTAGTTTTGAAATAAAGTATTACTCTGTTTGGAACAATGAAATTTCAAGGTTATATTGGTTTACAGTTTCAAGTTTGAGATGTAGCTGTCTCAGAAAACTACTGCAAGGATTCTGGAAGAAACCAAAAATTGAAATGCAAGCAAAACTTGTTAGCTTTTCACCATAAAATATAGTGGTTTTAAATATCTTTTATTTCTGTTTAGGAAGTCCCTTTACGGTAAAAGTAACTGGTGAAGGTTCTAATATACAACGTGAGCATATCAAGAAGCAAAGAGATGCTGTTCCTGTCACTGATGTTGGATCAGAGTGTAGACTGACAGTTAAGATGCCTGGTAAGCTAGAACACTGTAAACATCAATAAGAAATTTATTAGTAGAACCATGTTTTATGTTATCAACTTTAAGAATCATTTTTGAATAAGGTATTTTTATACAAAATTGTTAAGTTTCATGTTAACTCGTTTTTATCCATGTTTTTCTAGATATGATTTATGATCACTTGCCACATTTTATGATGGCTTAGTCTTCTAGCTCACAAGCAACTCAATATTAATATTCCCTGTTCAGGCACGAGTGCTTTTGATATGGCTGCCAGGGTCACTTCTCCTTCTGGTGTGACTGAAGATGCAGAGATCTTAGACATGGAGGACTTTGTCTATGCCATCCACTTTGTCCCTAAGGAAGCTGGTGTCCACACTGTTAGTGTGCGTTACAAAGACATTCACATCCCTGGTTCACCCTTCCAGTTCACTGTTGGACCTCTTCATGATTTTGGTGCTCACAGAGTTCATGCTGGAGGAACTGGTTTAGAGCGGGGAATTGCAGGAGAAACATGTAAGTTTAACCCTTGTTACTACCTGAAGACTTTGACTATCTTAATTGTCACTTTAACTTTTGTCTAACCTTATGCTTTTTTGACATACTTTTACAGAATCACTCGAATACTGTAATGAAGAGAAAGTAAATAAACGTACTGTTTTATAGGTAATGTGAAGTGAATAAAACTAACTATGTAACAAAAATTTTACTTGTTCCTGGATAGAAAGTGTTATTTCCCAATTGCTTATGCCTAAAGTAAATGGAAAAGACCTTTTTTTTTTTTCTTCAAACTTTGTTTTTGTGATCTGGGAGCACATAACAAAAACATGATGGGAGACTATATTTGGGGGCTCATATGTGAAAGTGATTTATGTTGTAGTCACAAATTCTGAAAAACTACTAGCTTTTAATTTTTGTTCATTTTTGTATAACTTTTGTATAAATACATGTAAATCTTTATTCATGTTTTATTCAGACCTTATGTAGATGAAAATGTTCGAATTTGCCAGTTTTTACATAGAAAATAGGCTTAATTTCTAAATTTCATTATCCAGGTCACAAAAGCCAAGTTTGAAAGGAATAATGGCCATCTTCTGTACTTTTACAACATAAGTAATTAAGAAATAACACATTATCCAACAACAATATTTGTTGCATAGTGTTATACATGGTATAATGGTAGCTTTCTAGTGTAGAGCTTTTAGTACTTGGATAGCAACATCTTTACAGGTTATACAGCATATTTGTTTTAAAAAATCTCCAATAAATTGCCTATTGCAAAAAAAGTGCATGTGCAACTTGTTTATTTTGACTTTGTGATTCTACACTAATGACTAATGAATATTAAATTAAATTTCTTTCCATTCTAGGTGAATTCAATATATGGACAAGGGAAGCAGGTGCTGGAAGCCTTGCCATCTCTGTTGAAGGCCCATCTAAAGCAGAAATTGACTTCAAAGATCGGAAAGATGGATCTTGTTATGTTTCTTACAAAGTGCAGGATGCAGGTTGGTCACAAAAGCTATTATTACTAACTTGAAATGAAATGTTTGTAGTGACTTTTTGTCTGGTAATATACAGTATTGCCTCTTTAATTTATAGCAGATACTTTAAATAGCTTTCAGTTTGTATTTACAAATATCAAGTTTTACTAGATGTAATCTTTTACAACTTGTTCCTCAGTTAGAACCTAGATTAGATTAGGGAAAATTTCTACGTTTTCATCTTTTTTATATTAGCACCTAATCTGTGTAATGTTCGTCACATCTGATTGCACTTTCTTTATATTATTCATAATTAAATCAAGGGTGTAAAAGTCCATTACGCCATATATGTGGAACTACCAAATGTTGTGTTTGGACTTCTGTAAAACCTTTGCACATTGGCTGGTATGTCTTTTTTTATGGTTAATCTGTTTCAGGTATAGCCCATTATTTTTGTATTTTACCCTCATCATGTATAGTTTAACAACTTCAGTTAGATCTTCCAATGTTTACAACTTCAGGTAAAAGGTAGTTGATTTAGTGTCTGGAAGCCTTTAAATTTTATCTTGTTCAATTCAATACTACTAATTTCAAGCATAAGCTCTCCTGTGTCCTTTCAGTGTGGATTTCTGTAATTGGTGAGGGACCTCCCAGAGAAGGTTTTGCAAAAGGGAGGAGAGGATCCTGGTGGCTGAGGGGTCCAACTTTAGCACATAGCTTTGGCCTTGAATTCCTGTAGATGGGCAGCCTTGGGATGGTCCCAGGGTCAGTTTGGCTGGTCCACTTGTGCTAGTGTCAACCAAGTACCAACATTGGACGTTCTCAACAAGCTTTGTGAACATTGTGTCTGATGCTGGTGTTTGAGTGTAGTGCTCACGAAACCCTGGTGTTGCTGCAATGTCTTTATTTGGCATTGTAATGTCCCCTTGTAGGGTTGTTTCATGATGGGTGGGGTCAGTGGACATCAAAATATTCTTTCTTTGTCATGGATCCCCCCCCCCAAATAAAAATAAAATAATGAAAATAAACACCATAGGTAAACAACCATGTCTTAGATTCTGAGCAGCAATCTTTAAGCCTTCAACACCTGTACCTCATTTTCTGATACATTCTCTTCTCTATTAGACAAATCTCTAGGACAAATGTCTCTTTTATTATTATTATTATTTATTCATTTGGAATGGACTAGAGGGGCTTGCTGGCTCTCCTGAATCAGTCAAAAAGTTTCATTATTGTGACACATTTGTGGAAACATCCACATGTCTACACAGTGAATTCTTTCTGCATTCAAAGGCCATTGGGGATACACTCAGTGAGGTTACTCCCCATACTATTTTGAATTAATCACAAGGACTTGTTGTTGATGTTTTAAAAATATCCCAGAGTTTGATATCCTCACTGGTTTCTCCACCCAAAGTGTTTCTGTAGTAGGCGTATTTTCATTCACAAAGATGGAATTTCAAAACGAGACTATGGGTTTCTGGTCTATAGCTCTGCTGGAACTTCATCCTTGAAGATGCTGGACCCCATTTATCATTGGTCTCATGAATCTTCTTTGCACCTCTGCTGTTTGCAACTATCTTTACTTTATGCTTCAAAACTTTGATCCTTACCACAGCAACCCACCTGAAGTTGTTTTCCTTCCCCAGTGGGCCATGCTTTTTCAGAACCAAAAATCTGCCATTGTTCCTTTTGGCCTTTGTATCCAGGCATAGTCAGATGAATTGGGTCTGTCCTTGGAGGACACTGCTGTATCCACTGGTCAACCCATCACACCATTGCTTATTACCATCCCCAAATTTAACCTTTCTTTAAATCATCTGAACAAAGCAGATACTCCTGATTGGAAGTACTATCTTTTTTTTGTTGGACATCTTTTGAACCATTCTTGCATTCCCATTTATATGGATGGTTTGAAATTGGTTAACTCTGGGCTCTGCCATGGTTTGGTTGTTGCACACAGTATCTTCTCTACAGTTTCTGTGTTCACTGTCAAATTCAACACAATTTCTCTTGCCCTGGATCACATAGAAGCTAAGCAGTACTTGAATTGTGCTATTTATGCTCACTTGTTGGTATATGCAGGAACAAGTTACTGACACTACAGCTAAGTCTGTCTGCTCTGGTCTATCACTGTTGAACCTGTTCCATATGTGGACTATGGTCCTGTATTTGAGGCTTGGCTCTGTTTCAGTTAGCAGTCGACTTGGAGCAATGTGGGAAAAAAAGCTTTTCCCAATAAAAACCTTATATTGGACTTTGGTCGTCTTCCATAACTTGTCCTAACTAGACTATGCATTGGTCATTTTTTTTTTTGTTTTTTTTTAACTAGTTATCTTTTATCTGGAACTGATGCATCAGTGTGTGGTTGATATGACACTTGTGTCACAATAGTGCACATTTTACTGTTGTGCTATTAGGACTCTACAATGTCACTATTTTAGACATATTTTGTCTCAGTTTACCCTTGATTCTGGACAGTGTCATTTGATAATAGTGACTCTGCACACCTTACAAATGTTTCTAGTGTTTTAAAGGCCATTCACCTTTTCTAATTTTTAATTTAAAATGGTTTTTAATATAAAACTTGGATTTTGTTTTTAACATGTTTTAATTTTTTTTACCATTGTTTGGTGGAGATAGCCTAGTTGCTTTTGCACCATCAAATGCCAACCAACCAACTTTATCTCCAGTTAGTCATATAGAATTTATTACTATCTTTATTTTACACAGAAATTATCCTTTCCTTTTAATTTTATTCACTTTATATGTAATTTTTATATTAAAATAACAATCAATTTAAGTAGCCTTATACTTGAAAGCTGCTAGTGATATGTCCATAATTTTTAAAATTAAGTTATAGTGTAACACCTTTTTATTTTTTAGGTGAATACAGAGTGGGGGTTAAGTTCAATGACCAACACATCCCAGATAGTCCTTTTAAGGTTTACATCATGCCTCAATCAGGTGATACCAAGAAAATTGAGGTTGGTTCAATTCCAGAAGCTAACTTACAGGTCAACAAGCCTGTGGCATTCACCATCCAAATGAATGGAGCTAAAGGAATGCTTGATGGCAAAGTTATTTCTTCTTCTGGAGCAGAAGATGATTGCTTTGTAGCTCCCATCGATGATGGTAAAGCTAACATTTGGCAGTCTGGTTAATTTTGTTTTGTGGTTTAATTTGCTATTACATTAAACATTTTCCATTATATTGTGTGTAATGATCATTTGTTATTAAAGCACCAAATGAAACTAACCTTTGACAAAAGAAAAAAAAAAAAACTTGGTTTATAGGTGATTGCTCTAAGTCATTTAACTGCAATGAGATCTTAAACATAGTCATTATATGAGTGAAAATGTAAGAGAAATTCAAATTTTTAAAATTAAATGCTTTTTTAATTAATAAAATATTAAATTACAACAACTGAAAAGTAATAATTTACCTGTGCATTCCATCAAGATAACTTGAGTTTCTTTAGTAGCAGAGAATTCCATAAGTACTCCAGTAAGATCAAATAAGGCAAATCATGTGTATCTGCTCTATATCTAGTGTTTATCATGTGTCTCTCTCCTGTATGAGGGGGTGGGTTCATCAGGCCAGTTGAGATGTGATGGGGCATGGTAATGGTTGAGATGCTACTTATGTTATGAAATTACAAGATCACTGAATTAGGTCCTATTGTTTTACTAAGGTTTTTCCACATGGATATTTTTTAACCAAATACTCAGTTTTGTTTACATTTATAAACAAAAATTATTCTTAAGATAAACTGTTTTGAAACGTTCTGTAAAGCTAAGTTAAGACATCCTTGCATGAGATTAGCATTGTAACTTTTGAATGTGTTGCATCAGTTCCTAGATTTTTTTAACTTTATAATCAGTCTATTTTAAGTAATCTTTTTACACCTTGTTCGCTTCAGTGAGACCCTATTTGAATGAATGTTTTTTTTTCTTACACAACATCATTATATCCACATCAGAGCTGAATCTTGTATAACATTATATTTTGTTCTGTCAAATAATTCTTGCTCAATCGTTTTAGAAATCCAGGGCAAATGTGGGTAAGATTTACTTTTTACAGCATACAACAGGCTGCCTTATAGAGTAAAATATCCTTGTTTTTGGAAACTTGGTATTTTAGTGATTTGTAAAAAATTTTTTAATTGTACTTGTTCATTAACCACTTCAAAAGATCTTATGAATGATTAAAAAAAATTGCAATTTGTTTTTTGTATACAAATATTCTGAAGTTTGAATGGCACCATTATTCCATTAGTATTTTTGTATTTGTAAAAGTTAGCTTAGCTCTTTCCTGTTTTTTTTACAAAAAAAATATTTATAGTTTCAACAAGATTTTCTTGCTCTGTTATGTAAAGATCATTAATTATATAAACTTTGGGATAAAAATTTGTTTACTATTATTGTCAAGAAAGACTTAATTAGCCATACAAGTAATATACTAACAAAAGTAATCTAGGTTTCTTTCACTTTAAATTTCTCGTGTGCTATCTGTCATTCATGCTTCTTTAATTCACCATTTTTTGTTGATGAAATACTATTAGATTGTAACCTTCCACAGGATACATAATTATGTTCAACTAGAATTTTAAATATACTTTTAATTTATTAAGTATTTGCAAATATGTTTTTACCTGGTGCATGCTTATTTTTGTCAGATGTATACTTAGTTAATTGAATAACTGTTTTGTTGTTAAACAGATCAGTGGGCTTTACGGTTTGTGCCCAAGGAGAATGGAATTCACCAGATCCATGTTAGACACAATGGAATGCACATCCCTCAGAGCCCTTTCCGTATTCGTATTGGTCAAGATGATGCAGATCCAGCTGCAGTTCATGCTGATGGAAATGGTTTGAAAGAATGTAAAACTGGTAAGCAAAACATTGTGAAACACTATCTACATTAAGAAACCTGTACACCATTAAATGTGAAACCTGCTTGTACTTTAAACAAAACAGTGTAATAAATCTTGTGTGCCTGATGGAACATGCAAGATTTAAAGTTTGTTTAATAGATCTTTTCAGAATTCATTATTGTGCATTACAAATATTGAAATACAAAGACTAAATGAAAAAAAATTCAAATTTCAGCTTAATAAAAAATTAAACTATGCTTTGCTTACAAAGCTACTTTCATAAATTTATGTATTCAGATCTAAGTTACTGTGAAATTGCTTGAAATAGGCATGTCAGAATTTTGAACATTGGTATAATGCATTACACATTATCTGAAATCTGCAGTTTTTTGTTTTTTAACTGTGAGCCTGTTTTGGTCCAACTATTAAAGATTCTTCCTAATAACTGTTTACAGGAACTAAGACTGACTTCATTGTTGATACTTGTAATGCTGGAGCAGGAACATTAGCAGTTACAATTGATGGACCGTCTAAGGTGTCCATGGACTGTACTGAAGTGGAAGAAGGATACAAAGTGCGATATACTCCACTAGCTCCAGGAGACTACTATATTATTATCAAGTATAATGGTTACCATATAGTGGGTAGCCCTTTCAAAGTACATTGCACTGGTAAGACCCCAAACATCATGCAGTAGGTGAAACATTGACCTCATGTTATAAAACAAAAATGTGTAAATGTGAAAGAATATAAAAATAACCTTCCTGTTAATTCCACAAAATCTTGTGGTGTAACAGTATTTTATCAGACTTCTAAGCTCCTAACGCTTCTTTGCCCTAGAGTCTGTATTAAAAATTTAACCATCAGATGTCATGTTCTTAAACTTAGTTCTGTGCAATTTTCACCTTTATAATTAAGAATCTGAGTAAAAATTTCTTTACAAAATTACAATCAATGCTGTTAAATTTACGTTTTTATTCTAATTTTTTATTAACTAAATTTTACTTAACTAGATGTAACAAGTTTGTATTTAACTTTTTAAAGGATGTTAATAGTGGGTTACTTCTGTTATCTCCTAATAGGCAGTGCCGTAGCTGATTACGGAGAGCATGAGACATCTTCAGTTGTTGTAGAAACTGTTTCCAAACAAGCTCGACAAAAAGCTGACAATCTCCCGCGATTCCACTCAAATGCTATGAAAGTAACAAGCAAAGGGATGGGTCTTAAGAAAGCTTATTCCCACAAACAGAACACATTTACTGTTAACTGTGGTGATGCTGGTGAGTAAAATGATGGTTGTTTTATCAGTAAGTTAGCCAGACTATTATATCAATTTTCAGTGAGCTATAAGAAGAGCTGTTCGTATGTTTTGGTTGTTACAAAGCTATTGGTAAAACTACTGAACTGTATACAAGGTTAAAAACTGTTATAGGATACATTGTTTTAATTACTACCAGCAAAAAATTGAATTCCAACACTTACACAGAAGTAAGCTTAATATATTGTTAACTGGTCTTAAGTGGCCTGAACTGCAATTTGGTGAAGTTGCAAAATTATTTGAATACCTGCTACTGTTAATACAAACTGAACTGTACAGAATTGTGTGCTGATTAGGATTTATATTAACAGATAGTGTGCTATACACTGTTATATAATGGTATTGTAACTTAAAATGTTATAAAAGTTTTATCCAAGACTACCACTTCATGAATCTATAATTCATCAGATCTAATTCTGTGTCCTCATAATCATGAACAAAATTTCTTTGTTACATTATGAAGTGGAACAGCATTTACAGGCTGTATATTCTTTAATGTTAAGATGTTAACTCTTTCATCATGGACTTATTTCATATTTAATCTCTAGTCAATGTCATTTCTCCAGTCCAAAACATTGTAAAGTAACTATATGCTACTGTATTCATTACAGTCTTAGGTAGCCTTCTTTTTTCTGAGTTATGAACTTCAAAATTTGAGGGTTGATGTTATGAGTAACACAATTTATTTGTAATGTAAAATTTTATGACAGTATTCATTATAACCTTGTCCAGAGTTTTTTTTATAATCTTTAAGAACTCAATGTTTGTACTTGAAACTGTGTACAACATCAATGGGTGAAAGTGATATAATTCCTAACGTAATGGAGGTAGGGATACTTTCTGTTACCTGATGTCAACACAAAGCTCTTAATATCCTTTTAGTGTTTCATCTGTTTGACAGGAATTGGCCACAGAAGTCATTTATAAGCCAAACTTGAAAGGTTACAGGTCAAAGTAGGAAGTGGGTATAACCTTAAGGTGGTTGTTCGAGTATAAACTTCAGCTGAGTTTATGCACTCTTCCATATGTCACACTCCTCAATGAGTTTGTCTGCCTTCTTCACACTCTATTCATATTAATTTCTAGAAACTTTAGTTTTTGTTTCTGGTGTAAGGATGTGGTTCCACCTAGGAATATAGTTAATATTAACTTGTATCAAATATAATAAATGCTTAAGAATGTTTACGTGGTGAACACACTTGTTAACATATAGGTGATATACAAGCAGAAATACACCTCTCCAGTGACAGCAACAGTTTACAATGATTGATTTTAAATTATTTGATGGACGTTTTAAATGTTTTTGTATTTTACTTGCAACTGAAGCTCTGAGCTACTTAAGCTGTCCATGGTGAAAAGTAATGATGAATATTTCAGTCATGCTAAGAGCTGCTCAGCAATAACCATTAGTAAATCTACATTTTGAAGTGCAAGTGATATTTTGATTAATTTGTAACAATTTAATGTAAAATATCCTGCTTGCGACTGGCATTGTGTCTGTCCTACAATCATTTTTAAAAGTGAATGTTGAGTTTTTCAAACAGAAGGCAAATGAATACTACATCAGATACAATAGTCTGTAATATGTGTATATAACACACATTGCATCAATAACTTTCCTAATTTATGATAAAAACACAGAGAAAATACAAATATGGCAGTCAGCTGACATTTCACTTGTCATTTGTCAACCAAGGGCATATTTATACTTTTCTCACCCAGATCCAGTGTGTGGCATTTGCTTCAAGCTTGTAGAGGGTTGTTGCTTTCCATAGCAAAAGGGTTAATACAAATAAAATTGAACTGTTTATCCTAGTAACTTGGTAAATACCATTTTTCAACAAACAATGTATAAATGTACTAATGGAATTGAGTTTTATGATGAATAGTGCATATTTTCAAAATCAAACTAATCTCATTTCAGGTAACAATCTTCTTTATGTTGCTCTTTATGGCCCCAAAGGACCTTCAGAGGAGGTATACATCAAACACATGGGCCGCAATATGTACCAGGTAAACTATGTAGTGAAGGAAAAAGGCGACTATGTGCTTATTGTTAAATATGGTGATGACCACATCCCAGGCAGTCCTTTTAAGGTGGAAAGTTCATGAGCCTTATCCCCTGACCCATCTCTTCCAAGTGTAGATGAACCCAGTACTGGACACCTACAGTTTTATGCTGGACAGTATACCCCCAAGCCACCTCTTGAAATGCCACATACTTTTGTTTTTTTAAATTTTATATAGCACACCACATTTAATGAGAAAATAAAATTATTCTGTGTATTTTCTCCAATTATGACAATTAACCACATAATGGATACAATCCTTTTTTCCCTTTCTTGAAGGAAGGAGGTGATTGGCACTTGAGAAACTGAACATTTTCTGTTTAATTTGAGAGAACAAACTTCCCTATTATTCTGATGCTATATTTAGTGATGTTGAATAGGTTTCTCATTAGTTGCATGTACTGAGGTATGGTCTTAAGTGCTTCTTAAAATGGAATGTCATCTCAGATTTGCTGAAGATTTTGAGATCTCTCTCAAACCAATGTGTTCAAAATTTGTTTTACAGCTTTCTCTCCTCAAAGTAAATTCTTCCCAATGAGATGTATTTTATATTTTCTCACTTATGTTAAACTTGCAGTGAAATAAACTATTTTTTACAGCAATGAAAGAGATACAGGAAACTGAGTCTACATGTATTTCACTCTCACTGGCATTAGTTTTTTTTAACTAATATAAATAAACCACTGTATTGAACTTGTCAAAAGGTATTTTGCTTTCTCCATTAAGAATGAAATGTTAATTATGCTATAGAGTATTATTGTCATTTTTATATTATAGTGTGTTGCCAATTGATTTGAACTATGCAAACATTAAGGCTTTTTTAAATTATCATGTTCTACGTTTTTTTCTCTTTAAATTTGTTTTTGTTGGGCTGTTAGTTGTGGAAAGTGAATTTAGGAAAACAGTTCATGTTGTACATTTTTTGGTATTGTTTAAATTAGTACTTGTATGTGTTTTGAGTAGTTTTGATGATGATATAAACAAAAGTGCCTTGTCTTTATAAAGAGAGAGTATTTATATTGGTAAACTTTCTAACCCAGCATATACTGCCCTAAGAATTATGATCTTGACTTTTTTTGTAAAAGTTTTCTGAATATGAATTTGCAAGTGCCAAGCTACAAAAACATTGCTTGTCAATAAGTAAGTATCAAATTGGAGGGATTTCTATCATAGAACTATACAGTACATTGATATTTCAAAATAACTTTTGTTTAAACTACGACCTGGAACTGTGTGCCAAGTATTTTTTTTCTTCTTGGAATGTAAAAACTACTCTTAACACTTGTTAAGTAATTAACTTTACTATTGGTGAAGGTATTATCTTTTAGATGGCTATAACCTATCATGGAATAGTACTTGTATGTTCCCCTGATCATCTAATAAAATGTCATTTTGTCACCACATGGTTGTTGTAGTTTTAAATATATTTAGATCAGAAGGTTAAGGCACTTGACTCAGGTTGAGTGTCGCAGGTTCAAATCCCATCACACCAAACATGCTTGCCCTTTCCCCTGTGGGGGACTTAGTGGGATTGACCATCACATTATATTCGTTGGTAAGAATAGCCCACGTGTTGGTGGTGATAACTAGCTGCCTTCCCTCTGGTCTAACTAGCCAAAACAGTTTTCTGCATTTTTTGCCTGATATAAAATTTCTAGTAGTTAATACAAACACTAGAACAAGTTTTAATTTGGATTGGTGTTATCCAAAAACAATGCGACTATAACTCCATACTATACCAATTTAATTAGTCATCTTTGTTGTGAAATTAGGTTATGTTGATAATTATTCAATTATCATAAATCTACTGTGCAAGGTAACCTAACTTCAGAAATAATGATAAACAAACCATACTGCAAAACTGATTTACGTAACACACACAACCCCAATATCCTCGTTTTTAATTTAATTTGTTTTCAAGTTTGAATCACTGATTAAATGATACTTTTGTCTTTAGAATATTCCTCTAAAAAGCCTTTTATACAGTACCACCTTACAGCCATAAACACTTAATTATATTAAAAAAAAAATGAACATTTGTGAGAAACTTGTGTAAAATGGATTTTATGTAAATTAATAGAAACATGATGTTGATTGCAGAAAATGAAATTGCTGAAGTTCCAAAAGGTGACTTTCAACATTTCTTGGAATTTCTGATGTAGATTTAACTTTATTATAATACCTCAAATGATTTGATTTTACCACTGTGATAAGTGCTAGAAATTAACTGTTACTGTATTATTAGCACAGCCTGCATCTATAATTAAAAATTTTAATTTATAATTAGTAAAGCAATAACAATAAACATTATAAATAGCAGGTGCATTGGTTCTCTTCCAGCCATCATATGATGCAAGCTCAAGTTATCTTACATGAATAACTTTAGGTTTATTTTTGTGCAGAAACAGACCTTTAAATCCATCTACATAATAAAAAAAACTGGTATTCAGAGCTTTACCAATTCGCAAGACTTTACTTGTTTTCATACAAATTTCTATACTGAATTTTCTTTAAAACCTCTGAACTTTCCACGCATGAATTTAGGAAGAGGTACAACTGCTGGACAAGGAACTTGCCCCGGTATCTCGCAGATGCAGTGACGATCATAACCTCTGCCAAAATTTGCTGGGTTGTCTTTTTTTTCTTTTTGCATTGCTTCTTCTGTTAATGATTTCCTAAACAAAATTAAAATACTGCAGGTTAACTAAATTTCAACTTAAAAAATAACACCTAGTTTTTAGGGGCAAAATATCAAGACTCAACCTGAACATAACATCACACAGATATTCTTGTACTGGATTATTAGGTATGATGATTCTGATTAGAATTAAGTTTATTATGATGGCTCTTGGAGACATGGGGTTTACATGTACAATACTGTGATACAAAGCATTTGTTCAATATCTAATGGCTTAAAAATATACAGCTAATTTTATGGATAGATCATCCTCTGAAATACCAGATTGGGCAAAATAGAAGTTATTTAGACTGTTAAAGCCTTGTGCTCTAAATGTTTTTCTCCAGATACATGCATCAATTGGTGATGCTTTATTCATAATAAAACTCTGGAACAATAAATAAAATATAGAAATGGTCTGATAGGAATTGTTACGAAAATAATACTTTCTCATATTTAAGAAAATAAATAACTTACTCTGATTTGCCCAAGATTTTTGTCAGGTGACTTAATATTTCATCCTTATTCTTACTGTCAATATCCATGAGGACCTCTTCTCCACTGTCTGTTAAAATGTTTTACATTTATCTTTTTAGGCTTAAAAGAATATCACCAGCACATTATCTGTAATAAACTTGTTTTTGTAAAATATTGAGGGAAGAAAAATGCACGCTTATTGTTTTTCTAGCTTAGTTGCACTGAGCTAAACCTTGCAACTTGTTCTCCCTTTCATGAAATATAAAGAAATCAAACAGTTCATTGTTCAACCTTCTCAATAATTATATTATACAGAAAATGAGAATATACATAAAATTGAGATATTCATGCAAATTGTACAATCACATTTGTCTGTCTGGAATATTTCTTGCAAGGTTCTTAATAAAAAATATTATCAGCAAGGCTCTTGTCTTGGTCATCTGTATTGCTTTTCAAACAAAATCTAACTTACCTAAACTTTTTACAATGAGTATGCTACATAATGTCATCATGTAATGACTATCATTTATTTTAATATTAGTTTTCTTTAACTGCAATGTTCACACAAACATCACCTAGCCCTCATGCAATTTCCTAATATAATGAACATTACACTGAATAAAATTTCTATGGGTTTTAATGAACTCTTTGTCTAAAATACATATTTTGTTCAAAACCATATACTTATCACTTTGCAAATGTGTTTTCAGATGTTTCTGCATATTCAGCTAAGTTTGCCTTCTTAATAACTATATTTAGCTTTGGTTCATTTCATAGACTCCTATAAACACCTTTCAAACTACTTTGTTTTGCTTTGTTTAATAGGCTGTATGCTATTATAGGTGCAACAACTTTACTTTGTTCACTTTATGTGTACTTTTATTAACTAAATTTATGTTGATGCAGTTTTTTTATTATTTTAATAGGTTAGGATTTATTGATCTGAAACATGGTGTTGCACAAAAGCATAGCTTACTTTGGCATACATGAAAAGGAGAAATAAAAACAATTCAAGTAAAGGGCACAAAAACTAGCATGAATATTTTACAGTCACAACCAGTATACTCCAGTTAAGTGCCCCAACCTAGACAGGAGTGTTTTGAACATCTTTATCAAAGTACTAGATATCAGAGTCAAAACATAATTCTTCTTGTCTATATGTACAATTAGTTCCCCAGACATTGTCTGTGAAGTATAATATTTACACAACATTAATTCAGACATGTTTATTTCCCCCACACACACACTGGTCCCAAACCCCATCCTTGCAATAAATAGATATAAAAATTAAAACACCATATGTTTTGAGCCTAGTTTAGTTGTCATTTCCCTAGATATGAGTTTCTATGAAAACAGATCAGTGCATTTTTTTTAAAGGGGGGACCAAAAATAATACATATATTGCTTTAGTTTCCAAGGTTTGCCTGCATCTTTAAATGACAAAAGTATTTAACAAAACATTAAAATATATTCACAAGAGAGCTACAAAGATACTTTAGGTTTTAGAAATATTTAAAGATTGAATGTTGCAGCAGCCTCCGAAGAGTGAAACGAAAGATGTTAGTCAGGTCAACCTACGGAGAGAGGGTGATTATGTCAACAAAAATGTCTACTAATGTTCTTATCAAAAGACCACCACCTTATTTATTTACAGAAGATCGTGTATCTATAAAAATAATATACAAACACAACTATACCCATTGTCTGGTACGAGGAAAAAAAATGACTTTAGAAACTATGATTATGTTTCATGTACATTTACCCCCTGCAGTTTCTATGATCACTGGTGCACAAAAATAATTGATGTTTTAGACAAGTTGTGTGGAAACTGAATCACTGTAAACATAGCAGTTTGTGAATATTTTCAGACATTGATTTACAAGCTTAAAAAATTAATAAACACTTATATTTATATCTCAAGTTTTTTGCTTTCTGACAATTTTAAGAGTAGCTAAAACAAATATTTTAAATGAAACGTTTAAATAAAATTACACAGGGTGGTAGGAACCAACGTATATACATTTAAAATATTCACGTAATTACTTCAATAAAATGTTAAGACTTGCAACTGAAAGTTGATGTGCCATTTTTAATCCTAACAACACGAGTTAAAGGCCGTGTCATTGTGTTTGTTGACTTGCATTCAAAATTTTAATGAATGTATGTCAGTAAGTTTGGTTCCAAACTGTAGATTATAATTCATATTTTAACATTATACATTAGTTACTTTCTTAATTTGAAAAAAAATCTTGTATATCAATTTTTGTGTGTCACTTGGCATGATGAATGCAGTACTGGCTCACATTAGATGTTTATAGTGTCCAAATACAAAGTCTATAGTTTGTTGCATATAAGATACTCAAATTATCCATATTGATAAACTAGAAAGTAAAATAAGAGCATCTGAAATATTACATTTATTGAATCAACCATGGTGGCCCCACCGTCCTCTGCAATTCTTGAAAATACCTGCTTATATCCATCTACAATGATGTGTGTGTAACCAATCAAAAACTCAGAATGAACCCCTAGTGGCAGCTTCTCCAAAGTATTTACACGAAAAACTCTTTCTTTTCATGCTAGATTCCAGGTGATAAAGTAATCCATTGGTTCTTATTTTGTTAGACTCAAATACAGCTTAGTTACTAAGATTGACAAATTATAGTGAAATTCTGCAATATAATAAATATATGATTTTTGGTTACTTCAAGATGTAAATAAAAAAACCTAAAAATATTTTGATTCACATCATCCACATGCAAAATTTGATAGGCTTAGCAGCCTACATGAAGCAGTAAATGAATACATACATCTAACTACAAGCAATAATTGTTTGCTATACATTTTTATTTATTGTTCTATTTTAAAAAATAATTTTAAGAACTATAAAGTGTAATAATATATATATCACATACACACACATATGTAATGCATTATAACTGAAATGTAGCTAAATTATAATATATATATATATATATTATATACACACACACACATAATGTATTATAACTGAAATGTGACTGTATTTAACTAATACTAGTCTGCAAAACACACCCAAGACAGGTCAATTTTGTGCTCTTGGATACAGTAACATGAGTGCACACGCACTGCATCTTTGCAACCTCTGTGATGTTATTGTTAGTCAGGCATGGCTGAAAGGTCAGTATAGTAAAAATAATAAATATGTATAAATGTACAATGTAATGAGATTTAAGACATTTAGGTCAAACTTGTGTTTCTGCATTTTTATCTGTAGTCATTCTAGACTGAAAGAAAAGCATAATTTATATTTATTTCCTAAATTTGTTGTGGTGAAAAGTGAAACCAACCTAATTTGTACAAACATACAGTAGTGAAAATAACAGGTAAGATACAAAGTGTTTTCTGAAAAAAATTTGATAATTATCTGTACATTACGAAGATTTCAAGTGTGACATATAAACATTTTCTGATGCATAAAAGTGGTTTTAATCTTAAAATTAAAATTACATTTGAAAAGGAAAAAGGCATGAGAGTGACATTACTTAAGAAGTCTTAAAACTTGACAAAAAAAATCAGATATTTTGAGCATGAAAGTCTTGTAATGTTTATTGATAATCTGTAAAATTTTGTGAACATGTGATTAATAATTTAGATGTTACAGCATGAAAACTATATACAACATACACAAAATGGTTATGAGGTTTGTCTCTGGGACTAAACCTGTGCTGAAAACATTAATGGCCCTGTCTTTGTTTATTGTAATGCTGTTTGTTGAGCTCTATCAACACATGTCTGATATTTTCACACATTTCTAAAAAAAAGTAACAATAACTGGCCTATCCGTGAATGTTGCTAGTAAGATAATTTCATTGAACATATCTCACCTAGCCAAGTTCTGATGAAGGGTGTAGGGGTCATGTTCTTGAGCCCAATAATCTGAACATCAGGATTTTTATACATAATCTGTGGAAGGTACCAGAATACAAAATCCCTGAAAAAATAAAAATCTGTTTTCATTTAGTCAAATCAATGAAATTAAGATAATAGCAAAATTGTGATATTGGAATATAAAACTATACAGTCTGCCATACTCCCACTAGTTGTAAAGAGCAATCGAGGTCATCTCTTTACAACCCAAACAATTATACCAACATTGAATTTAACTTTTATTTACTGTGACAACATAAAATACATGATTTACCTATAAATAAATAAATCACCTTAAACTGTGCATATAAAACCCACACTGTTTGTTTCAGATTTTATCACACACTAAACTAAACATCTCTAATGTTGAACTAATAAACTGGAAGGAAGGCAGCTAGTCAATAGCACCCAATACAAACTCTTGAACAGTGGGATTTGACTGTCACTCAAAAGCAAAAATAACAGGAGAGAGAGAAAGACAGCTTCATATCTTTGTAATCAAAGCAGCAAAGAAGTAACTGGAATGATCTGATCTTTGTGAGGAAAGAGGGAACCATAAACAAATGCAGGTAGTGGAAGCTGTTGGCAAAAGATGTGCAAAGGTGGAGCAGGCTAAGCTGAAACAATGGAAGCAAGTAATCAAGTATCCTGAGTCTGAGAAGAAAAAGACAGAATGAAACCAACTACCTGTTGCACAATGTTGGCAACATAACTGACCTTCAAATGCCCCCAGTCACCACCAGTGTATTGGTAAATAACTCCGAGTAGTAGAGAGCTGGGGTGGTTTTACAAGCAAGGATATGTGAATTGATAGCCTGGATGATCCACAAAAGTGTTTACCTTTTCTTATGTTACCTAATTAATAAAAATGAATATGTTTTGCACCCAAGTAAAAATAAGAGACAATAAGCCAACTGAAAATACAAATTAAAATGTGCAATGCAAAAATCCTGTAATTCTTTCAAAAATAAAAGTCTGGACTAAGCAGAGCCAGTGAAAATAATAAGCCTTTCTTAAAACCCAAATGGTCCTGGGGTTTACTGCACATAGAGAGTATGTTTCCCTCCAACCAATGGAAGTTAATGATCTTATGATTGTATCATAGGCTGTCACAGTCACAGTACATACAATGTAAATAAAGATATAAGTTTCATTCAAAGCTTTTAACATGCACAAGGAAAGAGCTCTTAGTTCTGTGAAAAGGTAATAAGCATTTCTGAATAATTTGTTTTTCTTTCCAATATAACTTTTCACTTTTTATTCAAAAATTGCTTTAGAACTCTATAAAGTGATATTTACAACAAAAAGTAAATATTACAAGTAAACTACACCACCCACCTAACACCCACTATTGTAATTAATTTACATAAATACTGGGATCATCTTCTGAATTACACTTAACATTTGGGTAACTTACTGTAAATCTTTGTTCTTCGTGAATAATATACCATTCAAAATGCTGTACCTAATCAAGAAATATATTTTCAAATATACCGTAATTCACATCTTGAACACTTGATAGATGGAAACAAAACTATTGCATTAATTCTAAGCTCATTAAGAAAAAAAATTGGGAAATTTAAAAATGATAACACTCCTGTGTGAAATAATATTTACCCAATGGTTTTGAAGGAGGTTAAGAATTATCACCCAGTTGTGTTTGAATAGTGGGCTAACTGGACGTTAGCTAATATCATTTCTGTTTTGTTTTTTGAATTTCATTCAAAGCTACATGAGGGTTATGTGCACTATTCCTGCTTTCAAGAGAAGTAATAAAACTTTTCCCAATAATTATACATTCATTAATCTCACGTCAGTTGTTGATAAAAAATTGATAGTCAACATGGTTTAACTAGGAGAAAATCTTGCCTTACAAATCTTTTGACAGTCTTTGAAAAGTTTACTTCTTATGTAAATGATATTAAGGATGAAGTTTGGTGTATTTGTATTTTGTTTGGTGTACTTGTATTTGTATTTTCAGAAAGCATACAACAAGGTGCCACATAAAAGGCTTGTAAAACAAATATCTATAGATGTGTGGGATAAGTTAGCAAATTAGATAAAAGAATAGATGAATGAGAGAAAGCAGAGGGTTGTTACAAATTGAGTGCAGTCAAACTGGATTAATGTCACCAGTGGGGTACTTCAGAGCTCAGCCTTAGGACCTTTTCTCTAAATTAGCATCACTGATATACATAAGGAATGGTCAATAAATTACTTATATTTGCAGATGATATCAAGGTGTGAAGAAGATGCTGTTGATTTACAAAAGAATGTTGATCATTTAGTAAGTTGGACAAATAAATGACAGGTGGGTTTCGATTATAATAGATTCAGAATAATGTATGTGAGTTATCATAATTTGAATTATAATTATATTTTGCATGGGAATAACCATAACAGTGTCATGAAATAGGAGAATCTCAGTGTAACAGCTAATCAGTCTCTCAAGCCATCTAAACAGTGTGCTTTTGCTGTTGCATGTGCTTTTCTTGCAGCAAAGCCACATTGGGCAATCTGCTATGTTTACCAAGGGGAATCAAACCCCCAATTATAGTGTTGTAAATCTGGAAACATACTGTTATCTCAGCAGGGGACAAAGGCAAATAGGATTTTAGGTTGTATCTACAGAAATATTGAACACAAGTTTAAAAAGGTTATAATTTCATTTTATAGGTCACTGGTTAGGCCACATTTGGAGTACTGTGTTCAGTCTTGGGTTCCTTACTGTAGGAGGGACATTGAATTGTTGGAAATGGTTCGGAAAAGGGTTACTACAGGGTATTCGGAAAGCCACTGTGCAGTTTTGTCTGTTAATAAATATATAAGTGCACAGTGACTTTCTGAACATCCTGCAGAATGGTAACTGGGATGGAGAGGTTGAAATCTCTCAAATTGTTTTCTCTTGAAAAAGGAAGAATTAGAGAGAAGATGATTGAGGTGTTTAAGATTGTAAATGGAATTGATATTGTTGATGTATTGTCTTTTTCATACATAACAATGAGAATAGTAGGACCAAGGGACACAAATATAAATTTTTGCAGACTAGTAATTACCTTCAGCTAAGTTTTGTTTTACTAACAGGGTGGTTGGTCTTTGGAATGGGTTGCCTTATGATGTTGTGGAGACAGTAAGTTTAAGAGAAAGCATGATAAGTATGTCAACGATAAAAGCTGGCTTTCAGATTTTATTTTTTTATAGCAGTTTTAGTTTAGTTTAGAAGATGGAACAGCTAAGATGAACTAATAGATGCCACATTGTTCTAAGATATTATAAGACAGTTTCACATGCTCATGGAGTCAGAATATTAGTACATCAGAGTAAATATGATAATTATGTTACATGTACAATCGTTATTTACTATCTTTAAGAATCACTTTTTGACAATACTCTGTTTAACAACGTTATCTCACCTTGCTCCCTCATGGTCTTTGCCTTTAATGTTATAGTTGATTGTCACCACTTTAACCATGTCCTTAAATACAAGTCGCCCTTTTTCTAAGTACTCCTTTGTCCTCCTAATTGGTGCTCGGCCAACCATAAAAGGCATGTTGAAGATGAATTTGTGTTCACCAAGGAAAATTATAAATACTATCACACTCCAATAACACTGCTACATAAGAAGAAGAAAATAAACAGTTATCATAATGATACATTCTCCAGTACAGTCTCTCATAACTATCATGGTATAAATGATACACTCTCCAGTACAGTATCTCAAAACTATCATGGTATCAATGATACACTCTCCAATACAGTCTCTCATAACTTTCATGGTATAAATGATACACTCTCCAGTACAGTCTCTCAAAACTATCATGGTATCAATGATACACTCTCCAATACAGTCTCTCATAACTTTCATGGTATGAATGATACACTCTCCAGTACAGTCTCTCAAAACTATCATGGTATCAATGATACACTCTCCAATACAGTCTCTCATAAGTTTCATGGTATAAATGATACACTCTCCAATACAGTCTCTCATAAGTTTCATGGTATAAATGATACACTCTCCAGTACAGTCTCTCATAATTATCATGGTATCAATTATACACTCTCCAATACAGTCTCTCATAACTTTCACAGCATTAATGATACACTCTCCAATACAGTCTCTCATAACTTTCACAGCATTAATGATACACTCTCCAATACAGTCTCTCATAACTTTCACAACATCAATGATGCATTCTCCAGTACAGTCTCTCATAACTTTCATGGCATCAATGATACACTCTCCAATACAGTCTCTCATAACTTTCACAGCATTAATGATACACTCTCCAATACAGTCTCTCATAACTATCATGGTATCAATGATACACTCTCCAATACAGTCTCTCATAACTATCATGGTATCAATGATACACTCTCCAATACAGTCTCTCATAACTTTCATGGCATAAATGATACACTCTCCAATACAGTCTCTCATAACTTTCATGGCATAAATGATACAGTCTCTCATAACTTTCACAGCATTAATGATACACTCTCCAATACAGTCTCTCATAACTTTCACAACATCAATGATACATTCTCCAGTACAATCTCATAACTTTCACAACATCAATGATACATTCTCCAGTACAGTCTCTCATAACTTTCATGGCATCAATGATACATTCTCCAGTACAGTTTCTCATAACTTTCATGGTATCAATGATACACTCTCCAATACAGTCTCTCATAACTTTCACAGCATTAATGATACACTCTCCAATACAGTCTCTCATAACTATCATGGTATCAATGATACACTCTCCAATACAGTCTCTCATAACTTTCACAACATCAATGATACATTCTCCAATACAGTCTCTCATAACTTTCATGGCATCAATGATACACTCTCCAGTACAGTCTCTCATAACTTTCATGGCAAAAATGATACACTCTCCAGTACAGTCTCTCATAACTTTCATGGTATAAATGATACATTCTCCAGTACAGCCTCTCATAACTTTCACGGCATAAATCATACATTCTCCAGTACAGTCTCTCATAACGTTTATGGAATAAATGATACATTCTCCAGTACAGCCTCTCATAACTTTCATGGCATAAATCATACATTCTCCAGTAGTCTCTCATAACTTTCACGGCATAAATCATACATTCTCCAGTACAGCCTCTCATAACTTTCATGGCATAAATCATACATTCTCCAGTACAGTCTCTCATAACTTTCATGGCATAAATCATACAATCTTCAGTACAGTCTCTCATAACTTTCATGACATAAATGATACATTCTCCAATAAGAATAACATACTGGACTAAATATGTACATTTTAAATTTAATAGACTGGAGAGATAATGAGGGAAGGATGTCATCATAATATTTTAAGCCAAATAAGGTTTTTAATAAAGAGTGATTATAAGGAGAAACTACAGATTTAAAATGGTCATATCTTACAACATTAAGAGGTGAAAGAACCATCTATATGAAAAGAAATTTTTATACATACTTCATAGATTTTTAAGAGTTAACCATTCAATGTTAATGCAGATGAGGATATATCAATTAGATACCTGGACCCTAAAAAACTAATACTGTAGTCAGGAAGCATAAGTTTTCATCAATTCAGACTGCTTCAGAATGGCTCCAGAATTCCAATATCTGATTCACCTACCATTAAAACTGCATGCTAATACAAGTAATATATAATCTGTATAAAGAGTGATTGAAGAGATAAGTAATTATTAACAATGAATGGATTAAGTTTTTGTTTAATCAAAAGAGAATCTGGTGTAATAAGGTAAACCTGAGAAAGAGAAAATATTTACTTGTTAAGATTTGTTGATAAAAGAAACCTATGGATTCAGGATACGTGTGAACAAAAGTATTGCAAGAAAAATCATGCTTTATGTTTGGAGTATGTAGATTCCAAATCTAGAATTCAAATTTATGTGGAAGGTAACTTTTGACAAGTTTTGGTCACAAATTCTTTTAAACCATTTATATCTAAAAATATGCATTTTTCTCTCATCCAGTAGGATCATCTATACTGAACATTTACATCACTAGTTATATCTGCAGAATGTAGATCTCTGTTTCCCTGATAAGATGAAAGTTTTCCCCATATCTGCAGACCCCCAATCGTTAGCTGATTACCCACAAGAATTGATTACACATAGTGTCAGGTAAAATAGTATATTAAATATATGATTAAATTACTGTTACTAAAACAATCAAAATAAGTGTTTCTAATCATTACTGTTTTGAATAATTTTGCTTTGAAATGCTGCCTTTGTCATTTTCATTATTTTTATTAATTAAAGGTTATTTAGCTTAATTCATTAATATCACAACTCACAAGAAAAAGATGCTAATCACACCTGGTGATTCTAATCATTACTATTTTCAATTATTCCAACTATCCAAGTCACATAAGAATATATGTTATTTGAATGCAGTAAAGAATCAAATCCATTAACTGCTTAGCTCTACACACCTGTATAACTATCCTTACAAAAGTTAAGCCTATTTGAATGCAGTAAAGAATCAAATCCATTAACTGCTTAGCTCTACACACCTGTATAACTATCCTTACAAAAATTAAGTCTATACACACCTTTCCTGCATGTCAATCTCACTTTCTCCCCAAATTTTAAGAAGTAAATAATTTGTTACATAGAAATACTTCATACAATTGTAATACTTATACAGATTGAGCTAAGGTATAATTCATTTTAAATTAATTACACTGGAACTTTGGTAGGTCTATCATTCCAACCAGACATTTATATATATTGTAATGAGATGGGCTATTAGCTTGGAATGAACTTTTAATGAATAAAAACTAAACTGACTGACAGTGGATTTGGACTTTAACTTAGTGAAGAAATGCAATATTCTCTGTGTTTAAGAATTATTGTTTTGCTTTTTCCATGAGAACTCTCTCACCATAGATGCCAGAGTATCTTAACATATGAATTATGTTCTCTTCAAAAACCGTTTATTTTCCCCAAAATTCCATAATTTGTAGGAAGTTGCCTCAAAATCACAGAGAAAGAAATGAATAAGTTTATTTCCAACACAGCACATGTCCCTCCATATTCAAAATCAGTTTTGTGAGTGATTATAAAAGACAATGATATTGAATCAGTACTACAGTTAACTATTGGAACTATTATTAAAGTTTCCACAGTTCTAATGGGTTTACTGAGATATCAACTATGTACATAAGTGTAAAATATTCATGTTTGAAAATGATTATCTTCTAGTCTTCACAAAATACACAATGCTACTGCAACAATGCTGTTAATTCTTCATAAAACCACTACACTGATGGATAACTTAGGCAAAAAGAAAAACATGAAATAAACTTTAATATCAAACTCTCCTATAGGGTATTTTTCTGTTTGCTATCTCTCAACTGAATGCGTATGTATATATTTTCTCAAATATTGATAGAATGATTGCATACGTCCTGCCTGCAGGGCTTTTGTTTATATATCTGTGACATTCTGCTCCATGACATGACTTTTCTTGCACATTGAAACTTCATTATGCAACCATCATCAAAAACTGGATCTTTGTTTTGGTTTACTTCATTATTTCATATCCATGTGCATTTATGGTCAAAATGAAAAAGTTTAGACATGGTGGGGATGTTGACATAATAGTTTAAGTCTTTTTTAGGTGTGTAAAGACCAGTACAACAACTTACAGGTCGAGGGTCTAAGACTCCACAGATGAGTCAAATATCTATCTCTAGACAGCCTATGAGCATTTTCCTTCACTTTGGGTAAAAAACAAAATGAAACTTTCTCTTATTATTTAAGTAATAAATACCTCAATTTTAAATGTATTTTTAAATTAAGTATTACATTTTTCAAAATTTGAAGTTACTTCTTGTGAAAATATCTTTTGAAGTTTGGAATTGGTTGATAGTCACATTGTTCTTCAACGCCTGATCTGAAGCAGTGAAACCATTGTTTCCCTTAAGTTGCTTCGATTTTGAAACATCTCATATTTATGCACAACTTATACCAGTTATAATGTTATTCTAACTGACAACCATCACAATAATATACTTTTTAGGTATTATACAATTCGTAGTAAAGTCAAAATTAAGGTTTGTTCAGCAACTGTATTATTTATAAAACACATTTACTAAATGTTTTCCTTTGCACTTCATTAGCAGTAAAGACTCTAACTCGAAAGGGGTTAAAAACTAACATACCACATGTTCAGAAAATAATAATTTGAAAAATTCATTTACTGATAAATCTACAATATAATCAAATATTATACATAATAATACACATTTAATTTTCTTTACAACTTACTCACCACACTAAAACTATAGCGCCCTCTGTAAATAATGCATTATATAATTATTTAGACAACTTTCAAGAAAGGTTTGTATTACGCTAATGTTGAACGCTAAAACATAAATACATATATGGAAAAATATTTTTGAGACGTCGCTTTATTACCAGAACATGATTTTCAGAATAAAATTAACAGAATATTAAATATATCGACATTGATTCCATTGAAATACCGTTTATTTCAAATACATTTTATGGAACTTTTCAAAACTATAGATTTTAAGATATATAACATAGAGTAAAACACCAGGATATTTAACTTCTTCAAAGAGTGAGTGATTTACAACATTCTTTAAAAATTCAATATATGTCTGTCTTATTATATACTCTTCAAAAAAAGAAACGCAAAAGGGATATTTTTGTTATTTTAAAGAGAAATATATGTAATAACGTTACAAGCTCAGAATATGTGATGTTACATGTGTTATGGCACTGATTGTCAGACGAAAATGGCAATAAAAGTTGTGCACTTTGAAAACGGAGGAAAACATTGGATTTTTCGCCAAAACACATGCGTGCCCAATAAATTTGTTTGAGAGATCTGCATGTTCTACAAGTGCAACATGTGCAAAATCCCTATAAAAGTGACGGGATCTCGGTTTTCATAGCTCAGTGTTAAGCCACCGACACGCAATACAGTTACGCCAAGACTGACTGAAGCACAAGGCAACAATGCCATTGGTCGCTTGGAAGCAGGCGAATCTCGATCAGATGTTGCCAGAGCTGTGAATGTTCACCCAAGCACCATCACAAGGCTATGGAATCGTCACCAACAACATGGATAAACTTGTGACCCGTCCACGATCTGGCAGACCTCGTGTGACCACGCCCACACAAGATCGCTACATCCGGTTACGTCACCTTCGGGATAGAACATAGAACCACCACTGCGACGTTTACTGCCTCAACCATACAAGGGCTGCGTAGGATTTCCGATCAGACCGTACGCAACCGTCTACGAGATGCAGGAATCCGACATCGACGTCCAGTAAGAGGCGTCATCCTCACTCAGCAACATCGTCAAGCACAGCTGCAGTGGCCTGGGCCACATCGGGTATGGCCTCATCGACGATGGAGGCATGTTTGGTTCAGCGATGAATCACTTTTTATACTTCGTAGGCAGGATGGAAGGACCCGTGTTTACCGTCGCCGAGGTGAACGTTTTGCAGCAAACTGTGTGCAGGATGTTGACAGATTTGGTGGTGGCAGCATCATGATGTAAGCTGCCATCGCCTACAATGCCAGAACAGACCTTTTGCACATTCCAGGGAATCTTACGGCTCAACGATACGTCGACGAGATTCTTAGGCCCCATGTGCAACCCATCATGGTGAACGTCAACGACGTTTTTCAACATGACAAAGCCCGTCCTCATACAGCCTGACTCACCACTGTCTTCTTGAGACACCACAACATCAACGTTCTTCCCTGGCCCTCCAGATCACTAGATTTAAACCCCATCAAACATCTTTGGGACGAGTTGGACCGACGTCTGCGACGGCGACAACCTCAACCGCAGACTCTACCTCAGCTTGCAGCAGCTTTGCAGGCTGAGTGGACAGCCATTCCACAGGATGTGATTCGTCATCTCATCGCTTCCATGGGCAGGAGATGCCAAGCAGTTATTGATGCTCATGGGGGGCATACTCGTTATTGACGTTGAGTGACGTTAAACTTCAACTAGTGAGCGTGGACTTCGCCTTTGCAGACTTTGGATGTTCAGCAGTGAATGTGCAAAGTTTCACACATGTCACACAGAACTACCCGGAATAAACTTGTTAACAATTTGTCTCATATTTTGCCTTTTGCGTTTCTTTTTTTGAAGAGTATAGTTTATTCTGAAACTCAAGAGTTGGTAAATTTAATAACGTGTCATAAAAGTATTATTATTCTTTCCATTGTAACGTGTTGTTTACAAGATCGATACAAGACTCACGACATGAAAATTTGACAGTAAGAAAAGCTTTTAGAATGATGAAAAGAAGAGAAAAAGTTTGAGTTATTTAATAATCAAACTAAAGAGCTCATGTAATTCGAGAATGAAAAATATACTTAGTTTGCTAAACAGAAAAACTTAACCTCGATAAAGAAAAGTGTTAATGTTCGTTGTGGTTTTATTACTTCCCTTTGGACGATAAAATATTATTAAACATCTAAAATTAAAACAACTGTAAAAGAACATTTTATATTAACTTGACGAGTTGTATACTGTAAAAAGAACAAAAAAATATGGTAGTAACTGGTCATAACACGACAACCGCGCGTTTTCCTATTGCCAAATGCACCCTTACATAAACATAATATATATGTTTTTTTGTGTGTAACACAGGCCTTGTTATATATACCACCTGTAAAACATGGTAAACATTGCAATACAACACAAAAAATAACCTTTTTACATTGAATACAATTTTGACAATAATTAGTTTATAATAATAGAAACACTTTTTGACAGTAAATCAATAGCTGTAATATAAAATTAAATATGGAAAAAAAAGCTTTAGGAAAACCACGGATAACATTTTAATTTACCCTTTAATACTGATAGTCAATCTAGATATAATTTAAGATATTTTATCCTAAATCAATTTCAGAATAATATAATACAAAAAGTTTACATTAAATCCAAAACATACCATAAAAGACCCTTCAACATTAAATCATAAAAATTATAATTACAAAAAATACCTTTTACAAAATATATTTTAAAATAATAACAAAAGTAATAAAATTGAAACTGAGAAACAGAACGAATTCTTTAACAACGATGATTAAACAGGGTAATATTAAAATAACAAAATAAAGATGCACAGGTAATATTGTAGTACAGGACTATAACATGTGTTTGCCCTTCCTTAGTGTTAATATGCATATTTTCTCATAATTCTGTGTTTGATTGAGTTCAGTCTGGATCCAAATAGTCAATCAAATAAGACTCTGAACTTTCTTTTCCTCCAGTGCACATGACACGTGAATTCATCAATTTCCATTAGTCGTGTTTTTTACAAGAAAGCTAACTTCTGTAGTTGTGAGATATAGTGATTTTTTTATGTTAGGAATCATATAAAGACTATTGGCTGCAACACCCTCCACCTTCCATACATTACCCTTATCCACTCTAATTCCAGTGATAAGGGTAATGTGTGCAAGGTGGAGTCATGTATGCAAAGCTGGAATTGTAAGATTTTTATCACGTTTATCAACTTAAAGTTAGGTTTGTGCCCGAAAGAATAGTTCTTAAAGTTTCGGCTTTAACTTTATCTTTAGGTGCAACGTTTTGCTTAATATTTGTTACTTGATGAAAACCTTGTTTTAATGTAAGTACGGGTTGTTGCGGGATCTAACTTTCAAAGGAGTTGGAAGTTTGATTTTCTTGTTTAACTTGTAACTTAAACACATTGACCGTCCTTCTGAATTAAACTTAACTTTGAGGTTTATTTTAGATTTTATTTATTTGTTAATATCTAACCTTAACTTTAGTGCAACTTACTAGGAAGAGCACATAAAATGGTAAAATAAACTGTTAAAGGTGAAACTTTGTAGAATGGACAGCAACCGCCTATAATGGAGACACAAGTGTAGAGAATGGCGTTCGACAGTCTCTTGCCTTTCTACATCACAATGTTTATCCCAACTCTATGGCACTGCGTTTGGAGAAGATTGAGGCAGTGCAACTATCTGTGGATCTGCGGAAGCCCTCTCTTGAAAGTAAGACTTCACAAATGCTGTAATATTTAATGCCATCTGACGTGCCCGGAAGAATTGATGAAGTTATTTTTTCGATGCTGAACCTTGGCATAAGTAAAACCCAGATGAGTGAGAATTGTAAACAGACAGTGTGGTATGACAGAAAGTTAGTGGGACATTCGATATGGGATTTCTAAATATTTGCCAACCAGAGAGGAAAAACTTTATATCTGGTTGGTGCCGTCCATTACAGAAGATACAAATGGGCCATTGATGAACAAATTACACTAATACATGTTTTTCTAGCAAATGGTTGAGCAGTATGAAACTTCTTAATACTGGGGTGGTCCTTGAAGAGTCGTAATTCATACAGAAGATGCTACTAGCGGATGATATCCACCAGCAGGTGAGATACTAGGCATTTGCACAATAATTGATCATTGGGGAAGTAATAACTCTAGCAGATCACAAGGACATCATCATTAACAAGTTAACTGAAGGACAACTGAGTGAGACCATGAATTATCAACTAGTAGGGGGATAAATTTGTACTTTGAATAATAATGTAGTATCGTTGATAATGAAGTTTGATGTGATTACCTCAGAAATTTACAGAACATTAAGAAAACAGTTGATAGTAGCTGTTATAGTGCCTGCACTATGATCCACTCTGTTGAAGACTGTGCCTCTCATAGAACTCGGAATCTACTGAGAATGGAGCAACAGCTGATGCCACAAATTGTTGTGGCACAAATGAGCTAGTTTTCTGCAACTATGCACGGTCACCCAGGATCCTTCTATGGTGTTTGTGCTGCGGCAAATGTGGCTAGAGATTCCAAAAGGAAGTAATTTTTGGAATGGAGATCCCAACCATGTACTATGATAAAGGGTTTCAGAAGTATATTTACATTTGTTACTTATATTTTGGCGTGCATTACGATAGATTTATCTCTTCATCCCGAACTAGTGCAGAAAAGCCAGTGGTGAGTTGTCACTCAAGCCCAGCAAACTAATTGGGCCCGAACTGAGTATTGACACTGACTTGAAAAGGTGTGATTGTAGCCTTAGCTCTTTTAGAGCTCAGTAATCCTTGGCATGTGCCTAGATAAATGCACATAAAAGTTTTGGTTGACACAAAAACTGCAAGGCCCTGATAGTTTCTACCACGTATCAGACACTCTTATTAAAATCCTCACTCCAGTCAAAGAATACTTACTTCATTCTAAGGAACAGAGTATACTCATTCTGAATGAAAAGGCACATTTCTTATTACATCTAGCCCATGTGAATAATAAAACAAAAATTAATATCACAGATCTTAGTTCTGGCATTGGCGTCCTTGGCATAAATGTACTACAGAAACTCTCTCTTAACTTCAGTTGTGTAACTGATGAGCTGAGCTTTGATTAGAAAATTTCCCGGTGCTGGTCTCAAGTACCAAGAAACAATGGACTGTTAGTGTGTACCACTGTGTACACAACTTATGTATCATGGTTTCCTATTGATAATACTGGGCGTTTTGATGTTGCAAAAACGGCTCTTGAAACAATGTATAAAACACACTGTCTTTTATCTGGAAAGTAGGCAGCAATAGCAAAGATAGTGGTCAGTCCTTCAGAGGGTGAAGTCACAGTGTTGTTCTACAATTATTGATGATTGGTTATTGATATTACGACTAGAATTATTTTTGAAGTGATAAGCGAACTGCAAATGACTGTCAATCAATAACCTGCTTCCAACAGAAACATGCACTCAACATAGAGGAAGCATACCAGTGTACTTGTTGGACCAGATAGCCATTTGAAAAAAACTAAAATTTCAAACCTCCACGTAGAAACAGGCAATGCAAGTCCTATAAAATAGTTGCTGTGCAAGCTTCCTTGGAGCACTATGGATATACTCTAAACTTATACAAAATATATGTTAATGGAAAAGACCATACAATATTCTTAAAGTGCATGGTCTTTTCCTGTGGTAAATGTTTGGAAAAATGTTAGTAATAACAGGTTCTGTGCTCATTTCTGCCTGCTGAATGCTGTTACATGCAATGATATCTTTCTGTTACAATCAAAAAAGAATATTTAAACATAATTAAAGATACTCAATAGTTCAGCATTATAGACATGTTCTCCGATTACTAGAAATTTGAGCTGGATGATCAGAATAGATTTAAAAGTGCATTCAATATACAGGGTGATTTGAGTTCTGAGTATGGCATTCAGCCTGTGTAATGCTCTAACCACGATAGAGAGTCTAATGGATCTCATGTTTAAAAATGCCTGGTATATGTGGATGACAAATTTATATTTGGCCAAGCGCTTGAATATGCTGTTATAAACCTACCCATTGTTCTAAAGAAAATAATAATGGTAATATTAAAGTTAAAACCCAAGCAGTGCACACTGGTGTGCACACAAGTAGACTTTCATAGTTATATAACAGGTAGAAAGGGCCTAAGTTGATTACACAAGTTAGAATATTCTGTTGACTGTTGAACAAACAATGAAAAGAGCTAATGGTAATTCTTTTCTATTTGATTATTCAGATATTTCAGAGTTTCTGACATTGCCTACTGTATCTGAATCTGATTGTGCTTTGATGTCATCAGAGCTGTGGATGAAGATACATTCCTCAATGAGGTATCTGATGTGCAGGTTCTTGAAGATGTGACTGTGGGTTTATCCATGTGGGTTATAGAGCATCAAAACATGTTTCTTGCTGCTTCACCACTAATGGAGGTAGGATTCAGACAAGCCAACAAAATTCAGTAAGACCTGTAGTTGTTGTCCAGCCAGTTCGCCTCACCTTGGAATAAGGAATTAGAACAAACCCAAATCAGTGAGATGCATGTGTCCCGAGTTATTTACAACTTATAATAGCGTGAATAGGAGTTACACATGATTCAAAGGGCAATAAATCAATAAAATTTGATTATAAATAGATGTATATTTTTACGAACTTAGAGCTACTTGGAATAAATGCATGTAGTTTCATTTTGCAATTTGAAGTCATTATTGAAAAGAAGGTAGTCTATATTTACTTCGATTATTTGATGGTTATAAAGTTTCAGTGAAAAAAGTTTGAAATGCGTTTAGGAAGTATTAAGGATTACAACATAGGAAATTTGAGATTTTTGAGATGAGAAAAAGTATTTTTTCCGTATAAATACGGAATATTCAAAACAAATATTCAATATATTAATTGATAAACCTTTATTTTATTTTATTAAAATACTTCACTAAAAGTATGATTTTTGGTATTGGAGCGACTGATGATATTAACTGAAAGTCTACCAAATTTTGTGAAAATAAACACATTGTATAGAAAGTTAGAAGTATCAAATCGAAAAAGTATTTAAACGAGTACAAAGAGGTCACGTGGTTGGTCAAATAGACCAAGACAGTATTGACCTTCTCGCCATGACCATCCCTTACTGCCATATCCCATCCCTTATGATATTTATAGTAAATTACATTCAAAAAATAAGTAAGCTACTTTTTATTAATGTAATATTAATTAATATAGCATAAATTTATAGCTAATAATCGATATTTTAATTGTAATTAAGTTTTAATTTTATAAAGAAATATTTAAAATATCCTGAATTTCTACGAGTCGCAGAAATGTGAATTTTTTCTCTAGGTATCCTACTCTTTTATAACTTATCACCCTTCCAAGAAGTACGAGATTTAACGCAAATTATTCATTATAATACTATCACCGCTCAGGCAAAGCATAATTTTCATTCCTTTCAATTTTGTTTGGTTGCATAGCGATCAAATATAAAATCAGATCCTTCTTGCCGTACCCACGTGTCACATTCTCTCTTTCGTGGTTTGTCAATAATTCTCTCAGACGTTCAATTCTATATCATTTTAACCTATAGATACCCAAAGTTTTAACCTATCAAAAACATATTATGTTACTATGTTTTCTGTAAAGAAAAGTGGTATTTTTTTTCAGTACAAACTTCCTTTTTGCGGGAGAGACCCCGTGGGAACAAAACGTATACTGAAAGAGAAACTGACGTGTTGTGGGTGTAGTAATAACAGTCTAGACGTTTGATGAGTATAAACATTGATAATTATTCTTATTAAATATTAACTAAATCATTCATCGAATACAAATTCCATGGCAATGAATTAGAATACGAATGTTTTAATTTTCCTTATTAGAGTATTCAAATACAAATACAATTATCAATATTTCCCAAACTGTACCAAAATGTAGTCGAATATGAATACCCAATGTTTAGTACTAACAGACTTTGTTAACACGAAACAAGAACGAGGATAATACATAAAAAATAGCTTTTAATATCAAGAATACATACATGAAATAAAACCTTTTAACAACCAAAATACATAAAATTAAAAAATAAAACATTTAACATTGAAACTCATCCTATTTAGGAATATTCAGCTACTAAAAGTGTCTTAATAAAACACTTATGATGTTTGGTAACATAGAATACAAAAGCAATTAAAATATAAACGTTCTTCGTTAAAATTAAAACATTTCAACCAGATGTCATCTATCGTCTGTAAATCAGGTCAGTACTCTACAACCACATTAAAACTTATTGTATTACATGGTTATTAATCCGTTCCAATCACTTGAGAGAATTTGAGATGGCTACTAAGCTGCTTTTTATGGTACATAAACATTTCTTACTCTCTACTGCTAGATCTGGTCATAACAAGACAATGTGCAAATATGGTAAAAAGACTATTCTTACTTCAGGAAAAAACACTTCCAACCTGCTGAAACAACTGCCTTTTATATATTTTGATTGCTATGAACAACGTTCTATGTAAATTATACAATACAATATCAATTTGTTTGGAGTTAAGCACAAAGCTACACAATGAGCTATCTGTACTCTGCCCTCCTTGAGTATCGAATCCCGGTTTTCAGCATTGTAAATCCATAGACATGCCACTGTGTAATGGTGGGGGGTGTAATATATAATGATAAACTAAATTTCTCATGCGTGTTAAATTTTTATTATTCTTTTCATTTATTCAGTATTATCTGTTTTTATTATTTTAATTATAAAGTATATTCTATGTTAAATAACTGACATATTTTTATTGTTATAAACTATATCCTGTAATTGATCTAAATTTCTCTTATTATTAACAATAGTCATCATTTTTATTTATTATTATGTTTTTTATTTTCTTGAATAATAAATACAGAAGTCTACAATGTTAGTTTCAGCATGTTGTTGTTACTTTTCACTTCATTCTAGTATACACATAATCTGCATTTTCATTCATCGTCCTTTCAATGAAACAATGTTTAGAAAACTGTGCTTACTAAATATTTCAAACAGAAACCATTAGGCACATCGAGTTTATAATTTTAAGACATCTAAGTCTGTTAATTTCATATACTATTGGTAATTTCATCCGCTAATAAACATTTCTGTTTGATCCAGTCAAAATATCTTTCATTAATATTAGCAATAAACAAAGGCTAAATCTACATTTTATCTCAGATATAGTGTGAGCCTTTTTGTTGCACTTATCCTTTCATGAAAATGCACTTTCTGCCATCCATTTAAATGTTGAGATTTAAACATTCTTTCACGGGTATTTATGAAAATAACAGGCACATTACATCGTCAATTACCACTTTGTAGTATAGTAATCAGTCTAAGAAGTGGCACACGTAAATCAAGAGTAGTCTTTTTAGATTTGGAATGTATAGAAATTTGCATAGTTTGTCCACCAGTGTTGCTTGTGCAACAGATGAGCTAATATTTCAAGGGAAATAATTTAGTGATAACTAAATCAAGCCCGCGAACGGCATGAGTGTATGTAGCAAATGGAATTATAATACACAGTTAGTATTCTTTTTAAAATCCTGATAAAGTCTAGTTTATCAGTGTTGTGTAACTTTGTCATAGAGACCACATGTCAGTTCTATGATGGGCCAATTTTTTTTACAATAGAATGTCTGTGATTTGTTGGCGATACGTTTCAACAATAATAAACAAACAACACTCAAACAGTTCCTTTAAAATAATATATCAAAATGATCAAAACATATATATATATATAAATGATCCTTATGCTTTTGGTTATCAGTCTGGTTCAGTTACTTTTGAACACAACTGACAAGCCGAATTAATCTTCTATACTCAATTATTACAATACAATATTGGATAATTTTACTTTAAAAATTATCACTGACGGTCTTTATGACTAAACCTACAATTTTGCAGTGTAGATTTATCCATCAAACTACATTTTCGACACGTATTTATACCCCGGCAGAGGTCTAGAATGTTTCACACACACAACTAGATATTATTATGCAATAATACTCAATTAAAACAACAAGAAAAACTCAGATGATTCTTGTAATATGACTCAACAGTATAACAAACATTAATTAATAACAACTGAATTACACAATGTATGATTTGTAAACAAACTTGCGATAAACTATTGGATCTAAAAGTAACTACATTTTACACTCACGCTATTTTTGAACTGAAACAATCGTGTATATTTAACGTACAGCATCTGGGGTCTATAGTAAAAATGGCCAAGACAGAGAATTGTTCGGTCTCCTCTGCAGAGAATAACTCATAATGTCATTGGGTCAATTTTAGAGACTGCAAGAGGTTGACTACATGCTTGATCTATATTCTGGTACAAACCATTGTATATAAGTTAGCTGAGAACTGAGAACTGGGTAGCATGATTTTGAACAACTTAAACAACCAAAGAAATTCACACCATTCAAGTAGCCATATTCAACAGTCAACTGTATGTTGCGTTTTGCAAAGTGCTGAGTTTGGTGAAGACTCGTACTTCACTTATTAACCCCCAACTTCATGGTTTTGCAGAATAGGTAATTAAAAATCCCAACTAGTTGCTTGTGAAACTCTTTTATTTTAATTTCCCTCAAAGCTACTCGAGGGCTATCTGCGCTAGCCGTCCCTAATTTAGCAGTGTAAGACTAGAGGGAAGGCAGCTAGTCATCACCACTCACCGTCAACTCTTGGGCTATTCTTTTGCTAACGAATAATGGAATTGAACGTAGCATTATAACGCTCTCACGGCTGAAAGGACGAGCGTGTTTATTGAGACGGGGATTCGAACCTACAACCCTCTGATTACGAGTCAAGCGCCTTAACCACCTGGCCATGCCAGACCCATCGCAAGTGCACAATTCTTTACTGGAAAATTATAATTTTAACCTTTCCTTTTTAAATTCGAACGTCGCAGATTCGAATCCCCATCACACCAAACATGGTTACCCTTTCAGCAGTGGGGGCGTTATAAGTGACGATAAATCCCACTCTTCGTTGGTAAAAGAGTAGCCCAGGAGTTGGTGGTGGGTGGTGATGACTAGCCGTCTTTTTTCTAGTCTTAAACTGCTAAATTAGGGACAGTTAGCGCAAACAGCCCGCGTGTGGCTTTGCGCGAAATTAAAAAAAAAAATCGTTTTTAAAAGACTGGATAAAATTTCTACAATATCTATTTTTATAGCTTTCCTATATCAGCTTTTAAAAATCGTTAGTGTGTCACTGTTATCACCTTAAACATATGTATATTTGTGAATTTATTTTTCAAATTCGTATTACTATTAAAATACATTTTTAAAAATCATACTTTTTTCCTTCAATTATTTGGTGTTGTTAATAACGCGCTACCTAGTGAAAACTGATTATATTACCATGAATCGTGACCATGACGACGGATAATGGAAGGCTGAGAAAATTAGCATTGTGCTCAGGAATTGCTGCTGGTGTCGCCTACTTAGGTTATTCAATAATTAAATCAGCATTTTGTGAAATCGGTATTAGGTCTGAGCAGAGGAAAAGTAAGTGGGACAGGAACGTCAAAAGTCATGTCATGTGGGTTTTGTTGATTTGGGGTTGTCTACGGTATTCATTACTCCTCTTGGATTGGTTGACAGTATTATCAACATTAATAATGAAATATGCGTGCCATTTATCTAGTATTTTGGTGTTCTAAGACAATTACCTTCTCAAACCATGAATTATAATTTATTTTTACATACTTTATATTTCTAATCACATTTGTAAACAAATATCACAAATAATAATAATAAACATAAACTTTTACTATAATATTCTAAAAATCGGAAAACAAAATGGGATAGAAAACAACATCGAATAAAAACAACGTTTCATTACTGTTAATTTAGAGCTTGCAAAGCATTAGGCACTTTGGTTACTTACGTAATGATTATGAGTCATTAAAATTTTCAATATTCCTTGAATTGTTAATGTAGTTTGACTTTTTTTTTTTTTTTAACTATTCATATGTTCCATAGGGGTTGAGCAGTGAGTTTGCAGAATTACAAGGTTAAAGTCATGGATTTGGTTCCTGTAATAAACAGAGCATAGATGCTTCATTTAATAAGCTTTGTATTAGAGAAACAACTGCAACTTTTTTGTGTTATAATACTGGATTTCTTGGATAGGTTGTAATGTTAAAGCACCAGTTTTCTTGCTGAGGTGGTATTTCTAACAAATGACTCAGGATAAAATACTTCATTTAACTAACAGAAATGGTGGATGAATGCTAACAATGAAAATTAAGAAGGAATAGGACCTTTAATGACAAAATGTATATTATCTAGTCAATAATTCAAACATAGCCAGCAAAAAACAACAACTAAGATTACTGTAATCTTGGTCTTTTTCTAGTGTATTTAGAGGAGCATAATTTTATTGATAAAAGTTTTGTTTTATATATATATATATATTTCAATTTGAGATATAGAAAAACTTTTGTTTTGAAACAACTGATTTGCTTAGAACACAATATCAACTAATTGAATTTATTGGTGAATATAAATACTAAATGTTTAAAAATATCTCTTTTTATTTCTCTGCACATGACTTGTAGAGTCAACTTCTTTATGAGTTATCATATTGTAATTTTTTGGAATGTGTTTTATAAGGTTAATTATTATATCTTCAAAGTGATTTTTTAGACCTATGAAGTATTCTGTAGGTGTTAAAAAAACATATGAAAAATTCTGTATAAATATAAAGTTTGTTAAAGTTTTGTACCATTTAAACTAGTTCCAATTCATGAGCCTGTCTTGAAGAGTGAGGGTTGTCAGACGGATCTAATTATCCCTGTGACAGCACAACCAGGTGCACTGCCTGGAACTTCAGTACGAGACAGGATCAGAGAGCTGAACCTCAAGGCTCGAGAATTTAAGGAAGCTGGACTTAAATATTCCACAAAAGACAAATCAAAGAGTCTGCAAAATAGTCCATGGACGTCTCCAAAACTTCAGAGTCTGTAGGCAGCAGTTCTTCCCATTACCAACAGAACAGTATACCAAAAGCTGTATTTCAAAGAGACCTGTCTCCAGATGTATTCGATGACAGTGAGGAGACTTTAATTATTAAGCAAGCCGATACTCACCTACCACCACTGACAGAACCAGAAGAAGTGCTTCATGCACAGCTAGAAAGTCTCTACAGTAAATCTAGAATCATGACTTTTAATGAAGCAAAAGGTTTAGTAACTTTGTTGAGTTCAAATGATGAAGAATTCCTGATAAAAGTGCTTACAGTAATATCCAATTGTTCAGTTTACCCTGCAAATCAGGTAAGCCTAAATATATTCAGTTAATACAATGTATTTGGCTCCCCCAAATTATTAGGAAAACTATGTATTCCATTAATGCAGTTAATATAAGTTTTTTTTTCAAACCTACAGTGCTTTCAGATGAATGTTTTGGCTTATCCTGTTATTTAAAATTTATGTATTCAAATCATATCACGAATATAATCTATTAATTGCCTGAGTAATCTTTGACAAAAATAGTGTTTCTGTTAAGTACAAGTGTACCATATACTATTGTTGAAACCACTTTTACATGTTACAAAACATAAAGTAAAGAAATAATCACACAAATTATATTAAATCAGTCACTTTCTGTATCAGTTAATGGGTTAACTGCAATACTAACGATACTGTAATTTTAGGGTTAGCGTTCTGTTTCATATTTTGAACATCCTAGTTGTACTATTTATAACAGCACAATAATAGCTTTGAAAATGAAAATGGAAAACAATTTGTTGTAGTATATTTTGTCTGTAACTTGAATTTTTGTTGCAATAGGGCTTTTTGGATATTTTGTTATTCTATAACACAAAGCATTTGTCGGTTATTTTGTGTACTTTTCAAATAATGATGACACTAGACATGTTTGAAGATGTTATAAATGTTTTAGAATAAATTATTGTGCTAACAAATTAATAATGGTGTGAAGAATGAAGTCGTTTGTGAAGGTTTCAGAAAGATTTAGTAACAAGTGAATTTTAATACAGATTATATTGCATTATTAGTTATAGTGAGTTAACTGCTGATTTTGGTAACAGTTCAATTCGATGGTATGACTCCAGAAGACTGTAAGTTAAGGGTAGGCTTAAATCCGCTGTTGTAATTGTTTAGAAATAATACATTTTAATTTTTGAAAAAAGTTGAAACTCAGTTAAGTTGGTTAGTTTAATTTTCAAATGCACAATACAAAGAAATACAGTAGAAAATTCGGCACTTTGAGAGTAATATAATATTTTAAACTTTATTTATTTGTTAAATTTTAATGAGAAATAAGATAACTTTTGAGGGAAATAAACATGTTTAGCTGGTAGTATAGTGATAGGAATAAACACCATCTTTGTTTGATATATGTATGTTAAATGTATTGTACGATGTTTTTCAGGATCATCTTGCTGATGCTGGTTGCCCTCTAGTACTCAGAGATTTAATCATTTCTCCAGAACCGACAGTTCAAGTATCTGTTGTGCAAGCAATAGCTAGCTTAGCCAACAGTCCAAAAAACCAGGCCACTCTTCAGGTAATTTTATTTATGTCATTTGGTTTTAATATAACATGTACATTTCTGGTGAGTATCTTGTCACATGCACGAATTAATCTAAAACAGAGGCAGGCTGTGATGTAACTAGTAATATAGCATCAGCTAGAGATTACACATGACATTTTGTGGACTGTATTTAAGAAAAAAACTCTCCTCATTGACAAAAATGAACTTAAAACATAGCGTACCTTAAGAGCATTACACAAGTTATACATACATATGTGTACCATACCAGTTTACCTGTTTTGATTTGTATCTTTTGTTGGTTAATGTAATTGGTTCTAAATAAATAACTTGGAACATTTTTTCTTGTAGATGTTGTGTATGTAAAATGAACCACAATAAAAAAGTGATTCATTTTTATTGTTTTGCACAAAGATAAATAGTTTTTTTTCTTGATTTTTATGAATTAAAATTTGTCATTCATTACATGTTCTTTCAGACGACAATCCTGGTGCTAAAAGCTATATTCTGTTTGAAATAAATTAGTAAAACTTCTGAACATTTTCCAATTTTGAGATATCTATTTCTACCTTTCTTTTTCTAAGATTCTAGTTTGGGATATTGCAATACATATAAACATGTATACGTTTTTCAAAAATTATGTATGTATATTATCAGGTCATCCCATAAGTAATGTTTGAAAATTTAATATAGAAAGTGTATCATCATTTCCGTCTTTGTAAAAGGTTTTAATGACTAAAATATGTGGTAGGACGTGTAAAAAAATGTTCAGACAGATAAAAGAAACTAATCCAACTCCACTTTTTTCAGATCATTAATCAAATAAACCCTTATGGAGATGGATGTGTCTGAGGAGCACATTAGGCATATAATGATTTATGAGTTTAAAAAAGGCAGTAGAAACTACACACGAAACATTCAAGGTGTTTATGGTGTAGAGTCTCTCAATGAAAGAAAATGTTGAAGGTGGTTTCAGAAGTTCAGATCAGGTGACTACAGCTTAAGAGATGTGCTATGTTTGGGTTATCCTGTTGAATTTAATGATGACTTGCTGCTGGCTGCACTTGATGAAGATTGTGTTGTAACAATTGAAGAATTAGCTCAGAAGCTTAATTCAACCCATTCAACAGTTCACTATTGTCTGCAACTGTTTAGAAAGGTGTGAGAATTTGGAAAATGGGTCTCTCATGATTTGACAAAAGCCAACCTTAGAGCAAGTGTGAAAATTTGCACTTCTTTGCACTCTTGTGAATGTAACTCACCTTTCATGGAGAGGTTAGTGACTGGAGAAGAAAAATGGACATTTTATAAAAATGTTAAGTGCTGCAGATGATGGTTCAATGCAGGTAAACTGGCTAAAGCACAGCTCAAAATGGACCTCCACCCTAGGAAAGTCTTGTTAAGCATTTGGTGGGATAGTGTTGGTGGGATCCAATTTGAGTTGCTGCCACTCAATGTAACAATTACATCAGACTTCTGTTGTCAACAGTTTAAGCACTTACATGTTGCATTGAAAGGAAAGAGGCCTGCTTTGATCAATCGTAAAGGTGTTGTGTTACACCAGGATAATGCACGGCCCCATGTAGCAAAGATTGCATCTACAAAGATTGAAGAGCTAGACTGGGAAAAACTTCCACATCCTCCTTATTCTCCAGACCTTGCTTCATCTGATTATCATCTATTCTGAAGTTTGCAGAACTATCCTGATGGAAAAGAGCTTGGAACACATGGAGATGTCAAAACTGCCCTCTCTACATTCTTTTCCTCCAAACCCCAATAATTTTATAGAAGTGGCATTCAGAAGCTTGTGAATCATTGGCAGGAAGTAATTAATAATAATGAAACATACATTATTGATTAAATAACATTAAAAGTTTTTGAAAGCCTTTCTCTTTTTCTGAACTAAAATCAGACATTACTTAAGGGATGACCTGATATATATATATGCACACACAAAAAATAAAATGAACATATGATGAACTTGATATAGAAATTAAAGCTTCACATGTATTAAAGTCATTTATTTCCAGTTACGCATTTCATGCTTCACTGATCACACTGCATTATAAAATGGCGGGAAAATACAGAACGTTACAATGTTCGATTGTTGATGAAAACGTCATCAGAGTCACGTGATTTGTAAAGCTTTCATAAAATTATTCATACCATTAATTTAGAGGAATTTCATTTAATTCTGGCTTGTATTTATGGATAAAATGTTTCTCCATAGTTTTTCTGGTTTGATCACAGTCTTTTCCAACCTTATAGAATGGTATTACACTGAATTTCGGGTGTTTTTGGGCTTCTATTTCAATGGTAATACTATTTTTTCAAAGGCTATGTGTGTTTGTATATCTGATCTGAACATTTCTAACCATTGATTTTGGAGATTTTAAATCTATTTGATGAAAAGAGCACATTATGAAAGTATTGGATTGAATTAGGTTCTCTCTTCTTTTTTTGTGTTATTAAATATATATATTGAATTAGATTATCAAAGAAAATTTAAAACATTTTTTATGGTGTTTATGGTCCACCAGGTGTGTATTCCGGTTTTGTTGAGAAATGCTACTGATCCAGAAGCCAGTCCTTATTTACGGGCTCTGAGCTTAACAGCTCTTACCAATTTGTCACTTGGGAAAGTAACTGTAGCTCCATATATTGGTAAACTTCATTTTTTATTTAAATTGTTGGAGGAAGGAAACACTATTAAAATCCAGGCTCTGAAACTTTTAAACAATCTCTCTCTCAGTCCCGACATGGTTCCCTACTTGCTGGCTACTAAGGTGAGTTGTTTTCAAATTATTTTGTACTCCTTAACTAAAATACTTGAATATCTATTCTGTATAGAATAGTTTTGTGGAGACTCTCAAATTTAAATAACTAAAATCATTTATCAAAATAAAAGCTGGATTATATGTACTCTCATTTACTAATTTGCTTCACTGTGGCCCAGTGGTAAGTGTGAGGGTCAGAAAACTAAAAACTGGGATTCAGTAATCACGGTGGGCACAGCACAGATAGGCCACTGTATAGTTTGTATTTAAAATTGCAAACAAACAACTAATTTTTATGGAGTTTGTTATATAGGGTGTGTAGAAATCTGACTGTTAAATAAATAAAACTTATGCTTGAACTTTTACTTGAATGAATTGACTTGTAAATGGAAAAATCTAAACACTGGAATCCCTCATTTTAGAGACAGAGTTTTTAGTGCATGAATTAATTTCTCTAGTCTGTGTTGTTATGTCTGTTGAGAATTAAAGGCACAAGATTTTATATTCCCAGTTTTAGTAGGAAGAATTTTATTGTGAATTATAAGTTATTCCCTTTGTCATTTCTAGGTAAACGTTTTGCAAGGGCTTAGAGTAGAAAATCTTGGAGATTTTCCTGTTTGATCATGTTCAACATAGAAGGGTTTTCTTTGTTGTAATGCTTTTATTTAGTGCCCTCCAATAAATGGCATGCTGGATAACAAGGGTGACAGAGATATTACACTCCAACTCTTAACATTCCTGGGCAATGTGGCAACCGTAGCAGTGGAGCAAAAACTGAGCACTCAAGATTTACCTGCTGATGATAAAGCACCGTCTCCTGAGATGCTTTATTCTACTCTCTTTGGTCTTCTGGAAAAAGATGTTATCTCAAGGAAGATGTTGTCACTGTTAGCTAACAGTGATGAAGAGATAAGTGCCAGTGCTCAGAAAGTTTATGATGTTTTGAGTCAGTTATAAGAGTAGAGTCTAGTGATAAATTTAGTTGCAACTGTTTCTAGTCAGCCTTTGATGTTATAACAGTTAAACAGTTAAGAGTTTTCTGATACAAGAGACAAGTTCTAATTTTGAATATTCAGTCATGTGAAATGATACTTCTACTTGTTGGATTAAGCATACATTATAGTAAACTTTCTGTAGTTAGTGGTTTTAAATCTATATTTGACCTTTTACTTAGAAAATCATATGATATTGATTGAGAACTATCTCATAGTTAATGATTGCTTCACTTCCCATTTTTAAAACCATGAAAACTTATATTATTGCTATTGTTTAAATAGTGAAATAAATCAGCTCATTAGTATCTAATAATTTCTCTACCATAAACAGTAAATATTAAACATCACAATTGTTTTGGTACGTTGGTCACCAGTTGTAGTTTTAATGTGATCACTTTTAAAACTTATATATAAGTTTTGACAGAGAGACTTCCTGAACTGTAAGAATTATTATGCTGACTGTCAATTCCTGAGGTATAAAATCTTTGAAAACATCTTGTATTAGACTTTATTTCTCATTTTAGGATGTTCTGTAATATAGATTTCTTTGTATGTATGTGTGTGGTATTTAAGAGAAAGAACCATAATACCTTCAGGTAAGAATGTGTTTGTCATTCTTTCTCTTTAAGCCAAATAATGCTATTACTTACCTTCAGTAATATCCAAACTTCAATTTTATTTCTTTTACAATTATTTTACATGGTTAGATCTTGTTTATGTATCATTGGCTTACATTTCACTAAAATTTTCTTATTTTATAGGGCAGTGAAGATTTAAAAACCTGTATTGTATTATAACTGTTCACGTGGGGTACTTACTAGATATACTTCTACAGGGTCCCCAAAAGTATTCTGTTTTAAGAGTAACTAATATTTGTATTCCTTGCTTTTGAAGTTCATATGTCATGCCGTTTGTAGCCTACAATGTACACATTACTTTTAATAGTTTCAAAGTATTATAAATTATAAGGAGAGTGTAGGTTAATGAATTTTAAATATTGTGCAATTTTATCTGTTAAAAGAATAGTGCAGTCTTATAGGTTTAAAGGATAGTGCAGTCTTATGGAATATAAGAATAGTGAAGTATTATGATTTGTAAGGATAGTGAAGTATTATGATTTGTAAGGATAGTGCAGTCTTATGGGTTATCAGTATAGTGAAGTATTGTGATTCATAAGGATAGTGCAGTCTTATGGGTCATAAGGATAGTGCAGTCTTATGGGTTATCAGGATAGTGAAGTATTGTGATTCATAAGGATAGTGCAGTCTTATGGGTCATAAGGATAGTGCACACTTATGGGTTGTAAGGATAGTGCACACTTATGGGTTATAAGGTTAGTGCAGTCTTATAGATTATCAGGATAGTGCAGATTTATGGGGTATAAGGATAGTGTAGTCTTATGAGTTATAAGGATAGTGAAGTATTAATATTTATTAATATTATAAGGACAGTGCAATTTCAAAGGACAGTGGTAGTTTTGCTGGGTAGTTTATGTAAGGAGTCCTACAGGCCAGTAAATCATATAAAAATTGTACATATCTTCAGCTGTAGGATGTATTTATATTTTATCTTTAACTAACTGTTGTTCTTGCATGTCAGAATATGTATTCACTACTGAATAAATCAGTAACATAGAAATTGTCCAGCTCTAGATTATGAACACAAAAATGACTGACATAGATGTTTTATTTACAAATAAACAACAAAATTACTGAACACAGCTCTGATTTTTTTATCAAAATATATATTTCTGCACAGCTGGATATTGTAAATGACTACCCAATCAGCCTTACTGGTGTTGTTATACAATCCTTACAAAGACATAAACATACCATAAAAAAACTTTCACATTAAAAAAAATTTTCTCAACCCAAATGATCCTTTTCTACACATATAAAGAATTGATGAGCTGTGAGAAAGATATGAAGCGAGATTAGATATTCTTGGTTTTACAGAAAACCCAACTTTCAACCATGCACATAAAAAATAGCTAGATAGAAATATTTAAGAGCAAATTTCTCTATTTATAAAAGCATTGCATCTGACTGCTACATGGTTAAACAGTTAGTCCAATTACAAGAACTAGTTCATAAGTCAACAGCAGCTGCATTACCTCAGAGTTAACATAATGTTAAATGAATGTTACTAAATTAGGAAGAATAGTTTAAAAGGAGGTAATTTAAGTGTAATGGAAAGTTTAAAAAGTACAGTTGAAAACAGCAATAAAATTATTTTATTACCACCATATTTTCCTACTACAGTTTTGGTTAACTTGCTTAATAAAATGATTACTTACAAGAAATATTTTAGTCAGCTAAAAAATTTAATAATTTATGCAGTAGAAAATTGTAGCAGACATTTAATAATAATATTACTGTTTAAAATTTAGGTTTAACTTTCTTTACATTTGTGTTTGTGAAGATTTTAATAAAGAATAGGGTGCACTCCTGTGTCTTGTATTAGTGAAAATGTGTTCTACTTGTGTTTGTGAAGAAGATTTTGATAAAGAATAGGGTGCACTCCTGTGTCTTGTATTAGTGAAAATGTGTTCTACTTGTGTTTGTGAAGATTTTGATAAAGAATAGGGTACACTCCTGTGTCTTGTATTAGTGAAAATGTGTTCTACTTGTGTTTGTGAAGAAGATTTTGATAAAGAATAGGGTGCACTCCTGTGTCTTGTATTAGTGAAAATGTGTTCTACTTGTGTTTGTGAAGATTTTAATAAAGAATAGGGTACACTCCTGTGTCTTGTATTAGTGAAAATGTGTTCTACTTGTGTTTGTGAAGATTTTAATAAAGAATAGGGTACACTCCTGTGTCTTGTATTAGTGAAAATGTGTTCTACTTGTGTTTGTGAAGAAGATTTTAATAAAGAATAGGGTGCACTCCTGTGTCTTGTATTAGTGAAAATGTGTTTTACTTGTGTTTGTGAAGATTTTGATAAAGAATAGGGTGCACTCCTGTGTCTTGTATTAGTGAAAATGTGTTCTACTTGTGTTTGTGAAGAAGATTTTAATAAAGAATAGGGTGCACTCCTGTGTCTTGTATTAGTGAAATTGTGTTCTACTTGTGTTTGTGAAGATTTTGATAAAGAATAGGGTGCACTCCTGTGTCTTGTATTAGTGAAAATGTGTTCTACTTGTGTTTGTGAAGATTTAGATAAAGAATAGGGTGCACTCCTGTGTCTTGTATTAGTGAAAATGTGTTTTACTTGTGTTTGTGAAGATTTTGATAAAGAATAGGGTGCACTCCTGTGTCTTGTATTAGTGAAAATGTGTTCTACTTGTGTTTGTGAAGATTTTGATAAAGAATAGGGTGCACTCCTGTGTCTTGTATTAGTGAAAATGTGTTCTACTTGTGTTTGTGAAGATTTAGATAAAGAATAGGGTGCACTCCTGTGTCTTGTATTAGTGAAAATGTGTTTTACTTGTGTTTGTGAAGATTTTGATAAAGAATAGGGTGCACTCCTGTGTCTTGTATTAGTGAAAATGTGTTCTACTTGTGTTTGTGAAGATTTTGATAAAGAATAGGGTGCACTCCTGTGTCTTGTATTAGTGAAAATGTGTTCTACTTGTGTTTGTGAAGATTTTGATAAAGAATAGGGTGCACTCCTGTGTCTTGTATTAGTGAAAATGTGTTCTACTTGTGTTTGTGAAGATTTTAATAAAGAATAGGGTGCACTCCTGTGTCTTGTATTAGTGAAAATGTGTTCTACTTGTGTTTGTGAAGAAGATTTTGATAAAGAATAGGGTGCACTCCTGTGTCTTGTATTAGTGAAAATGTGTTCTACTTGTGTTTGTGAAGATTTTGATAAAGAATAGGGTGCACTCCTGTGTCTTGTATTAGTGAAAATGTGTTCTACTTGTGTTTGTGAAGAAGATTTTGATAAAGAATAGGGTGCACTCCTGTGTTTTGTATTAGTGAAAATGTGTTCTACTTGTGTTTGTGAAGATTTTGATAAAGAATAGGGTGCACTCCTGTGTCTTGTATTAGTGAAAATGTGTTCTACTTGTGTTTGTGAAGAAGATTTTGATAAAGAATAGGGTGCACTCCTGTGTCTTGTATTAGTGAAAATGTGTTCTACTTGTGTTTGTGAAGATTTTGATAAAGAATAGGGTGCACTCCTGTGTCTTGTATTAGTGAAAATGTGTTCTACTTGTGTTTGTGAAGATTTTGATAAAGAATAGGGTGCACTCCTGTGTCTTGTATTAGTGAAAATGTGTTCTACTTGTGTTTGTGAAGAAGATTTTGATAAAGAATAGGGTGCACTCCTGTGTCTTGTATTAGTGAAAATGTGTTCTACTTGTGTTTGTGAAGATTTTGATAAAGAATAGGGTGCACTCCTGTGTCTTGTATTAGTGAAAATGTGTTCTACTTGTGTTTGTGAAGAAGATTTTGATAAAGAATAGGGTGCACTCCTGTGTCTTGTATTAGTGAAAATGTGTTCTACTTGTGTTTGTGAAGATTTTGATAAAGAATAGGGTGCACTCCTGTGTCTTGTATTAGTGAAAATGTGTTCTACTTGTGTTTGTGAAGAAGATTTTGATAAAGAATAGGGTGCACTCCTGTGTCTTGTATTAGTGAAAATGTGTTCTACTTGTGTTTGTGAAGATTTTGATAAAGAATAGGGTGCACTCCTGTGTCTTGTATTAGTGAAAATGTGTTCTACTTGTGTTTGTGAAGATTTTGATAAAGAATAGGGTGCACTCCTGTGTCTTGTATTAGTGAAAATGTGTTCTACTTGTGTTTGTGAAGATTTTGATAAAGAATAGGGTGCACTCCTGTGTCTTGTATTAGTGAAAATGTGTTCTACTTGTGTTTGTGAAGATTTTGATAAAGAATAGGGTGCACTCCTGTGTTTTGTATTAGTGAAAATGTGTTCTACTTGTGTTTGTGAAGATTTTGATAAAGAATAGGGTGCACTCCTGTGTCTTGTATTAGTGAAAATGTGTTCTACTTGTGTTTGTGAAGTGAAGAAGATTTTGATAAAGAATAGGGTGCACTCCTGTGTCTTGTATTAGTGAAAATGTGTTCTACTTGTGTTTGTGAAGATTTTGATAAAGAATAGGGTGCACTCCTGTGTCTTGTATTAGTGAAAATGTGTTCTACTTGTGTTTGTGAAGATTTTGATAAAGAATAGGGTGCACTCCTGTGTCTTGTATTAGTGAAAATGTGTTCTACTTGTGTTTGTGAAGATTTTGATAAAGAATAGGGTGCACTCCTGTGTCTTGTATTAGTGAAAATGTGTTCTACTTGTGTTTGTGAAGAAGATTTTGATAAAGAATAGGGTGCACTCCTGTGTCTTGTATTAGTGAAAATGTGTTCTACTTGTGTTTGTGAAGAAGATTTTGATAAAGAATAGGGTGCACTCCTGTGTCTTGTATTAGTGAAAATGTGTTCTACTTGTGTTTGTGAAGAAGATTTTGATAAAGAATAGGGTGCACTCCTGTGTCTTGTATTAGTGAAAATGTGTTCTACTTGTGTTTGTGAAGAAGATTTTGATAAAGAATAGGGTGCACTCCTGTGTCTTGTATTAGTGAAAATGTGTTCTACTTGTGTTTGTGAAGAAGATTTTGATAAAGAATAGGGTGCACTCCTGTGTCTTGTATTAGTGAAAATGTGTTCTACTTGTGTTTGTGAAGATTTTGATAAAGAATAGGGTGCACTCCTGTGTCTTGTATTAGTGAAAATGTGTTCTACTTGTGTTTGTGAAGATTTTGATAAAGAATAGGGTGTCACTACCTGTGTGCACTCTTGTATTAGTGAAAATGTGTTCTACTTGTGTTTGTGAAGAAGATTTTGATAAAGAATAGGGTGCACTCCTGTGTCTTGTATTAGTGAAAATGTGTTCTACTTGTGTTTGTGAAGATTTTGATAAAGAATAGGGTACACTCCTGTGTCTTGTATTAGTGAAAATGTGTTCTACTTGTGTTTGTGAAGATTTTGATAAAGAATAGGGTACACTCCTGTGTCTTGTATTAGTGAAAATGTGTTCTACTTGTGTTTGTGAAGATTTTAATAAAGAATAGGGTGCACTCCTGTGTCTTGTATTAGTGAAAATGTGTTCTACTTGTGTTTGTGAAGATTTTAATAAAGAATAGGGTGCACTCCTGTGTCTTGTATTAGTGAAAATGTGTTCTACTTGTGTTTGTGAAGAAGATTTTGATAAAGAATAGGGTGCACTCCTGTGTCTTGTATTAGTGAAAATGTGTTCTACTTGTGTTTGTGAAGAAGATTTTGATAAAGAATAGGGTGCACTCCTGTGTCTTGTATTAGTGAAAATGTGTTCTACTTGTGTTTGTGAAGAAGATTTTAATAAAGAATAGGGTGCACTCCTGTGTCTTGTATTAGTGAAAATGTGTTCTACTTGTGTTTGTGAAGATTTTAATAAAGAATAGGGTGCACTCCTGTGTCTTGTATTAGTGAAAATGTGTTCTACTTGTGTTTGTGAAGAAGATTTTAATAAAGAATAGGGTGCACTCCTGTGTCTTGTATTAGTGAAAATGTGTTCTACTTGTGTTTGTGAAGATTTTAATAAAGAATAGGGTGCACTCCTGTGTCTTGTATTAGTGAAAATGTGTTCTACTTGTGTTTGTGAAGATTTTAATAAAGAATAGGGTGCACTCCTGTGTCTTGTATTAGTGAAAATGTGTTCTACTTGTGTTTGTGAAGAAGATTTTAATAAAGAATAGGGTGCACTCCTGTGTCTTGTATTAGTGAAAATGTGTTCTACTTGTGTTTGTGAAGAAGATTTTGATAAAGAATAGGGTGCACTCCTGTGTCTTGTATTAGTGAAAATGTGTTCTACTTGTGTTTGTGAAGAAGATTTTGATAAAGAATAGGGTACACTCCTGTGTTTTGTATTAGTGAAAATGTGTTCTACTTGTGTTTGTGAAGAAGATTTTAATAAAGAATAGGGTGCACTCCTGTGTCTTGTATTAGTGAAAATGTGTTCTACTTGTGTTTGTGAAGATTTTAATAAAGAATAGGGTGCACTCCTGTGTCTTGTATTAGTGAAAATGTGTTCTACTTGTGTTTGTGAAGAAGATTTTGATAAAGAATAGGGTGCACTCCTGTGTCTTGTATTAGTGAAAATGTGTTCTACTTGTGTTTGTGAAGATTTTGATAAAGAATAGGGTGCACTCCTGTGTCTTGTATTAGTGAAAATGTGTTCTACTTGTGTTTGTGAAGAAGATTTTAATAAAGAATAGGGTGCACTCCTGTGTCTTGTATTAGTGAAAATGTGTTCTACTTGTGTTTGTGAAGAAGATTTTGATAAAGAATAGGGTGCACTCCTGTGTCTTGTATTAGTGAAAATGTGTTCTACTTGTGTTTGTGAAGAAGATTTTGATAAAGAATAGGGTACACTCCTGTGTCTTGTATTAGTGAAAATGTGTTCTACTTGTGTTTGTGAAGAAGATTTTAATAAAGAATAGGGTGCACTCCTGTGTCTTGTATTAGTGAAAATGTGTTCTACTTGTGTTTGTGAAGATTTTGATAAAGAATAGGGTGCACTCCTGTGTCTTGTATTAGTGAAAATGTGTTCTACTCAAGCAGATCTTTAAAGCTAGTAATTTTATAAAAGTAAGAGCTGTAGTGAAAAACAGTTTTATCAGCCTTGATAAGCCATAGCATAATATAATTTACATCATAACAGGTATTAGTGAAAGTTTATGATTTACATCATAACAGGTATTAGTGAAAGTTTGTGATTTACATCATAACAGGTATTAGTGAAAGTTTATAATTTACATCATAACAGGTATTAGTGAAAGTTTATAATTTACATCATAACAGGTATTAGTGAAAGTTTATAATTTACATCATAACAGGTATTAGTGAAAGTTTGTGATTTACATCATAACAGGTATTAGTGAAAGTTTATAATTTACATCATAACAGGTATTAGTGAAAGTTTATAATTTACATCATAACAGGTATTAGTGAAAGTTTATAATTTACATCATAACAGGTATTAGTGAAAGTTTATGATTTACATCATAACAGGTATTAGTGAAAGTTTGTGATTTACATCATAACAGGTATTAGTGAAAGTTTGTGATTTACATCATAACAGGTATTAGTGAAAGTTTATGATTTACATCATAACAGGTATTAGTGAAAGTTTATGATTTACATCATAACAGGTATTAGTGAAAGTTTATAATTTACATCATAACAGGTATTAGTGAAAGTTTATAATTTACATCATAACAGGTATTAGTGAAAGTTTATGATTTACATCATAACAGGTATTAGTGAAAGTTTATAATTTACATCATAACAGGTATTAGTGAAAGTTTATAATTTACATCATAACAGGTATTAGTGAAAGTTTATGATTTACATCATAACAGGTATTAGTGAAAGTTTGTGTTTTACATCATAACAGGTATTAGTGAAAGTTTATGATTTACATCATAACAGGTATTAGTGAAAGTTTGTGATTTACATCATAACAGGTATTAGTGAAAGTTTGTAATTTACATCATAACAGGTATTAGTGAAAGTTTGTGATTTACATCATAACAGGTATTAGTGAAAGTTTGTGATTTACATCATAACAGGTATTAGTGAAAGTTTATAATTTACATCATAACAGGTATTAGTGAAAGTTTATGTTTTACATCATAACAGGTATTAGTGAAAGTTTATGATTTACATCATAACAGGTATTAGTGAAAGTTTGTAATTTACATCATAACAGGTATTAGTGAAAGTTTGTGATTTACATCATAACAGGTATTAGTGAAAGTTTGTGATTTACATCATAACAGGTATTAGTGAAAGTTTATGATTTACATCATAACAGGTATTAGTGAAAGTTTATGTTTTACATCATAACAGGTATTAGTGAAAGTTTATGATTTACATCATAACAGGTATTAGTGAAAGTTTGTAATTTACATCATAACAGGTATTAGTGAAAGTTTGTGATTTACATCATAACAGGTATTAGTGAAAGTTTGTGATTTACATCATAACAGGTATTAGTGAAAGTTTGTGATTTACATCATAACAGGTATTAGTGAAAGTTTATGATTTACATCATAACAGGTATTAGTGAAAGTTTGTGATTTACATCATAACAGGTATTAGTGAAAGTTTATGATTTACATCATAACAGGTATTAGTGAAAGTTTATGATTTACATCATAACAGGTATTAGTGAAAGTTTATGATTTACATCAAAACAGGTATTAGTGAAAGTTTGTAATTTACATCATAACAGGTATTAGTGAAAGTTTGTGATTTACATCATAACAGGTATTAGTGAAAGTTTATGATTTACATCATAACAGGTATTAGTGAAAGTTTATGATTTACATCATAACAGGTATTAGTGAAAGTTTATGATTTACATCATAACAGGTATTAGTGAAAGTTTGTGATTTACATCATAACAGGTATTAGTGAAAGTTTGTGATTTACATCATAACAGGTATTAGTGAAAGTTTATGATTTACATCATAACAGGTATTAGTGAAAGTTTATGTTTTACATCATAACAGGTATTAGTGAAAGTTTGTGATTTACATCATAACAGGTATTAGTGAAAGTTTGTGATTTACATCATAACAGGTATTAGTGAAAGTTTATGATTTACATCATAACAGGTATTAGTGAAAGTTTATGATTTACATCATAACAGGTATTAGTGAAAGTTTATGTTTTACATCATAACAGGTATTAGTGAAAGTTTGTGATTTACATCATAACAGGTATTAGTGAAAGTTTATGTTTTACATCATAACAGGTATTAGTGAAAGTTTATAATTTACATCATAACAGGTATTAGTGAAAGTTTATGTTTTACATCATAACAGGTATTAGTGAAAGTTTATGATTTACATCATAACAGGTATTAGTGAAAGTTTGTGATTTACATCATAACAGGTATTAGTGAAAGTTTGTGATTTACATCATAACAGGTATTAGTGAAAGTTTATAATTTACATCATAACAGGTATTAGTGAAAGTTTATGATTTACATCATAACAGGTATTAGTGAAAGTTTGTGATTTACATCATAACAGGTATTAGTGAAAGTTTGTGATTTACATCATAACAGGTATTAGTGAAAGTTTGTGATTTACATCATAACAGGTATTAGTGAAAGTTTGTGATTTACATCATAACAGGTATTAGTGAAAGTTTATGATTTACATCATAACAGGTATTAGTGAAAGTTTATAATTTACATCATAACAGGTATTAGTGAAAGTTTATGTTTTACATCATAACAGGTATTAGTGAAAGTTTGTGATTTACATCATAACAGGTATTAGTGAAAGTAACAGGTATTAGTGAAAGTTTGTGATTTACATCATAACAGGTATTAGTGAAAGTTTGTGATTTACATCATAACAGGTATTAGTGAAAGTTTGTGATTTACATCATAACAGGTATTAGTGAAAGTTTATGTTTTACATCATAACAGGTATTAGTGAAAGTTTGTGATTTACATCATAACAGGTATTAGTGAAAGTTTGTGATTTACATCATAACAGGTATTAGTGAAAGTTTGTGATTTACATCATAACAGGTATTAGTGAAAGTTTATGATTTACATCATAACAGGTATTAGTGAAAGTTTGTGATTTACATCATAACAGGTATTAGTGAAAGTTTATGATTTACATCATAACAGGTATTAGTGAAAGTTTATGATTTACATCATAACAGGTATTAGTGAAAGTTTATGATTTACATCATAACAGGTATTAGTGAAAGTTTGTAATTTACATCATAACAGGTATTAGTGAAAGTTTGTGATTTACATCATAACAGGTATTAGTGAAAGTTTATGATTTACATCATAACAGGTATTAGTGAAAGTTTATGATTTACATCATAACAGGTATTAGTGAAAGTTTGTGATTTACATCATAACAGGTATTAGTGAAAGTTTGAAAGATTTACATCATAACAGGTATTAGTGAAAGTTTATAATTTACATCATAACAGGTATTAGTGAAAGTTTATGTTTTACATCATAACAGGTATTAGTGAAAGTTTGTGATTTACATCATAACAGGTATTAGTGAAAGTTTGTGATTTACATCATAACAGGTATTAGTGAAAGTTTATAATTTACATCATAACAGGTATTAGTGAAAGTTTATGTTTTACATCATAACAGGTATTAGTGAAAGTTTGTGATTTACATCATAACAGGTATTAGTGAAAGTTTATGTTTTACATCATAACAGGTATTAGTGAAAGTTTATAATTTACATCATAACAGGTATTAGTGAAAGTTTATGTTTTACATCATAACAGGTATTAGTGAAAGTTTGTGATTTACATCATAACAGGTATTAGTGAAAGTTTGTGATTTACATCATAACAGGTATTAGTGAAAGTTTGTGATTTACATCATAACAGGTATTAGTGAAAGTTTATAATTTACATCATAACAGGTATTAGTGAAAGTTTATGTTTTACATCATAACAGGTATTAGTGAAAGTTTGTGATTTACATCATAACAGGTATTAGTGAAAGTTTGTGTTTTACATCATAACAGGTATTAGTGAAAGTTTGTGATTTACATCATAACAGGTATTAGTGAAAGTTTGTGATTTACATCATAACAGGTATTAGTGAAAGTTTATGATTTACATCATAACAGGTATTAGTGAAAGTTTATAATTTACATCATAACAGGTATTAGTGAAAGTTTATGTTTTACATCATAACAGGTATTAGTGAAAGTTTGTGATTTACATCATAACAGGTATTAGTGAAAGTTTGTGATTTACATCATAACAGGTATTAGTGAAAGTTTGTGATTTACATCATAACAGGTATTAGTGAAAGTTTGTGATTTACATCATAACAGGTATTAGTGAAAGTTTATGTTTTACATCATAACAGGTATTAGTGAAAGTTTGTGATTTACATCATAACAGGTATTAGTGAAAGTTTATAATTTACATCATAACAGGTATTAGTGAAAGTTTATGATTTACATCATAACAGGTATTAGTGAAAGTTTGTGATTTACATCATAACAGGTATTAGTGAAAGTTTGTGTTTTACATCATAACAGGTATTAGTGAAAGTTTGTGTTTTACATCATAACAGGTATTAGTGAAAGTTTATGTTTTACATCATAACAGGTATTAGTGAAAGTTTGTGATTTACATCATAACAGGTATTAGTGAAAGTTTATGTTTTACATCATAACAGGTATTAGTGAAAGTTTGTGATTTACATCATAACAGGTATTAGTGAAAGTTTGTGATTTACATCATAACAGGTATTAGTGAAAGTTTGTGATTTACATCATAACAGGTATTAGTGAAAGTTTATAATTTACATCATAACAGGTATTAGTGAAAGTTTATAATTTACATCATAACAGGTATTAGTGAAAGTTTATAATTTACATCATAACAGGTATTAGTGAAAGTTTATAATTTACATCATAACAGGTATTAGTGAAAGTTTATAATTTACATCATAACAGGTATTAGTGAAAGTTTGTGTTTTACATCATAACAGGTATTAGTGAAAGTTTGTGTTTTACATCATAACAGGTATTAGTGAAAGTTTATGATTTACATCATAACAGGTATTAGTGAAAGTTTGTGATTTACATCATAACAGGTATTAGTGAAAGTTTGTGATTTACATCATAACAGGTATTAGTGAAAGTTTGTGATTTACATCATAACAGGTATTAGTGAAAGTTTGTGATTTACATCATAACAGGTATTAGTGAAAGTTTATAATTTACATCATAACAGGTATTAGTGAAAGTTTGTGATTTACATCATAACAGGTATTAGTGAAAGTTTATAATTTACATCATAACAGGTATTAGTGAAAGTTTGTGATTTACATCATAACAGGTATTAGTGAAAGTTTATGATTTACATCATAACAGGTATTAGTGAAAGTTTGTGATTTACATCATAACAGGTATTAGTGAAAGTTTATAATTTACATCATAACAGGTATTAGTGAAAGTTTATAATTTACATCATAACAGGTATTAGTGAAAGTTTATAATTTACATCATAACAGGTATTAGTGAAAGTTTATAATTTACATCATAACAGGTATTAGTGAAAGTTTGTGTTTTACATCATAACAGGTATTAGTGAAAGTTTGTGTTTTACATCATAACAGGTATTAGTGAAAGTTTATAATTTACATCATAACAGGTATTAGTGAAAGTTTGTGTTTTACATCATAACAGGTATTAGTGAAAGTTTGTGATTTACATCATAACAGGTATTAGTGAAAGTTTGTAATTTACATCATAACAGGTATTAGTGAAAGTTTGTGATTTACATCATAACAGGTATTAGTGAAAGTTTGTAATTTACATCATAACAGGTATTAGTGAAAGTTTGTGATTTACATCATAACAGGTATTAGTGAAAGTTTGTGATTTACATCATAACAGGTATTAGTGAAAGTTTGTGATTTACATCATAACAGGTATTAGTGAAAGTTTATGTTTTACATCATAACAGGTATTAGTGAAAGTTTGTGATTTACATCATAACAGGTATTAGTGAAAGTTTATAATTTACATCATAACAGGTATTAGTGAAAGTTTGTGTTGGAAACAGAACCTTGATCATTGCTATGTTTGGCAAATCCCAGCAGGCAACATAAACCCTGTTATTGGGTAAATGGTGTCCTAGACACTGGATATGGCAGGCATAGTGTGGTTATCATATCATAACATATTCTTCTGTAAAAAATACAGCCATGTAACGATGAAGAATATGGTCTCTAACTTTTTAAAGGGGCTAGGATAGTAGTAAACACATTTTAGAGAATACTTCGAATATATAGAATTACTAATTTAAGGATGTACAGAGAAATTAACTTACATGAATTTATTTCATGTTTATGTTTTCACTATTTAGTTCTGCTCGCCAAAACTTTAATCTATGTTTATTTCTTTCTGTTATTCTTATGCAGTAAGAATCAATATATCATTGGTTTGTATTCAAGAGATCACCTTATTTTAAGATTATTAAAAAGGTACTTCCTGTATTTAATTTCAGAAAAATTAGAAAAGGTGTCAATCGTCTGAAAGTAGAGTTTAAAACATTATTCTGAACAGTAATTTCTGAACTTAATTCCAACTAATATAACAATAAAAATCAATAAATGCTGTGATAAGCCAATTGCTAGTTCTTATAGAGTACGTCTTGTGTTCAGTTATTATAGATGCTTATTTCAATTGTTGATTATCATAAAAGAATAATGGACATGTAGCTGTTAACACAATTATTGTAAACATTCTAAACACCTTACTAAATATGTTATGAATGAGACAAAATGATGTGATATTTAAAAAGGTTAGAAAATGTCAAGTTTATAACAACAACTGCAAGGCATCTTTACTACCATCTGTACAGACCTGTAAGAAGTGTACTTTTGTTTCAAGATGCTTATGTTGATAGACATTAATATATTTATAGCTTGCAAAATGTTATAACTGTCTGCATATTGTCAGTTGTGGTTTAAAAAGTAATAATATCTAAGTGTAATTATAGCAAATATAGTGATTTATTTGTTTTAAAACATATCTAATCATATTGACAGTAAATATTTCATTGTGTCAGTTGTTTTAAAAAGTAATGTGTAATCATCTTGACAGTAAATATTTCATTGTGTCAGTTGTTTTGAAAAGTAATGTGTAATCATCTTGACAGTAAATATTTCATTGTGTCAGTTGTTTTACAAAGTAATGTGTAATCATCTTGACAGTAAACATTTCATTGTGTCAGTTGTTTTAAAAAGTAATGTGTAATCATCTTGACAGTAAATATTTCATTGTGTCAGTTGTTTTACAAAGTAATGTGTAATCATCTTGACAGTAAACATTTCATTGTGTCAGTTGTTTTAAAAAGTAATGTGTAATCATCTTGACAGTAAACATTTCATTGTGTCAGTTGTTTTAAAAAGTAATGTGTAATCATCTTGACAGTAAACATTTCATTGTGTCAGTTGTTTTAAAAAGTAATGTGTAATCATCTTAACAGTAAACATTTCATTGTCAGTTGTTTTATAAAGTAATGTGTAATCATCTTGACAGTAAACATTTCACTGTGTCAGTTCTTTTAAAAAGTAATGTGCAATCATCTTGACAGTAAACATTTCATTGTCAGTTGCTTTAAAAAATTTTGGACAGACTTGAAATTAAAAAAAAAGGTAGTACATTCAGTTTACATTTAGAAGATACTGCCTAAATACACTTTAAAAGGTACGATCTGAATAATAATTTGTTTCAAGGAAAACTTAATGAAAGGCTGAGTCATAAAACTAACTGAAGAAATTTGCTCTTGACCCCGTGTTAATTTAGAACCCATTGTACTCTTGACCCCGTGTTAATTTAGAACCCATTGTACTCTTGACCCCGTGTTAATTTAGAACCCATTGTACTCTTGACCCCGTGTTAATTTAGAACCCATTGTACTCTTGACCCCGTGTTAATTTAGAACCCATTGTACTCTTGACCCCGTGTTAATTTAGAACCCATTGTACTCTTGGCCCCGTGTTAATTTAGAACCCATTGTAGCTCATTTTTCATACCTGAGATCGTTGTCCCACACTTCTCAAATAGTTTGTATTCACATTTATAATTTTAACGTAAAATTGTTTTATCTCAAAACAAACACAATGATCGTTTTAATGTATTATACACGTCTCAGTTCAGTCAGTGGCGGTTTGTAATAGTTCTATGCAAAAACAACAACAACAACAACTTATTATAAGCTCAGAAAAGAAAAAAAAAAATAATTCATGAAGTGTAAATGTGTTTATTTAAAGTCCAGTAACTTATTGGAATACAATTCTGATACTGCATTAAATAACAGACCATTACCGTATCTACATTTATATTTTTAATTACTAATTATAGGTTAAGTAAGCCATACAAGTTTGACATTGATGGTATCATATTTTCCTTCTAACTTTTTTCAGTCACTTATGTTATTTTCAGTGGTTTTAATTCTTTTGTGATCTTAATTTTTGAATTTTCATTTCACTATATTAATGTTAATCGGGGTAATTTTTTTATTGTTACTACAGCAACTTGTTATTTTAGCATACAAGTTTTCTATCATTAACCTCTATTTGTTTTTTATATTTCTGACCAATGATTTTGACTAGTTTTCCCATAACAGTCAAAATTGTTTTCTGCTGTTGATCTTTCAGTTCTTGGTGAACATTTATCGGACGACTTCTTCACTTGTGACCAAGTTCAAGTATACACACTTGTGGAAAAAACACTGATTTAATCTCTGCTAAGCAGGTTGAATTTTTGATGAGACTGGATTTTATGGATACAGTTTCTTAGAAGCTTGGTTCCTTGTCAAAACTTCATCCTTTTCTTTTTGTGTGTCATCTTGTGCCTCGTATATTAACCCTATTTTATGTGTAGCACAATGTATCTCATAAGATTAAACACTTATCATCCATGGAAAGGTTTTTTGATTACCATAGCAACAAGTTAACCTTAACAAACTGGGTACAAAGCACTTAAATAGTGTGCAAGACAGGTGGAGAATTTGTATATGTTATATGAGTGTAGTTCATAAAGGGTTAATGAATATTAATAAAGAAATGTTATTGTTGAAGTTATTTGTTGTCAACAATGATTAAGTTTACCAAGATTGTAATTAAACAATTCATATGTGGACATTATTGGTCGTAGTGGACAATCTGGTTTATGAGATTTGGGGATACCATATATTTGTGGTGTGTGTAAGTCAGTTTTACGTAGGTAGGAATAAAGTGTTTTTAAAATTGTGTTGGCTTTTTTCGTTTATAGCAGTATTTTCCAACCAATAATGTCCATGTATGAATTATTTAATTACAATCTTGGTAAATATATAGCATGAGCATTCTGCAAACATTGATTAAGTTTGTGTTCTTTACAGGATCACTGGACTCAGTTTTAATTACCTGTTTTTAAACATTGATTAAGTTTGTGTTCTTTACAGGATCACTGGACTCAGTTTTAATTACCCGTTTTAAACATTGATTAAGTTTGTGTTCTTTACAGGATCACTGGACTCAGTTTTAATTACCGTTTTAAACATTGATTAAGTTTGTTCTTTACAGGATCACTGGACTCAGTTTTAATTACCCGTTTTAAACATTGATTAAGTTTGTGTTCTTTACAGGATCACTGGACTCAGTTTTAATTACCCGTTTTTTACATGATAATTTTTGTTCATGCAAATATCAAACTTTTTCCCACTAGAAATTAAATATTCATGTACTGAACTTTATTAAAAGAAATTGGGTAGTTTACTCCTGATGTTTCATATTTTATTCTTAGACAACAGGTTGAGTGTATTGTATGCTGTCCATAGTTAGAAGCTTGTTCATTCAGTAATTGTTTGCTGTCTTCTCTACCATTCTTAAATTTCAACCAGTAAATAAAATGTTTCTTTTTAATTAGAATATTCACCACTCTCTCAGTCCATTTCTGGGATAATATAACTAGCATTTTTAAACCCATTTTATGGTTTAAGGTATTTATTTCAGGTCATCAGTTTGTGATATGTTGTGTAGTGCAATTTATATTGTATAGCTGGTTTACATTAGTTAAGTATATTAGCCTTATTTTTCTTTAATGTATATTAATAAATTCTTTGAGGGTGATATCTTTACTTCCATCACAACTTGATTTGATGTTCTGCTATTCCTATATTTAGTCTTATCACAAAGTTTTGCTACGGTGATATTTTAGCAACGTATACAATTTAATGTTCTAAATGTTTTTACAACAAAGACATGTTGATTAACATTTATTGTTTAAGTGAGAGAACATAATTAGAATTCATTGGTAAAGATTTGTTATACACATGCAAAATGATATTCAGCAAAACATTACGTTTGAGCATAGTTATTCACTGCAAACAAAGAAACTTAACACATATTCTTTCTTCATATTGAAGCAATATGCTTGATGTTCATTACGTATCCAAACCATTTGCTGTATTCATAAGTTAATCATAAATGTTGTAAGCTCCATGTGATTTTTTTTTTTTCAAGTAGTAATATTAGTTTATTCTGTACATGGATATATATCATCCAAAGATACTTTGTTTCTTGTCACAGACAACACTTAATTAAAGCCCCCTGCTTGTACAGCAGTTAGTCTACAAATTTACAACACTAAAATCAGGGGTTCAATTCCCCTCGGTGGGCTCCGCTAATAACCCGATGTGGTTTTCCTACAAGAAAAAAACACAATTAAATGTTTTGTTATTATATATTTATTGTTATATCTTTATGCATTTATTTTTTTAATTAATATCAATTGTAAGGGAATACAAATCTTGTGCAATAATATTTTCTCTTGTTAATTTAAGTTGAATGTAAATACTGCATGTGAAGGTACAACTGTTATGACTATTTAATTTAAGGAAAATGGACATTATATGAAGTTGATATAAAACTTATTTCTGATACATATAAATTATTCAAAAAACTTGAGAAATTTTGGTCAGCGACCATTGTTACTAGCTCTTTTCCCATTTTTGTTAATATACATGTACTTATTAAAAAATGCAGATGCTAACACTGACATCTTCCATATGCATTACTTTTAAAATTGTACGCCGTAGACAGCTTATGTGCCTTTAATGTATACACATATTACTAATGGCTTATTGTATAGAATCTATGAGCATATTTACTTCATTCTACATACAGTTGCCTTGGTAGCTATTACAACCAGATAAATAGGATTGTAAAGAGTTACAATTATGAAGTGAGATTGAGATGTAATTAGTCAATAAAAACAGTTACTGACAAATATGTTTTAATACTTTGTCCAGTGGCCTCATTAAATGAACTAAGCCAACATTTATCCCTCATTGTTATGCTAATCAGAATGAAATTCCTACCATATTACACTGTGTAGCACTTACTAATCATTTAAAGCATATCACATTTGTCATTAGTAAAGAGAAGAGTACTTTGCTATCTTCTGAGAAGTTCAAACCATTAACAAAACAGTATTGATGTATTTCAACACATTATCCAACAAAGCACTGTACTTAATTTTCACATGGACAAAGGTTGCCACAGTTTTAGTGAAGGAAAATATAAAGCATGGCACATTGTTACTGGGAAGGAACAAAGAGACATGTTTCATACATGGTTTTGTCAGAATGTACAAGACCAGAGTTGTCTTCAGTCATATGGTCAACCAGTTGTTGAGTGTCTTAGTATACAAACCACAACCCTTCAGTTATAAAAGACCTGTCTGAATAACAAAAAATAAAAAGGAGAAGACAGATTCTAACTTTTTTCAAACAAAAAACTTAAATCCCTTATTCTTTCATGAAATACAATATCTTGTATATTACTGATGCTGTAATAGCCCAACTGACGGGCAAGGGTGTTTCAATTTTTGTCCACATGCTCTTTAGTATAGTGAAATAAAATTTTGGACTATAACTGACATGGAGAGAGTTATTCTAACTTAAACAATAGCACAATTTTAAACCAACAAATAACTTGCAATCAAAACTATTATGATCAGTAAGCATAGCTTTGTATGCAAGGTCAAACACTGCTGGACTAACTGGTCACTTTCTCTACATCCGATTTTGTTTCACAGTGTTGATATGCAATTTTCTTAAAAATTCTCTCCCAAAAAGTAAGTTAAACAGTTTTCTACATCGTTTCTATAGATGTTTATACAAAAAAAACAAAACACTTCAAACATAGCATTTCCTTTCAGAGTAAAAGTAATTTGCATCTTAATACGATAAAATGCAGATAAGTTTGCGATAAATTAACAATACTCAACTGGTTACACTAGTATATACTGAGAAAAGTATAAAAAGCATGTTTTTATTTTGCATAGTTTTTATATGTTATCTCAAAAAGGACATTTTCTTCAGATGTGCATCAGTAACTACAACTTCAAGAATACTGCCTTCCTTTCAGAAGAAATATTAAAATTGCATCTTAAATGTCCTAATTAGTCCTGGAACTTGAGCACATCATTTCCCTGATGTTTTAGTTGATGCAACTATCATAAGTCATTTACTGTCCACATCATAATAACGTTTTAAAAATAACTAAAAGATTGTAGGCAAATACACTTGAGATAAAATATAGTTTGGATTTTCCCCACCATGAATACATGTGCTGCCCCAGACAGTTTCTTAAATAAAAAAAAAAAAGAGTTTAGATCAAATCATAGTTACTACTTCTGTAAAACAAAAACATTACTTGTGAAAAAATAGTTACACATATGCAGTTAGATTTAAACATAGGTGGCAAGGCAACATTGGGTCATCACAGCAGAACACAAGGACTTGAAATGCTTACGTTATCTTCTAACTCACCACCTCACTATTTGTTGCTTATACATTTGTTGTTGTTTTTTTGCAAATAAAGAACAACTCTTAATGCATAGTTCAAAATATTTTATTGTTTGTATGGTTATAAGAAAGTAAACTTAAATAATGGTTCCTATACAACTAAACTGGTTAGGAACAACTCTTCAAACAGGTACAATGATAGTAAAGCTTCCCACCACCCTCCAAACAGGAAAGTGCAGTAATGATATTTTATTTATTGTTAGACAGTGTATTACAACTGAATCTAGCACTTACACTTTCAGTATTTTTCTTATAATCTAACCACCAAAAAATTGTATAGTTTCTGTTCTGGGTTGTGTGGCACTCCACTATTTAAAATATTAAAAAACTTTTTATCCTCCTTAGAGTTCAATTAATTTTTTAATTAGAAAAAAATGTAATGCTTAAATATAAAAAAAAGTTGATTTCATTTTTAAAAGACATTAAAATTCATCAATGAAACAATGCTAAATATAAATCGAAACATTAAAAAACAATCCATTTTATTTTCTCACACAATTTTATGTCATAAAACACAAAAACTTTCCTTAAGATAAATTAATTTTCAGTTGAAACTGCAAGGATGTTTGATATTTAAATATTTATTGAGTGCATAGTTGATAAAAACTGGCTAAAACTTATAACAAATACGTAAGTATTACATAATATGCTGTAGTCTGTCCACACCAAAGAATTTCCAGTAACTCTTTCGGACATTTTGTTTGCCGAAGCAAATGTTATGCTAATAACAAGAGATTTTATTCACATTCTCATGATTGAAACTAATGAAGACACAGGGTTCACTTTAATGATAAAAGAAATAAATGTTTGTAAAACAGTATGTACAGTGATTGGATAGGTGGGAACTTTCGCTATTTAATATTGGAAGAATGAAACTTTCACGATATCCTACTTTCTGGTCAATACTGGCAGCTTCACATTATTTTCCAAATAAACTTTTACATTCTGTGGATAAGGGATATATTTCAAAACAAATTTTACTTTATTATAATTTAAGTCAATTTGTTACAATCAGTTATCCTCAGAAGGCCCAACAGCATTACTAGACTATTTGATGGTTAATGTATATCCATGCTGTAATCTTCCTCGTTACTTAGAGACTGTCCATTTTGGGAGGTTATTAATGTCCTTCCTTTTCTGGAAGAGCTTGTCTCTGCTTCTGATTTTTTAAGATAAAATAGGACATATGCTGCCTTGGACTGGAAAGAAATAAAATCATAAGTAGCTCATAAATGCTTACTCATAACATTTTCATAACTATCTTTACAAACTTGAAAAATAATATTTAATTCTGTAAACTGTATTCATAAAAAAATGTTCATTTTGGAACTTTGTGTAGATTTACATTTAGGCAAATAACTCAGATATCTACATTTATCATGTACAGCATATCAAGAGATTGAAGTATTGAATACACGTAACATTCATCTCAAACCAACGAGAATCTCAGTTACATTATAAAATAGTAACAATAATTATCAGTGTTTTACCATAAAGAAGTATCACCACACACTTAATCATTTGTATTGAGGGAAATATTAAAATTCATCAATAGAAAATTTATGGCAAACTCCAGTTTGGATATGCAATTCTTTCTTTAATATTAAAAAAGAAAAAATTATTTTATACTATTAAAAGCAATGTACAAGATTTCAATGGCTATTCTAAACATTTAAAATGTACTAATCTTATGTCTAGTAGGTGGTCAAGATTTCATTCACTACGAGAGTAACTTAAAAACATCTGTGGTACTTCAAGGATAAACCAACAATAAGAGATATGATGTTGAAGGACAGGTTAAACGATTAGCGACATGTGGAAAGAGACAAAACATGATGTGAACCTCCACTTATTGAAGACAACCAGATGATTATTTTCTTGGTAAGACTACTCAATTCTGACAGGTTAAATTATAATAAAATGGAAAATAAGTGAAATAGAGTTTTACTGGTAGTTAACCAAGACAAAATGACTGAATAAAGAAAGGCACAAATTTCAGAAACAGCTTAAACCTTATATATACAATAAGAAGAAAACAAGACTTCTGCAGTACATCTTGATTTCTTTAATCTTGGAGAAAAATCTGGTTAAAAACGCTAAAACTATTCACATTCTATAGCTGAACATTTGGGAAGTTTAAAATTCTGGAAGTATTTCAGTCTTAGGGAAGGTAATGTTAGAGTATACATCTATCCCATGGAATAGTATACGACTTCCATGGGCGAGTGCCGTTATGGAAACCAACACCTAGTTTTGAATTGGCATAACAAGATTTTGAGAACCATAAAATCAAATTTTATAAGTAATTTTAATTATAGCTACGAAAAAACAAGTTAAGATGTACTTGAATATCAACGTTTAGCCATATTCCAATATGTTAATGTAATAAACTTGTTTGGTAGGTGTTGTTAAAGGACTGTGTTTAACAAACTGACAATTCATGGGTTGGTAAAAACTTGCAGGAACTTCAGTAAGTGTTCCGACTACGTACCACAACATTCTCCTCCGATGCAGAAGAAACACTGCTGTCATCAAAATAATGCCACTGTTGCGTTTCTTTGTTCTTTGCATAGGCCGTGTCTAGAACAATATACAAGGTAGTAAAATTAAAATTATCACATTACCAGCTTCAATTTGTAACAATAACAAACTGAATAATTTATATTCTACTAGTTGGAGAAGGTAGTATGCTGATGTATGATAACAATGTTAGAATGTAACAAATCAATGATAACAACTGCAGAAATAGTCAGGTTTCTGGATACTAAATATAATCTAACACTAACCTAAGCAAACATCAGATCCTATCAAAGCTTTTCTCTAAAGTTTCCAAAGTTATTTCCATTTCTCTTTGGTTAATGACAAACAAAATACTGCAAGATACGCTTACTCACAAGAGACAGAGGTCATGTCATCAGTTATAAAATGGTCACAACATAGTGTAAAAGGTAATTACTTACAGTGACCACCTCCCATCCCTCCAAAATGATTGGCTACAGCTATAAGGTCATAAGTTGCTGGGCCATGATCAGGGTCAATTGCATAGTGTGTCATGTCCAGTCCTCTGGAAGTCATTGAGTAACATGCTAAACTATTCAATATTAACTAAAAACAGTTTACTACCTGAACACCAAGATTGTCAGTGACAAGAAGACAAAAAAGTGACAACACTTTAGAAAGGAGAGAAATTTTCATTTCCAAAAGCAGAAAAAAAAAGATTAAGATCATCTTCACTGTTCATGTTTTAATATAAATATTTACATCTAAACAATTCTCTATAAAAATGTTTGTTTTTCTCTCTTCAAGGTAAATACTAAGCCTACGTCATTTATGCCATCAATTTCATGACAGTTTTATTATCAAGAGTTTGGGTGATTTATGGCATTGAATATAAAATAAAAGGTTGCAGCTACAAAAATTCTCTCAAAATAGTTACATTTCTATGTGTCAAACAAAAGTTTGTTTTTAATTGAGTCAATATGGATTATTTTAGAAATACTAGTTAAGGTCGGTTATGACGTTTGGGTTATTGTAATGTTTACAGTAAAACTACTGTTATAATGAAGAGCGACGTACCTGATTGGGAAGTCTACCAAGGTGTCAATCTTGTCTCTCCAGTAACGATTATAAGAGAACCTTTTCAGGTGAATGATGAGCACTTGGGGTAATGACCACAAATCAAATTTTTTGGTAGCCTGCTGGTGTTTCTTACATTTTGGACAGTACCAGGGATCCTTAGCTCCCAGCTTCTCTGTAGTCATGAAGAGTCTTAAACATTCACTCAGTTGTATAACCTGGTGCTTCTGTGAGAATCTTGTATTAACTGACTCGTGGACAACGTATTCCTGGAAATTTATATCAAAATACTCAGAAGATATTTATTGGTTATTATTATTCTAAGTTCTTTCAATGTTTTAATTATCATCTGTTATTTAAGTACACAGAACAGTGATGCTAAGCCTATTATTATTTTTTATTATTATATATATATAAGAATTCACATTAGATTTTTCTCAGGTTTTGGATATATGAAAAACAAACCCAACAAAACTCTTACATTGGCCTGTTTTTCATCATAAAACTTCTCCTTGGCCATTGGATGCCAGTTAATAGCAAGGTACATGGAATCTATACATAATAAAAACATACAAAAGCCATAAATTTCTTAAATAAACAGCACTGAAATTATGCTAACACATCACTATAAGTAAAAACAGCTAAAAGAAATTCCTAAATTTGATAACCTGTGAAGTTTTATTTTTTAAAGTTCTCTTTGTGTTTTATTAAAAAAAAAAAAAAAGCTTTCTTTTCAAACTAGGTATCTAAGTCCTAAAGGAATGTCTGTTTTAGTCAATAAACTAATCAGATTTAGCAAAAGTGACTACACCAATCACATGAATATATATACAAACTAGTATTATATATCATCTCTTGAAATACTTGGTATTTGAAGTATGTGCTGATATCACACTGGACAAATAACCCCCTAATCAAGATAACAATACATAAATAACAAAAATGTGTTCAAGAAACAATGGAGGAAAAATTTCTGAAACAATAGTGCCAAAAACAAATCAAACAGTAACAAAGGCCAAGAAAGAGAATCAGGTTTTAAGAAGTTAAAAATACCAGAGCAGACAACTTTTGACACTAAAAGTGAAATTTCTTCAGCAGGTAGCATGAGTGAAAGTGTAGGTAGTAGGAATATCTCCTCTCTCTGATCATCTTTGTTTTTGTTCTTTTAAAAATGGTATATACATTTTGTTTTTCTTGTATATTAAAATAACAAACAGGATTTGAATAATGTTCCACACATGTTGTATTATCTTTCTTGTCATCCAATGAAACTTACCTAATAACTTAAGAGGTTTCCCATCATTTTTCAATTTGTCAACCTCGACATTTGCATATGGGTTAACATGAACTATGGTGAATAGACTGGGAGGTCTTGTTCCTTCTGTGTCTGAATCATCTATATTCTCTAACCTGTATCTTAACTGGTCATTGTCAGAGTTATCTTCAATGGCCATCTCTACTTCTGGTGGAAAGAACAAAGTTTATGTACATAAATCATTTTGATTTGATGAGACTAGAACAAGGTGTGGAAAATATTGATTGACATTTTTGGTTTTAATATATACATTTTACATTAACTTTTTATTTAACTTCACAATGATAACTATATTGTGAAATAACTTACTGTTTCTGTTTAGAAAAACATTTTCATGTAAAGGCTTTGACTGATGCCGATACATTTTAAAATATTAACATTGTACAAGTAAACTTAACTAGTTTGGTTTCAAAATCTCATGTTGCTTAAACAGTAAATACTGACAAAACTATAAATGAAAGGCTAAAAATAAGCCTAAAACTCAAATAAGCAATATGTTCTTATACAGTACAATCACTTTCAGCCAGTGTGGAATCATGCTAAGAAAAAATAGCATTGATAAATATGGGATACCATGATGATTAACTTCATAAAAACGTACAAATAAGATACGAGATTTAAACAAAACTAAAATGTGTGTGTCAAGTATAAAGCACCTATGTAGCATTGTTATTTAACAATGGAGTTTTCAGTTTTTGAAAGAGTTCTTGAAAAGTAGACCAGTGAAATCTGAGTGTCACTTAGCAATCAAACTCTTGTATGTTCACAAGAAATGACAATGTAAACAACAAAACAGTGCAAAGTGTTTTTGGTTTTATAAAAAAGTCCCATGTAGTTTTAAACACAAGCAAATAAAGTTTGAGTTAAATGAGAAACTGAAATTTTGAGTAGAATTGGAAAATATAATGATATAGTTCATTCAACTTTTAAAAAGACAACAAAAAATGATGTCAGTTAAGTAACTGTATAGTGTTAACTCATTTTAAAATCAAATTGTAATCACAATATAAATAACTTATTTCTTACCAAATTTTTTACAATGCACTCAGTGATAAAAGCTTCAACCTACAAGATTTTTTAAACAGGATCATTCAAACAAGGTTTTAAATCCAAGGGTTTTATATAGGATCAAACAAAGACTAAACTCAATAGATTATTTGAACAATGCCATCATCAAAATTTTTCACACAGAACCGTCCACACAAAGGCCCTCAAAAATACATCCTTGTGATTGGACCCCATGCCAGATGTATTATATTCACTACAACCTTTTATCAAATTTTAAAATTACTCCTTGAAATATCCAAATAAGGTGTTCTCAATTTTTTTTAGAACTGCTTTAAATATTAATGTTTGGAATGATTTTTAAAAAAAGGGGTGAATTTTACTGTCTCAAGATAGCTCTGGATCAAATACCGTGAGCCTAGAATACTTCCTGTATGTCATTACTTGTATTACAGAAGAAACAAATTAGAAGAAGAAACAAATTAGATATTTCATGTAATATGATACCCAAAATATTTTGTTTAAAGATTTGAAGAGACAAAATCTACCTCCATTAAATCCTTTTCGGTTATTTTCAATCCACCATCTGTCACCACTACTAGGTTGATGTACATATCGGCTACAAAAAAAAAAACAAACAAAAAAACCCGTTAAAAATAGAAAAAAACTTCTCAAAATTTCACAATAAATAAAAGTCCTTAATTATTGAACTTTCTACTGTTACTTTTCTGACAATAACAAAGATCAATTTTCATGTTTAGACTTGTGATGTATGATGGAATAAAAGTGAGAATCAAAAGTATTCAGTTAACTTTCACATTTACTATGATCATAGGCAGTCTTACCTACTGGGCAATTGCTCAGGGCCCTACACATTTAAATGTGCATGATGTTGTTCCTTTTAATCTACTTCTAAGTTTTCTTATTATTATTGTTATGGGGCCCTGTTTACTGAATTCTGCATGGGGCTCAAGAAATGACCAAGTGTCTCTGATTCTCTCTAAACACTACCTATCACTATATCTGTAACTTTCAGAACCATTCTGTGACCACCTTCTAATCAAAGTTTATTATTTTTTTTGTTAACTGTAGCTGCTCAAGTTGTAATCAGTTATTCTCTGTCCAGAAACAGTATTAAATGACAGAATAAAATTTTCATTAGTTATAACTAGCAGCATAAATTGCCAAACAATGTGCGAGTGAAGAGAAAAAGAAACATATGTTCTAAAATATTCAGTGTTTATTATATTTTTAGATGTTTAAATAAAAATCTAGACTAGAAATAAAATACCTTTGTTCAGACATTACTGAATATTATGTTTAAATCTGTTTAAAACTGCACACTTATCTAACATTGTTATCCACAAAGCTTGACATACTGTGTTAAAGTTGAAACAGGACCCTCATCCCTGACATGATACTTTCCACGAGTATCAGTTAGCCAGATGTTTAAGTAATAAACAGATTATCAGATGAAAATTTTGAGAAAAGAAAAACTTATAGTTTAGAAAGAAAAACTTTCGAATTGAGAAGTTTGTATTCATTTTTGTACATGACAAATACAGATTTAGAAATGCTCCCCTTTTCATAGCACTCAATTAAAAAGTAATTCATACAAATCAAACTATGTCATCTTTGTGCTCCTCTTAACGACTTTAATGATGTTTATCCAGGTGCAAAAATAACATAATTCACTTTAATACATACAAGCTTTTCTTTCTACAGAAAACAACATGGTAACTGGTAAAATTGTTTTCAGAGGAATATGTTAGACATAGGTGGACAATCTTACACTACTTTTATACATGTAAACACACCTAAAAAACCCACTGTAAATCCAACCTGACAAATAACTAATAATAAAAAACAAACTTGATACTTACAACATATGTCTCAGGATTGTGTTATATAACAGTTCATAGCTACAATCATATTTTGGTACAGACACCAGCAAAGGGTGTCCAAATAGGGTGACTGCATAGTTGTTCATTCCAGTCTTTAATCTAAAATGAAGTTAATACTTATGTACTGATATCTTCTTGTAGATGGCAAATATAATTTCTTAGCATGTTAAATACAAGATATAAATGATAGAAAAAGATCACATACACTGGTTTACGAGTAGAGATAAATAATAGGTTACACTACATAAATTTGTATAATTTTATTTTTTGACAGAATTCAAATTTTTTGTTTTTACTTGAGAAAGAATACTTCATAGTTTTTTTATTGGTACTTTTAAAACCCTGTAAGCACAAAACTCAAACAAACTTATTGTTAAAGTTTTTCTCTTACTTCAACACAGGTTATAAAACACTATTATTACCAGCATTACAACTACTTAAGTATAGTAAAGTAAAGTAAAGTAAAGTATAGGTGAAGCCCTCTGGTAGAATATTACTGATGTGTTAGTTAAAAAGAACTGTCAGAAATAAGGAAATTGATATTCAACTTTGATCATCATTGTCTACAGTGGGTAAAAATAAGTTGCACTGGTTTTCACAGTTTTGCTTACATAAAACAAATGAAACTACATTACAGCTAGTATCCAATAATACTAAAAGAAACTTCTTGTGCTGTTAAGATCAGAAACAACGTATATAAAAATCTTTAAATGGAAAATAATCATGGACTATGACTTAAGGCTTGAGAAACAAATATTATATTAAAAAGCCTAAACCTCATACATTGGGAAAATCCACAGAAAATAACAAAACAGATACTGGATTCATCCTACTTCATTGGCACACCAAGTAATATATTGGTTTGAAGCTTAATCAAAGTAAAGCTAAGTTGAAAAAGAATTTACAACAAAATCATAACAATTATTTAAAAACACAAACCTGAATATACATTTGTGTTTACTTGTAGACAAATTCTTTCTTGTATGATAACAGCAACAATAAACTGAATCCATATTAAACATTTACTTACAATTTTATAATCCTTATAACAGAATTACCTACAAGTTTATACTTATTTCTTATATGTTTATTTCTATTAAAATCTATTTCATATCAGTAAAATAAATAAATAAAATTTATGATTGTATCTTTTTTTGGTGAACAAATCTCAAATTTTAGTACTCTTTTGTTCTGTCAGTGACTACAAAATGTAACATTAATAAATTTACCGTTTATCTCTCATGCACAAAGGTAGAATGATATAGTTAGAGTCTCCGTTCCGAGCAAAGGCAACTTCATACCTGTAAAAGTAAAACACTTAAGTAATTTCAATAACAACAGCACGGATGAAAAGATTTGAAACGAGGAAAGGCCACGAGTGGAATGAATATTGAAAAGCATCGTTATATTGTACAGATTTACTAATTGGAATAATACAGTTGCTTTCTATTTGTATATTGTCACTTGGTTTATTTAACTTTTTATCAATTCTTCCTTAAAAATAGCAGAAAATACATAATTTTACCATCAATATATAAACATACTATAATTCCAGAATGTCCACTTATGTTTACAGAGTATGCAAGTTGTTTATCAAGATGAGTTTTATTATTAAAAATGTCAATGCAGGAATAAATATTTTAAGTAAAAAGAATTAAAATATAAGAAAAATAATTTACAAATGCGACATCTGTTGACGATAATCTTAACTATAAAACTTTTCTGAGTATGTACGCATCTAATAGTGTAGCACAATAGAATAAATTTTTGTGGTAGAGACAAACATATTGCTTCATGATGAAGAGAAGCTCACATGATGTAAAAATGGTGTTCTAAAGATAGCAGCATGGGTATTAAACTTTATTTTAATTAAAGTACAGAACAACCATCTTAAGTCATCTTCAGGTTAAGAAAGATGAAAAGATCTCATCTGCAATTTATAACATCTGAACTACATATTAATCTATCCCTCCAGTAAACTTATGTGATGCACTACAATTAATTACATCTCTTTATAAATAAACACACACAAATGGTCAGACAACGACACAGGCCACAGTACTCCAGGCAAAAAGCATTCATGTTTTGCCAATGTTTGTCACACAAGTAACTACAGTATATCTCTTCATAAGTAAATGCACAACTCTTTGGTCAGGCAACAACTTAGCCCATATTAAACCACATAGGAAAAAATTCAGTTTGTAGGTTCAAGTTCTTACACTGCAAGATTCCACTTAATATTTTCTATCCAGACTAAGAAATATTCATTAGTATGTACGAGTTTGTGAATCAGACATTAAGAACCAGATTAATAAAAACCACTTGTAATATTGGTAATAAGAACCAGATTAATAAAAATCACTTGTAATATTGGTAATAAGAAGCAGATTAATAAAAACCACTTGTAATATTGGTAATAAGAACCAGATTAATAAAAACCACTTGTAATATTGGTAATAAGAACCAGATTAATAAAAACCACTTGTAATATTGGTAATAAGAAGCAGATTAATAAAAACCACTTGTAATATTGGTAATAAGAAGCAGATTAATAAAAACCACTTGTAATATTGGTAATAAGAAGCAGATTAATAAAAACCACTTGTAATATTGGTAATAAGAAGCAGATTAATAAAAACCACTTGTAATATTGGTAATAAGAAGCAGATTAATAAAAACCACTTGTAATATTGGTAATAAGAAGCAGATTAATAAAAACCACTTGTAATATTGGTAATAAGAAGCAGATTAATAAAAACCACTTGTAATATTGGTAATAAGAAGCAGATTAATAAAAACCACTTGTAATATTGGTAATAAGAAGCAGATTAATAAAAACCACTTGTAATATTGGTAATAAGAACCAGATTAATAAAAACCACTTGTAATAACTGACATCTTATATTTTTATTCCAAGCGAGTTTCTCGTCATCATGAATAACTTCAAACAAAGTTTGATTGTGTGGTACTTCCTTTGTTCTCCCAGGATGATTTAGAGTTGGTAAGTATAAGTAAAGAAATAATATGCTGTACAAGATGTCATAATGTTAACTCGAAACTAAAAATGTAACTCAAGGCAAAGTTATGCTACAAAATAAGGGTTATAAGTAATATAGAACATAATTACTGAAAAAAAATACCTTATGGAAGCATCTTTATTAGGAGTTGTACAACCCTTTAATGCACAGACAACCAAGTGTCAAATGCAAGACTAGAAACATGTTAAGAATCAAAATTAGATTTATCCAATACTGGAGAAGTTCCTATAGTTCCTCAATGTAATTGTATGTAATGTTTAAAAATGTCTTATGCACCTTAAAAGCATCATTTTACGTTTTATGATTTTACCGACTCTTATCACGACAGTACTATCACGATCAACTTATTAGAACTTTAAACAACTTTTAAATTATACCAATGAACTTTACATCACGTCAACTCATGAATAACACATCACACTCACACAAAGATTTTTTCTTGCTCCAGAATGTTGCTGAGCCCTTCATCTCCTTGAAATATCTTTTGGAACCGATGGTTATATACATTTGTCACTACAAGCTATAACAAAACACAGATAAAAATTAAATAATTTTCAATGTTACTGATCAACCATCATTATTTATTTTGTATGCCCAGAAAAATAAAACCTCCAATATGTACAAAAATAAACCAGTTAAGATCCCTTTTTAGTAATTGTGAGCAATATTCACATGGCTACAACATAACTTCTAATTTGAGAGACTGAATGTGATAAAAACGCATTACTAACTTAAAAATAAAAATATACTTGTGTACAGCCCATCCAAACTCATGGGCAAGTATTACCACCCCAACCCCCGTAGTATACCCTAATATTACATTTCATACCTAATTGAAATAAAGACATTTTGCAAATTCAAGCTGGACCAACAAAGAAAAGCCAGTTGAGGCAGCTAAATTCCTTTGTGAACCAATCAAAATTAAGATCATTCATGAAATAAATTTGTGGAGTATTCATAGAATAATTATCGATAGAATTTGGATTTACAATTTTCAAATATATTAGAAAAGTCATTGTATTTTGATAGCATTGTTTTAACAATAGATTTTGTCATGTTGCTTAGCAAAAATTTGCTATTGTTGTCAGTCTAAAATAACAACATGTACAGACAAGAAAACTAAAAATATTTGTTGATTTATTAATTTAGTCACCATTCATTAAAAGAGGTTTGTTTGTTTTTTATTTAAAAGCTCTGCAATACATAATAGCTTAATTTGGAAACAGCTGAAGTGAAAACCTGAAATCAACATTTTTACTTTCATGATAAAGTTTATGCACTTGGTTCCAGGTTATGCGATTCCACACTATGTCTTTACTTTAAAATTATAATATCAACACTTACTACACTTAGTTTGATTACTGTCTTCTGTAATTTTACAGATGTGGATGCACTAGGACTGTTCGGGGGGAGAGGACATGAAACTTCTATTTTATCTATACAAATGTATCTTGGATTTTATAACTTCTCACATTTGAAGAAACCAAACATGCAACACACTACAGCTTCCATATAGGTTGGACTTTTCTGCAACATATTAGATCAACCTTCAATCTAAGGCATGTACTTTTACTGGTATCTTGTTTTCTTATCATTCTAATACAGATAAGAACATTGAGGTATACAACATTATTTGATAAATTAGTGAAAACAAAACACATAGCAGTTTTGCCAGTAACAAAACTTAACTTACTCTATCAGCCTGGATATCAGCAAGTTTTGAGACTGCTTCACACAAGTCTTGTACACATCCCATTTTAGGGACTGTTACCTTCATCTAAAAACAACAAACACAATATTCTTGTTTAAGCCTACAAAGTTCAGTAAATAAAAGAATCAGATACCCATTATTAATAGCAAGAGAGAGGTGAACATATTGTTTAATTTTAGGAAGGCTTGTTCATAAGTTTACATTAAAGTTGTTATTCAATGAACACAAGATCCAAGACAGAAGTTAAAGCTAACTGTGTGTTGTGTTCAGTAAGAGATACATGCTATTACTTTTTCAGCACATTGGCTCTACAGCCTATTTTACCTTCCAGGGTCCAGAAAAGAAATGTGCTGAAATGAATGTCCCACTCATTTGTATATGTAGCTGTTGTGTCTTGGCCAATAAGTGACCCTTGAAAAAGTAAATAGAGCACGACTCACCGGTAGGTGGTGTGGGAGCCAACATATTAAATGTTACTTCAACTAGCAATATTGGTTAGAACAGTTAATATATCTTGTTTTATTAATTATTTTTAATATTTTGTGTGTGTGTGTGTGTGTGTGTGTGTGTGTGTGTGTGTGTGTGTGTGTGTGTGTGTGTGTGTGTGTGTGTGTGTAATAATAATAATATATATATATTGCTAACAGTAAGGGTTCCCAACTGAAGAAACAATGCATTTTAATCTTTTTTAAGTAAGAACATTAAATAACTATACTCAATGAATTTTTCATTTTCATCTAAGCTAATATTAATTAAAATAACAATTTCAACAAAAAAATTGTTAAAAGAAGTGATCTAGTCACAGAAAACAAAATCACCATAAAATATGAAATAAAAAACAACATTAAAATATCTATTCTGATATTTCAGTGTTGGTAGATAACTAAATTGGTTAACCAATCTCAATTTAAAACAAAAAACAACACATTTAGTTTCAAAGAGGCAAATAAAAGTATCCTTAATTTTAAGGGAAAAAGAAAACATCTTGCCTTCTATGTTTATAAAATATTTATAAATATCCAACATCTATGGTGTAAAAAAAATTATACCACGTAGAAATCTTCATGAGATTTATCACTACAAGCCACAAAGACCTTTCTGATTTCTCTTTGAAACAAGCAGTAGTAACAAATGTGAACTTGTAAAGAATAATAAACTTGAGAAAACTACTTATGACGTGAACTTATAAACAAACAGAGAAAAGTTCAACATTTTCTGGCTGTGGTCAAGGGGTTAGTACCTGTAATATTCTTTCATTGACGTCTAACTTAACCAAGAAAATTTCCATCTGACGCTCTTTTCTGACTGGAAGAGGCAAAGACAAATAACAAGATGGATCAAACGTCACTGAAACTTTTGAGCACACAGGACACACAAGTGTGGACTTCAGGAGTCCATGAAAAATGTCAACAATGATGGAATTATTTCGTTTCAGGTAATTCTCCCAGGCTTCTTTGGCCACCACCTTTAATAACAAATAAATATGATAATATTGAATGAAAACAGCCATTTATGTACAAGACATACATTTAATTTAAAAAAAAAAGTTAATAAATCCCTCTTAAATTTGTGTTCTTTCCAAGTTTTAGTTACATCAAAACTCTGTAAACTAGAATATTGAGAATTAATCATTTCTTGAGGTTTTAATGCTAATTATGTAACTCGAAACCATTCTGAAACACCCGTAATTAAATACGTTTTTGGTATTACCATGTTTCTAATATATACAAGAATTCAACTTCCAATTGATGAATTAATTACAATATTTTAATATCTGAGGTTAAAATCTGTACATTAGAAACAAAGCTTATTTTGGAAGAATGTATTTAATTAATAACAAGTGTGGTCAGGAAGAAGATGGATTTCCAGTCGACCAATCTACATCACAGCCAACAAATGCAAAGCAAGAGTTGATGTTGTGAGGAATCAGGCATCTCTAAAAAATAGCTAAAAGTAGATCTTTAATATAGTTTAATATTATTTGTTATTAAGAAATAACTAGCTTAGAGCAGTAAAATCTAAAAGGTTATTTTTTTCATGTTTATTAAATACATTAAAATAATATCCAAAATACATCAAACAGAACTGTGTTTATATGAAAGAATGTTTTAAATAATATAAACTATCATAATCATTTCCATTAATGTGTCCAGATGGAATATTTTGTGACCATTTTCTATTTGTTTTTTTCCCCCCACAAATATAAATATTTTCTTTTATAGAGCACATGCAGAGCAGTTTAAATTTTACCAAAAATAAATCACACTTATAACTGATGAAAAATCAAGTTAAAAGAGAATATAAATGCAAAACTTCATTAATTTAGAAACAAACAAAAAACTAACTTCATCAGGTCTGCCATCAGCATCTTTCATTTCAATGTAAGGTTTGTTCTTCACTCTGTTCAAGTCTTCATGGAGACCATCCAACAAAAAAGCCATGAGTTCCTGGCAGTCTTGCTGCTGGTAACCTGAGAACTGAGGAGCAAACTTTCCCACTGCCAACTGATAGAAAAAGATAAACAAATTTTAGTTTCATCCATAAATCTTCTCACTATACTGCTCTGTTAAGCAAAATGTTTTCTATAAACATCTACAGTAAACAAGCTATATATATAGCAATCTCATTTGAAAATTTCAGAAGTAAAAGTGACTAGGAGACATAAGAAATAAATTGAATTTGATGGCTCGTAGTTTAAATGAAAGACAAATTCAAACCTTGAAACATCGAGGTATGATGTAGGTGAACTGGCCTGACCAAATGGTTTTCATTAATTCTCCATATGATTTTGCAATCTCACCCTTCATTCCCAAAGGGTTGTTAACATTAAGTTCATCCCAGTATTTTCCTTTTAGAAAGTAGTCTGTGAGAGGAGGAGTGTTGCTCATACACTGAAACATCAGAAACAAAAAGTTGATTGTGAACAGCAAGTTTACTTGTTATTTCCTCCTTTGTACATTTACAATATTACTAAAAATTAATCTAAAACAGAAAAACCTGAAGTGCATTTAAGATGGAAGGGATGCTATATATGAATCTCATAGGCAGATGAAACAACATTTGATGCAACTTGATGTTATCACTGAGAATGAACTTAAATATTTTGGTCAATAAACCACAAGTTTAAACCATAAGTTAAACATTCTTATTGGCTAACCAGTACTTGGTAAGTTTTTGTTTGTCAATGCATAAAAACATGCTGCTGAAACTACAGAATTTATTATAATTCTGTATTAGTCATCCAATTAAACTTGTATAATTTTTAGGCAGCTGAAAATTTAATTCAGTTTGTGTACATTAAACTGAAAATTCCTGGAAAAATTACATACACTTTGCCAAAAGGTTTCTTACTTGCTATCAAAAATAATTAGTTTGTTTTAATTTTAAACATTCACACACTAATATGACTGTTGTAAAATAACAGAGAAAACCTTTAGCAACTAATTAAAACCACCTCGACTTTAAACATGTTTCTGTGTCATTCTAATTGTACAGTAAGTACAAAGTATTAAAAAAAGTATTTGATAACTAACGGTTTAAGAGTATTAGGTATTAATAATTATTTCAAAGTAAACCAAATAAAAAACAAACTATAATTAAAGCCATAACAGAGTAATCTGTATGTTAGTGTAACAAATTTTTATACTTTGCAATGTATGTTATTAAGTCTGTTTATTAAAAAAAACAACAAAGAAGTGGCAAAACCTGACAATTAGATAAAAAAATCTTAAGTTAAAGTGAATGCACAGATATCCATCTCAATCTAGGCTACTGATCAATTTTTTTGTAATCCAAGTACATAACTGTATTTCTACTGAATTTAAATTTAGAAAATAAGTCTTGAACTAATCACCTGTAATGCAGAGTTCATAAAACATGTATTTCCTAGATTACTAAGCCCACAAAGACCAGGTTGAACTCTGCCCATTACACCACTGTTGTAGTCGTAACTATGAAAGTTTATTCCACTGACTGAGCCATAACTCCTAGTTGTTCTGAAACAAACATTCTGAGATTAATTCTCATGTACTATAAATTATACACAGAATCGCACCTAGCTTCATCCTAGAACTGAAATATGCCTATCTTAGTGATGTTGAAAGATTATATAAAAACAAACTTCATAGAAATACAATAACTTTTAGAGAAGAGAAGGAAGGTAGAAATTATTTATAGTTAATACATCCAGTACTTAAACCTCATAATAATAAAATTTGGTTAGTGCTTGTTTGTTATTGAATTTCTCACAAAGCTATACGAGGACTATCTGTGCTAGCCGTCTGTAATTTAGCGGTGTAACACTAGAGGGAAGGCAGCTAATCATCACCACCCACCGTTAACTCTTGGGCTACTCTTACTAACAAATAGTGGGATTGACCATTACATTATAATGCCCTCATGGCTGAAATGGCAAGCACTTTTGGTGCTGGTCAATGCTCCCTTCAGTATTAACATTTTGTTTATTATATGATCAAAATTATTAATCTGAAAGAAATGCATGACTGATTTTTACAAATATACTACAAAAATAGTTCCTTTCTGTAAATTCTGGACAACTACACTATGCATAGTGTGAATTACACATCTTTCCATTTTGTTTAGTTTAACCATATGTGTGCAAGTGGGTACCTAAGTGCACATTCAACAACTTTTAGAAAGTTGCCATATAATATGGTGTCAAACCTATCGGCTATTCATTGAGTCCTATGGTAATGATTTAGCAACATTTCACATTACGGTAAACAAGTTGCAGTATACAAGAATTATTGAAAAAAAGAAGAAGAAGAAGAAAAAAGTGTCCCTGGGGGACCATTAAGCTTTTCATGGAGAGGGAACCAAAAACTGAACAAAAACAAAAACGCAAACTTAACTAATTCAAAACATATACCAGCCTACAAAAATTATGTTGAATTAATCAAATTATAGAATCACTTCATATTTTAAAATAAAAATAAGATAACCTTGTAAAAAATGGTGAATTTAATCGTTGATTAGTCAAGAAATTTAGACCAAACATAATAACTTGCTAAGAAAAAGCCACATTAAATTACAGACATGCAATTCAATAAAAAGGCATTCCTTAAAGTTCATCAGTAACTATTTCTTCATATTGATAAGTTACATTTTAAGGCATTAAAGGACTAAAGCAATTTGGGTAACTCTGGTCTACAGGTTATTATAAAAATACAAACTGAACAGCAGACAAAAATGTTTATATTCTTCACATGAACATTACTTCTTACTCCAACTTGTCACAGTTTGAGTCAGACTGATGTCTCCAGTTTACAGACACATGTTGAGTACAAATACTTTACATCTAATATTTAGTGTAAAACAAACTTGTACATTTCATTAAAAAACTGACAAATTTGGAAAAAGATACACATCATTAGTTTCAGAATTACAGTTAACATTACTTTTCCAATATAGGGATGATCTAATGAACCAACTCTTTGTACATAATGTTAATTTATTATATTTCATTAAAACAGATGTTATATGGATAATATAAGTTACTCAAGCATTTATATTTGATAAAAGGAAATTGCTTACACAAATTATTTTGCCGTCTTTAAAAATAAGGACAGTAAATGGGCATCACACTATTTTGACAATTATACAAACAAGATTAGGAAAACCAGCAACTACCACATAAGCTGCAAACTGTTTGGTCTCTTAATTTGTGTAAATAAATCGTTAGTTTATCATTAACTGTAAGTCATAAGTTTTGCAAGATATTTAGAAACTCTGAATATTTTAAAAAAGTTTTTTTTCTATTAAGATATAGCTCTTTCCTTTTAATGCATTTCATCAATTTTCCTCATTAATCAGTGTCCAGTTTTATACAGTTGGGGTACTTTATTACGACATATTGATAAAAAACGTTGAACAATAAACAGAGAGCATACAATCTATTTGTTTTAAAATGATACATTCAATACCAGACAAACATGTACAAAGACTCATTGCATTATTGGTTATAACAGTTGTATCTCTTTGTCAATATTCACATAGACTGGTTTAAATACATTAAAACACCCTTTAACAAAAGAAATTCTCTTATACATCTTATTACAATACAAGCTGTGAAATTCACTTTAGATACTGCCCACTAAGGTTAAAATTGCATGCAGTCTAACTTCACTTTTACAAACTTACTTACATTGCCCACCTGAGGCCTAGAATTTTCTACAAACTACAAGAGGTTATTATGTAACAATACACAATGAAATGAGAAAAAAACTTAGAAGGTACTAGTAACATGTTGCAACCAGATAATTACCAACTGGCAAATTAAACAACATATGATTTGTGCACAATTAAAGAAAACCTGTAATGAATTATCACTTCTTAAAGATATTACGTTTAACACTCCTGCTTTATAACTAACTATCTAAATCAAACAGTTGTGCATATCTAACGATCGTAAAGCAAAATCCTCACCTTATGTTGATATCCAAACATTTTACAAGTGAACAGCACTAGAATAATTATGAATGGCACGTTTTCAAACTGAGCAGCATTCTTTGCACATGTGACATAAAACGGTCATATCAGAAACCTTTAAGAATCAGATATAGCCATCCTGAAAAAAGTTATCTGCTAACACAGATACTTTGTTTGCTTCTTTGAACCGAATAAGACTGACCGTCATTTCTATAATCCACTCGAGCTAAAGTGCTTAACACATTCATCCATTGAATCTTACGATCCACAGTCTGTCATGATAATTATGTGGTCACACCAAGTCACATGTGCTGTTAAATAACATACAGTGTGATATTTTAAGTCCACTATTCAACACAAAAAGAATTACAAACACCAAGCTTCACTTCTATTCAATTTCTGAGGCTTGAAAATTCATCAGTAATTGAATAGTTTTCAACAGTCCTGGCCTGTTAAACAGCCATTTCACATTGCACCTATCTACAAGTAATTAACTACTATATCAACCAATACTATAAGAGATAATTCTAGCATAACATTCCAGTTTTATATTCTTTCTGTTCAATAAAATTATTTTTAACTTGTTATCCATAATTTTTAAACAATAGCCAGGACTTATACCCTTGTAACTTTATTTTTATCATTGTTTGTAAATCTATGCCAGGTTATTTATATTTTAAGTTAACTTTTTCAGTTAACAATTTCAGATACATTGTTCAGTTACCAAACAAAATTGTTCAAGTTGAATGTTTGATGTCACAGTATTATTGGACTGATACAGATTTCATGTGTCGGTTCTAGTGTACAAGACGCTGGACAATTTGTTTTAAAATTTGCTGAAGGCAAGTTAAAGAATAAGTCTTCTAATACTATCACTTTTGGTTGTATGAAAAAAAAAGTATTTCCACATACTAGCAGCCATGTTTTCAACCCATATCCAGATTTTTTTAGGGCAGTTGGTGAAGCAAGGCAACTTTAAGGTACACTACCAGTCAGTCATTCTAATACTCTCTTTGCACTTGTTAAATAGGACGGTGAAGTCATATGTGATGGGCATAATAATTATTGCAAACTAAGAACTCTGAAATAAAGAAAAAAATTAAATGTTTTGTTAGTGGCATGTTTCTACTAATTTTATGTTCTATGTTTTAGGCCAAGATAAATCCAAGTTGAGTATCAGGTCCAGATGACAATAATAAAGTTAACAGTATGCTACTGAAAGACAGTTTTCTATGACTGGCACTCTCACCACACATACTTTGTGACTGTAATATAAATGTTTAGTTAGTTAAATAAACAGAGCAAGAATAAGGCATCAGAAAAAATTTTAACAAAAGGAGGATTTCACAAACACAAACTTTCTCTTTTATATATATTTTATATGAATTAGATCAAGAAGAGAAAAACATTAATTTTTAACTTTACCTTTTGAGTTGCCTTGGCCAAGTTCCATCATTGTTCTGCTTCTCTATAACCAAAACCTAGAAAGTAAAACAATTTCAAACTTGAGTCAAATACTTTTTTCCCTATACAATTCACTTTTGTTTTAAAAGAAATTTAAAAAAAATACTTTCACTTTTTATAAATATTAAAAAAGTACCTGTCCTTGGCAGATGATTGAATTCTCAATAGTAATGTCTTTGTTGCTTAAATATTCATACGTGTTGGTGTTAGACCGAATCCACATTCTGGTTTCTTTTTCTTCTGGGATGTCAAACAGTCTTTTCATCACTTTTTCTATGTATCCTATAAAAGATACAAAACAAATAGGATCAGGTTACTGAAGTCAATAAATTAAATACAAATCATTTTAGAAACTGAAACTAGAATACAAGAATTACAAGCATGTAATTCCTTATAAAAAAAACAAAACAAAAACACAACTACCAATGTTGTTCTGGTAAGAAATTACAATTTCTGTTCAACAGGTACATATCAAATATATTTCAATATGCATGTGTACAATGGAATTTTATATCTTCTTTATTGAATGAAGTGACATCTTAAAGTTTACATAAAACTCTTTCCAACATTCTTGCATAAAACTACATGTATGTTTAGAGAACACTGGCCAAAGAAGTGGCTATGTTCTTTCACCCTAGTTGTATATTATTTTGGGTTATTTCATCTATGGTATAATGTATACTTTCTCACAAGTAAGATTACTGTATTAAGAAGGTATAGTAAAGGCAGGCAGCAATATTTTCCACTGATGGTCAGGTGATACGACATTCATTTTTGATTGGAATGACCAACAGTGATGTAGGTAGAATATATGCCCTAAGAAGAACCACATACATATACACAAGATGTGATCAAAAAGTTTCAAGACTTCACTTGTATTCTAAAGAATAATGTACCTACATCAGTATCATATGCTATCCCCTTCAAAGTAATCTCCCCCACCTGATACACACTTGTTCCAACATTCCTGCCATTTTTGGAAGCAATGCTGGAAGTCTTCAACTGTTATGTAATTAAGTTCTGCTTTCGTATTATTATGGATGGTTGGAATGTCATCAAATCTCTTTCAACTTTTTTTCTTTTTCCCAAAAATCAAAATTAAGTCATATGAGGAAAGACTGGGAGAATATGGGAAGTGTGGTATCACAGGATTGTTTTGTTTTGTTTTCTGCCAAACGTTCTTGAACAGACAACAGTGCATGCATCATCATGACAACAAGCTTTCACACAGTTTTTCAGTTACAAATCGTCCAACACAATCCAAAGGAAATGTCCAATTCATCAGCATTTTGTCAGATAGTTAAGTGTTGATCACTTTGAATTTTTTCTTTCACCTTAGCAACCATTTCATCAGTGGACGATGTTTACAGTCACCCACAATGTGGGTCATCTTTGACCAATTCCCAGCCATCTTGGAAGAGTTTTATCCACTGATTAATGACAGCTGTTCTTAACATTTCAAGGATCAAAATTTGATGTAAACATGTTGGTCTTCTTTTCTGTCCATTTTTATTATGACTGGGGCAAGAGATATGTCTGTCTTTGAACAAGTGGAAATAATTCACATAGTCTGCTAAAAGGAGAAAGAAAAAAAAAGTGTTGATTAGTTGGGAGCACAAGAGATAGTGCAATGTGTGACCATTATACCATATTTTGAAAAGCAGAGTGATTATGTCGACAGAGTTGATCAACAAACATCTGGAGTCATCTGGAATTGTACATCAGGTCCATAGAGGAAAGAGCATCAAAACACAGATCAGAGATGGGCAGTAATTGCTGACTGTTTTACTCATGTTAATCCATGAATGTATGGTCTCTAACGAACATATTTATGAAGAAACAGAACAACTTAAGTATAGCTGCAAGTAGTTCTGCAGAATACCCGATCTAAACAGTGTGTAATATGACCGTGTGATATGTTATGACATTGTGCTTTGATGCGTAAAGGACATGCCAATAGAGTCGATCAGTCAACACTGGGTGGCATCTAGAATTGTATGTCAGTTCCACGATAGAAAGAGCCTTAACAACACAACCACCTATTACAGTATGTGAACACAGTATTACATTTGCACTGTATAACCTAGATATATCTGGTCAGACAACAATCATTACAGAATGGGATCTAAGTATATAATTAAGGCTCCTGCAAAGAAAAAGAAAATGAATGGAGTACTTATCACCCACAGATAAAGGGAATGTGTAAATCTACAACCAGGAGCATGATATGGTGACAAATCTGATGGGAAGAAAGCATGAAGGCAACAATCAACAGAAGTGGAAGAAATATGGCAGATGAATGAACTGACAAATTCAACTCAGCAGGGTAAAAGATCATAGGAGAGGTGAGAATTTCATGGAAGAAACAAAATGAGCAATGCAAACAGCAGCATGACATGTCCTATACCATCAAAGAACCAGGTAGGACTGGAACAGTCATAAAAGGTGGCAAGGAAAAAAAAAAAAAAAGATGTGAAAGAAGTACTGTTCTGAGTATTTAAAATCTTAAGCATAAAAAAACAATACAGAAAGAGAAAAATGTAAGAACTAAGAAACAAATATGGTGCACATCAAATCACAAACATATCAAAAAGGATTATATGTGAGCAACCATGGGATAGGATGGGTTAAAACCCCATAGAACAGATCAAAAGTGACGTGTACCAAGTACGTACATAAACTACCATGGAGAAAGAAAGAAAGAAAAGGACAGAAAATGAAGAAATCTGGCCCTTCAGGTGAGAGACAAGATAAAAGGAACAGGAGAACAAATTAAGGGAATTAATGTATTGAGAAGAGTGGCAAAAACATCCAGAAAGTTGGACACTCCACAGAGCACACAAAAATGGTAGATAATAAAATCACACCACAGATTCAGAAGACCTGAATTAATGACACACCAACAAAGTGATGTGGCAGCAATAAGCCACACACAGAAAAAAAAAAAAGAAAAGAGGTCTGTCAATTTAGTGCCTCTCAACTAATGATGTACAAGACTACCATTAAAAACCTAGCATAAACAGTTACCATCCAGCTATTAGGAGTCCATAGGAAGTGAAAGAAAGCTTGATGAACAGCAAAAATTCCAAATAGATATGAAGGACTTGAAAAAAAACAAAAAAACTTACTTGCAAACCTCCTGAGTACCAAGCTACATCACCCACCCAGAAAGGAAGCATTCATAAAAGATGATATTCCAAATGAGAAGGAGGAAGTCAAACAGTAATGATGTTCTGATCCAAACACCAGTTAATGGCTGGCTGTAAGAGAGAGGAAGCTGTAGGAGGAGCAGAGAAGGGATTCTAAATGTGGCTTCACTGATCTATCCAAATATACTGATGATGACAAGACCAAGAGGAATGAGGACTTTGAGACAAGTGAATGTCCCCAAAAGTAAAATAACTTTAAACACAGCAGAAGAAAAATAGAATGAGATGATGCATCCAATTCATTCCATAGTTCACAACTGAAGTGGAATGGGGAGGGCCTGATGAAGGAAAGAGTTAAAAAACACCATTGGTTGAACCAAAAATTAGATGAGTACAAGGAAAAATTGCTATACTTTGACAAGCCAACCCACCATGGCTATCCTGGAGAAGAAACTGGGGATGTAGAATGAAGTCATCTTGTGAGAAGACTGAAAACAGTTATACATCCACAGAAAAGGTGAAAAAAAGAACCCATGGATTGGCCACCAAGCACCTCTAAATGTGAGCAGGCTGAAGGAGTTTGGCACCCCCTCAACCAGTCCTTAAAACAAAAAGGGTGGTCAGAGTAAGACAAATACAAGAAGAGTTAATGGAATAATTAGGGTGAAATTTCTGTTAACGGTAAAGCAACACAGAGTCCAAATAATGAAAGGTTAAAAGATGATAATCTAAAGCATAAACTACTACAGTATGTAGGAGTTGAGACATACCAACCCTCGGAATGTAAACGTTTCCCCAAATTACCCATATGGATTTCAATATCCAGAGGAGGGGGAAATACTAAAATGACGACCCAAAGACTAGTCTCCAAGAAGAAAAAGAGTGGAACATAGGAAGTAAGATACAAGGACAGAGAAAACATATCTAAATAATCAAATTTGCCAAATGGGAGTACAGGTATGGGCAAGTCCTTCAAACAATACAACTGATATATTCAGGATGCAGAAAAAAGCTGTTCAAATCCAAAACTTTTCAATACCTGGAAATCAAGATAAAAGAATCAGATTGTTCTATTTGCTGCATGAAATTGTTCAACTCCCAACAAATAAGAGCCATCACTTCAAGGGCTGAGAATCAAGGTTCCAACCCATTGGACATGGTCAGTAATTTCACTATTAAAAAAACTTTGAAAATTGAAAGAGAATATAAATAATTTGTAACTATCCACAAAAGAGAATGAAAAATGGTAATGAACAATGTAATTAAAGAAACAATCAATAAAATAAAAACTGGTGAAACTTTGTAGAATGGACAGCAATTGCCTGTTGTGGAGACACAAGTGTAGAAGGTGATGTTTTGAAAGTCTTCTACGTTTCATCTTCAGTGCAAAATTTTCAAAACATCACTTTCTACACTTGTGTCTCCACAACAGACAGTTGTCATCCATTCTGCAAAGTTTTATCATGAATACTTTGCCTAAACAATCTATAAAAGAAAGTAAAACCTTACAGATAAAGGAATCAAACCATGAGCAAAAACACAAGACTGTCAACTGAGAAGTGACTAATATAATTGTAGGATTAGAGAGGATGTTAGTTATGACAAGTGTAGCGTCACACTCCTAATGTTATTTTCAATTTATGTACATTGCCTATCAAAAGTTATTTTCAGGTTAAGATTAAAAATACTTATGCATCAAAAATTAAAATTTAATGTGAAATCCTTAGGTCACAAATGAATCTGTAATTTGACTGATCCCATAACTATCAAACAAAATTAGGAAATTAATATAAATTATGCCTCTTTCATTCTACAATTATTACAGATAAGAAAACATAAGTGTTTAGATTAAATTGTTTAAAATCTCATAATATTATATATTTATATGGGTTTATTATTTTTATTATGCCAACCTTTCAGCCATGCATGGCTAACAACAGAAGTTACAATGATCTGGTGCAAGTGCACTCATATTACTGCATCCAATAATACAAAACTGACTTTTAGTGTGTTTTAGTGGACTAGTATTTGGTAAAATACAGTAATATTTCAATTATTATAAATTATATGTATATAGATTTTTACTGTTTACAAATAAGTTCTTAAAAACTTTTCTTAAAACATAGAACAGTACATAAAGAAATAAAGCAAACAACTGTCTTTTCTAGTTAGGACCTCTATACTCAATTACTGCTTGTCATAGCTTTCTAAACCTTAAGAAATTTTGCACATTTGAATAACTATAAATTACTTTATTAATACCATAGATTTCCATTATAATTTAACAAGTTTAATAACTAAGCTGTATTTGTAGATAAAAACAAAATTTCTAATAGGTTAAAATCTCAACTTACCAGCATGAAGGATTGTGCTGAAAGAGAGAATGCCACTATATTTGAAAATAACCGTAAAAGTCACTAAGAGGACATTCTGAGCTTTTGAGTGGTTATTCACACCAGATACAGAAGTGTACACAAGGGACCACCTCCAAAAATGAAAACAAGCAAGTTCGAGCCAATGCCTTCGACTCTCTAAATAAAGGGATAGCTCAACAAATAGAAAAGTTTATATTTTATATTATAGCCTGTTACTGTTGGTAATTTGAGTTCCTAATTTGTTTGAAACTATAAATACTTTGTATTTTGAAATTACAAACATCTAATTTGAACCAGTGCTGTATTTAAAACACCACATGATAGATGGTTAGGTGCATTTATGGTCATTACTTTTAAACTAAGAAATATAAAAATACACAATATGAATATTTGAATTATAATGTACAGTTTGATACCAAACTTATTGAGATAAATTTATAAAATAGAAGTTAAATTCTAAATGTAAAAAAAAAAAAACAATAACAAGTCAAGATAGGTTAAATTTTCTTCTTAGATGTGTAATGAAAGTACTAACTCTTCAAAATTTAACACCTCTTACAACATTTGGGGGGGGCAACAGGAAATTCAGCGAAACGTTCATGACCTAACATGCAGATTGTTTAAAAGTTTAATTTAAAATGTACATTTTGGTGAGAAATGTTCTCAGTAGGTAACTATGTACAAGTTTGTAAATGCTACAGTAACTGAAATGTGTTGGAAACAATAACCGATAATTAAAAACTTGTATAAACTATATGTTCAGTTCAAGTAGGGAATGACCAAACATGCATTACAAAGTGTTAGTTATTAAATGCTACATGTTATATCATTGAATGTTACATAATATAAGTATTACCCTGCATTATTCTCTGTTGGAGTTTAAAGAGGGTTATATATTATATCAGCAAATGTTACTTAATATTTATTAGATAAATTGCCCTGCATTATTATCCGTTAGTGTTAAAAAAACAATAGTTGTGTTATTTGTGAATGACCCCAAAGAAGAATTAACTTAACAAAATGTTATTTGATTTATACAACAGTATTTAAACACTAAACTTTAATATATTATTTGCAAATCAAAAAAGTAATTTAAGAAATTAACTTGACCACAGGTCAGAGCTGTCTGAGGTCTAGTATTTAAAGAGAGGATACACTATAGCTAACTACAAGCCCCTATATTCTAATTGATCAAAGACAGGTACCTAGTACTCCTGATTATCTGTATGCCATTCCTTCAACATCAAGATATCAAACCACGCTTCTCCACAAATTAAAACACTGATTCACATGAGATACACGTTAAATGTCAGCTTAAACATAACAGTTTATGAATTCACATACAGTTTCCTGTCTGCAATGTTTAATTCAGTGATAAACACATTTAGATACAATTTCCTGTTCTTTCCTGAATGTCACTTTGAGTAAAAGGAACCAATATGTCCTTCTGGAAACTTATTTACATGAAAGACAAGTTGTGCATCCACTTACTGGTTCCAAGGTTCGTTGCAGCTCTGCATGTGCATCCGTGTTTAGCCTTCTTACACGCATTAGTAAACATTTAAGATTCAAATATGTAACTCATGCATAATGTTGATGGTGAAGTAATACTCCTTCTCACTTCTAGTGCTCTTTCAAACTAGTTTTGAAGACTGTAATATGACTCTATTCTCTCAGTAGTCTTTGCATTATTAACTTACTGTAAAACTGAAAATGTCAAATTTTGAATGAAACTGATGTTTGAAAAATCAGACTTAATATAGGAAACTGTGAGAAGACAAGTGTGCTGATACCAGCCAATCACTAGTAATTGTATTCAGAGATTAGTCATTACAATACTTCCAAAATCTGTAAAGTCATGGAAACAAAGACCTGTTACATGTAAATAATATATACTACAGTTTGTCTGTCTTGAATAACATGTAAATATTTTATTTTTTATGTAATTATATGTAATACATAAATTATGATACTGAATCTGGCTGCTATATATATTGTTGCTAAGAAGCCACAAATCAGTTACTTTTATTTCAAATTAATACATCCCAAGTAAGAATTAGAGACAAATATATTACAAAATTTTATAAATAAGCAGTAAACTTACTAAAAATATAAATTTCTTCAATTTTCTTTTCTTTGGATTTAGCGCAGGTATTCATATTAGTAGCGCACAGTCAAAATGTGTTAAGCGAAATTCAAAATATGAAAGTTGGTTGGTTTGGTGTTTCATGGCACAAAGGCTGTCTGCATCAAACATGCAGTAAAAAGTTAAAATTTACTTAGTAAAATTCATAAAAGGAAATCAAGGTAAAACAAGGCAAAGTTTAGTTTTTGAATTAAAAACAAATTGCATTATATCCATTTTTATATCTAGTCTACAGCAGTAAGAGAAAAACTACAATAATACAAGTTTTAAATGACTTTCTGTAGCATAATTATAATTATGCTAACTCATCAGGAAGACTAACAGGTAAGTTCAATAACCACAGTTAGTCACCTAAAGTTGGCCTTTCCAGTCCTGGTTTCGAGTTATTTGATATTACGGCCATTTTATAATTTCAAATCGAACTAGATGGACTCAGATTCTTAAAAAGAGAATCACATTAAAAAGGTCTTATGTATAAATTAAAAAAGTTAAACAGCATTAAAAAGATTCATGGCCTTTAAAAAACTAAAAACACTTCCAAAGTGGACAGAGTTACCATCACCAATAACACTGTCTAACATTACAGATAAACCTTGGCACAAAACATCTTTAAAACTGTGCTGTCATTGAGAGTTATAACGACGGCAAGACAATAAAATGTGGCTAATTGTGGCCCGAGTGTTACACAGACAACACATTGGTGCATCAGTCCCAGATAAAAAAAAAAAAAAGACAACAAGTTGAAAAACTGTGACCAATTCATAGTCTAATTAGAACAATTTCCTCTTTCTGATCCTTACAGAAGCAAGACGGCCCAAGTCCAATAGAGGGTTGTATTTGGAAAAGCTTGTTTTCACGTTGCTCACTCCAAGTTGACTGCCAATAGGCACGGGGCTGAGGCTTGAATACAGGACCACAGTCCACGTATGGAACAAACACAACAGTGATAGTGCCAGAGCAGATAGACTTAGCTGCAGTGTTGGCGAGCTCGTTTCTGTGAATACCAATGTGGCCTAGTGTCCAGAAAAACTGGATAGAAGTTGATGTTAAAGAGAAATGGGCAAGTCAGATTTGAATATTGGTGAGAACAGAGTGTGAACTAATGTGAAGTGATTCCAGGCCCAGTAGAGAACTGAATGAGTCACTATAAATAGTGCAATTTGAGTACTGATTAGCTTTTATTTGATCCAGGTTAAGAAAAATGGTGTACAGTTCAGTAGTGAACACAGAAGCTGTAGAGGGGATTTTGCACGCAACCACCGAACAACAACAAACCATTGCAGAGCCCACACAGTCACCTGATTTTAAACAATCTGTATAAATAGGAATAGAAGAATGGTTCAAAAGATGTTCAGCAAATAACAGTATTTCCATTCAGAAGTGTCTGCTTTTCTCAGATGACTTAAAGATAGCTCACATGTAGGGACTGTAATAAGCCATGGTGGGATGGGCTGACCAGTGGATACAGCAATGCTATCCAAGGACAGCCCCAATTTATCTAACTGTGCCTGGATACAAAAGCCAAAACGGAGCAATGGCAGATCGTCTGTTTAGAAAAGTATGGCCCACAGAGGTAGGAAAAAACAACCCCAGATGGGATGCTTTAGTAAGGAATGAAGTTTTGAAGCACATAGTAAAGACAGTTGTAAATGGCAGAGGTGCAAAGAAGGTTCATGAGATTGTGTATAAGCTCTGAACTGGGGAAGTGCAGAAATCCCCAGTGCAGAGCCAAAGTTCCTGATCATGAATGGGATTCAGCATCTTTAAAGCTGAGGTCCTGGCAGAGTCACAGACCAGTGATCCATAGTCTAGTTTTGATCAAATTAGAACATAATATATTTTTTAGCATAGAACATCAGTCTGCTCCCCAAGCAGTGGAAGAGAGGACACAGAGGATGTTCAGTGCTCTTGTACATTTGACATAACTGCTTAATGTGTGGTATAAAGATCAGCTTACAGTCAAAGATAAGCCCCAAGAACTTAGTCTTAGAGACTACAGGCAGCACAACTTCACCGATACGAAGTTCAGGATCAGTGTTAGCAGCAAAAGTGCAGGCAAACGGTTGTAGAGAGAGAAAAGTTAAAGCTGTTTGCTTTGGTCCACTTCAGTAAATGACTGAGGGCAGTCTGTAGCTGCTGTCCAGTATAATTCAATGACTGACATGAGATGTGAAGGTCTCCAACATAGAGCCTGTTTGCAACAGTATGAGGGAGTTGTTCAGTGATGGTATAAATCTTTATTCTGAAAAGTGTGACACTCAAAACACAGCCCTGAGGGACTCCAAGTTCCTGTAGAAAAGAAGAGGAAAGTATCAAACCCACACAAACTTGGAATCTCTTGTCCATTACAAAATTAATAAAAATGGGCAAATGACCATGTAACCCATAAAAATGGAGGTCTCACAAAATGCCATATCTTCATGTTGTATTATAAGCCTTCTCAATGTCAAAGAATATTGATACAAGATGTTGTCATTTGAAAAGGCTTCTCTGATTGACGTTTCAAGTTAAATCAGGTGGTTCATGGTGGAGTGCTGTCGTCGAAATCCACACTGGGTGGACAAGAGGAGGTTGTTTGATTCAAGGAACCAAAGAAGATGAGCATTAACCATCCTCTAAGGTTTTACAGAAACAGCTCAAAGCAATTGGATGGTAGTTTGAAGGAATCTTGGAATCCTTCTCAAACTTATAGAAAGGTTGAACAATAGCCTGGCACCAGGCATAAGGTAAAACGTCCTCCTGCCAGATTCAGTTAAAAACAAATCAGAAAAATACCAAGAGAAGCAGGAGATAGGTATGCCATAGTGTACATCATCAGATCCGACTGATGTAAAACCAGACCAACGAAGGGCCAGTTTCAGTTCCACCATTGTAAAGGGATGATTATAGTCAGAGAAAATCAGCTCAAAAAGAAAGAGGTGATTGCTCTGCTGGAGTCTTGATGGCTAAAAAGGTGGAGGAAGAAGCAGAAGTGCTAGATACCCAGCAAAAGCTTTCACATAGAGTATCAGCAATGCTCTGGGTATCAGCTACTTCCTGGTCATCAGAGAGCAAGATCAACAGGGGGACAGAATTATACTGCCCACTGACCTTTCGTTTGTCTCACAAGACTTTGGAACTAGTGGTAGAAAGAATGCTGGTTGTGAACTTAACTGGCTTTGATGTCTTACCCACTGAGTATGTGCATGGGCCTGCTGGAAAGCGATGAGGTGAAAGAGTGTGGGATACCCATGAAAAGTATCCCAGCCCCATTTTTGAGCCTTCCATGCCATGTGGCAGTCAAGATTCCACCATGGACGAGGATATCGTGGAAATGGTGTTGAGGTTTTAGGAATACATTGAGCAGCTGCCTCATAGTCATCTACTGATGGCTTACAGATGATGGCAGGATCAAGTTCCACAAAAGCAGTGAAAGAGGGTCAGTTTGTTTGATCCAACTTCAACCCTCCATGAAAACATGGGAGAATAGTAAAGGGGATTAAATTGAGAGATCAATAGCAGTAAAGGGCTGACTAAAGGGAATGAAAATAAGTATAAGAACCACTACTGAAAAGAGAAAGGTTGTAATCAGAGAGCATACACTCTACAGAGTGATTCCTCCCATCAATATCAGCACTTCTCTAGAGGGTATTATGTCCATTAAAGACAGCACCTATTCAATGAAAGCATCAAGATCATAATTGATCATAAGTCTCTCCAGGCAATGTGTAGAGAGAACAAACAGTGATGGTAAAACCAAAGGAAACATGGATGGCTACAGTCTCCAAGGGTGTGTCAAGTGGTAAAGACAGGGTCAGCACATGCTGATCAACCAACAGCACCACCCATCCATGCACTTGTCCATCACACAGCATGCAATTTCTGTACAAAGAAAACTGCCAAAAGATTACTATATCAGCAGGTTTCAGAAAGGTTTCCTATAAAGGAAAGACATACAGGATGGTAGGAAGCAATCAGTGCTTTAGTATCATCCAGATTAGAATGTAAACCTCAACAGTTCTATTGTATCAAAGTGGCAATTTTTATTTATGTGTAGGCAAACTGGGTGGAGAGCACTTCTCTTTACAACCATATCTTTTTTCTTTATTGTCTTTATTTGAGAGATGTATGTCAACCTCTATGGATCCTGCCCTGGGTCAACTTGGCAGGTCTTTGTTGTTTGAAAAGTCCTCCAGTGACTGAGGACTTGAACAAATGATAGTTTTGCATCCATAGGTGGGAGAAGAAGAAGATGTACCTGAGAAAATGCCTGTACCCAGAACCAAAGGAAGAGGATCGTGGTGTTTGCTGGAATGTATGTTCAGGATAGAGATGTGTGTTGAAGTTGATTCATCAACTTTATAATTATGGAAGTCAAAAGACTTATTTGGCACAGAGAGATATGTCTGCATTCCCACTGTAGTAATGGAATGAAGTGCAGCAGCATACATCCAAGATGAACTGGTGGACAGCAACTTTATAGTCTCATGGTAAGTAAATGTTTTGAATTGTTTTCAAGTGCTGTACCTTTTTTTTAATTCCAATTATTTAGAGCAAGAATGAAAGTAAGATGGATGACAGCCATTGCAGTTGATGCAATGAGAGTCCATTTCACACTCACAGGCATCGTGGTTCTTGCCACTGCAACAAGCATACATCAAGGAACCACAACATGATGTCTTTGAGTGATCAAACCTCTGACAATGAAAACAACTGAGAGCGTTTGGAACGTATGGCTGTACTTTGCAATTAAAATAACCTGCCTTGATGGTAGCAGGTGGATGCAGTAATGTAAATGTCAGAATGAGGACAATGGTCAGCATCATAATTCCATCTTTGCAAGAGGAGATACACCTCACTGCAGAAACTCCTTGGGTGGAGAAACCAGTGAGAATCTCTGACTCAGAAATGTTCTTCAAATCCCTCTCACCAATAACTCCTCATGATGAATTTAAAGTAACATGAGGCATAACCTCAATAGATACATCCCCAATTGTGCAAGAGAGGTTCACTGTGTTGAGATGTAGATGTTTCTACCAATATGTCACCAGACTGAAGCTTATTTATTGACTTTGGAGAATCAGCAAGTCCCTCTAGTCCCTTGTGAATGATAAAGAGAGACATCTGCCCTGAAGGTTTGTCTGAAATAGAATGCAGGATAAGAAAATGAGGTTCAACAGCTGTTAAAGATGAAAATTGTTGCTCAAAATTTAAGATGTGGTCATTTACCTATGGACTGTTTTTTCACTATTAAGGTATTTTAAGGATCAATAATAAAAAAGGAAATTTAGGTCCCCACTTACCCCACCCACCATGGAGCCCTACAAGGGGAACACTATAATGCCAAACTATGACATTGCAGCAAAACCAGAATTTCATGAGCACCATTCTCAAACACCAGCATCAAATACATTGTCCACAACACCTGTTGAGAACATCCAACACTGGTACTTTCCTCCCCTTTATAGGCCACCACACATGGCAAACATGTGGGTGGATGTTTAGATTCCAGAGGAGGTAAACTGAAAGAACAGAACCTTTCCTGGGAGGTCCACTCACCATGTACAAGAATCCACATAGAGTGGTCAAAATATGGAAGATCTCAAATACTTCACAGTTTATATTTACTATAACTCGGGAAATTTTCGAAATTTAGTCCAAAATCATAAGTTTATATTAGTTTAAGTTATTGAAGAAATTGAAATCTTGAACCCCCCTTATCAACAGAATGTTTTTGCAAACTTAAATTGTAAATCTGTAACAATTCTGTTTTATTGTGGGCAATGTACTAATAAATAACTAAAAACAAGTAAAATGGTTTTATTAATTATGAAAACTCTTAGCTAAATATTAAGGACCAAATCTACTTTCTAAGCATCCCACAAATTTTAAGTGTACAGCCTATACCTACATAGGCAGTTATAGATATTCAAACTTAATTAAATGGACCACATTTAAAAATTACAATTGGTATTTATATTACAAGTTTTCCCACACTTTATAATAAAAACTTAGTCTCAGGAACTTTGATAACATTAATAGGTTTAACCTTAATGATAGATACCATGTTTCAGAAATTTTTAATGAACAGTAAAATAAATGGCTTTCCAAGTTTTATGACATGTACCATGTATTAAGTTTTGGAGAATGGTATAGTTATTAGCTCTACAAATGTAGTGACAAATAAAAGTTTCAAAAACTTAAATGAACTGTGAAATTGTATCTCAGAACAACTGGTACAGATATTAAAAACTTATTGATAAAAAAAAAACAACAACATTGACTTTCCTAGGTTGTTTTCAGCTTAAGATAGACAGTTTGATGTGACTGTTGATGGACATGTCTTAGGGACAAGAGTCTAGATGTTTATACTTCAAATTTTTCTGAACTTAGAAGCTTGTACTTACCTACAGTGTCATCCTTACTAAACTTGTAGGATATGCAACAGTCAAGATTGCTGTTTTCACACAGCTTTAGGTTCAAGAGATAAACTTCTACCTATAAAACAAACCTTTCTGTTAGAGGTAGTAGCAAACAATTTAAGAAAAATAAAAAAATACTGCTAACAAAGCCAGCCAATATTAATAAGGTGTTACTCAATAATAAAACAAGCTTATTTTACAATCTAGTTTTAAACTTAATGTCATAACAGCACTTATAAAAAAAAAAAAAAAACAGAACATATATTTCTTTGAAACAACTACAAGAGTATGTATGTATAATTTCAGTGTAAGAATGCTGTCAAAAATAGTAAAAAACACCACAAGCTGGCTATACATGCATACTTTAGACAGGCTCTATAAAGAAACACTAACAAGTTATTCTAAAGTTAAGATAAAGGAATTTCCCAATAATGCTTATCCTACCTATTTTTGTTTAAACAGTTTAAATATAATGTTCTCACATTTCAAAATCAAACAATTTCTTCTTAAGGAAAATGAGCTGACAGTATGTATATAGAACTTCAAAAAATAAATTTATGAAAATGCAATTTTAACAAGAACATGTATAAAAAAAGTTAATTTTATATTGAACATGAAAAAAATCACAGCTACAAAACAAATATATACCACCTAGGCACACATCTTGAGGTGGGCTGTTATGCAACGTGTCCAGATTTACACTGTATCCAGTTTAAACAGGGCATGTTGCTTAATTACCCACATTATGTTGTGTGCCTAGGTGTTGCATGGTTGTTTTGTAACTACAGTGTTTCTTTTCTTCATGTTCAACATAAAATTACAGTTAATGATTTTAAGTCAAAGTCTGGATATGCTGTGTTAACTTCATGCTATTCTTTCTTATCATGTAATCTTTTTCCTTATTTTAATCATATAGCAAGGGAAGTTATTATCAGAAATCACTAACTTAGTACTTTAAGGAAATTATTAAACTTGTATACCAAACACAGTAGCCAGCAATTCATTTCTGTTAGCAATTACTAGGTGGAGCAAATTTACCAACTTTTCAATATTTTCCCTGATTGTATGCATCACAGAGGAGCAATAGCAAACGAGGAACAATTACTGGAATTGACGAGAGTTGACTATAAACAAGTTTGAAGCATGCGTTCCAGGAACTAGCACATTCACATTTATTCAGGAAAGTATGTCACACACTTTTATTCTAAGACTACTGAAAAACCAAAATGAGAGTTACAACTTTTCTTAACCTGGGGTGAAAAGTATCAGTTTGTATACAAGGACTAAAGTCACCTCTCTGCTTGTACAGCAAATACAAAGTTCAAATAAATTCAATAAACTTCACAATATTACATTTTAAAAAAGATCTCCTCACTACCTTAACGTTTCTAAGTGCTAACAATATAGGTATCCGATATCTGAACCACTTATATCAGAATATATAATGTCACAACATAACATTCTTTCAAGATTAATGACATAAGCGATTATTGTGCACACACACACACACACACACACAAATGGGAGAGTTGGAGAAAACAAATATTTCTTACACAAATAAAAATACGAACGGTGTAGAAATGTCATGATCCTGAACACATTTTGCACTGCTTTGTGTCACATGCACAGAGTTATGAAGTGCATTTACACACTAACAGGTTAATAAAGAGGTTATTGTTTATATACATTTTTCTCATCTTATCCTTAACCATCATCAGCACACATTTGAAAAGTTACTTTGAGGAGCACACAGGGTCTGACTGGACCCTAGCAAATTACTATTACAGCGAGATCTAGTTTTAAATTCCAAAAGGCAACTGCATTACAACTTTTATTAGCATATAAATGTGAACAACAAAAGTGTGTTGACAAACCAAAGCATCACAAAATGATATTGTTCCTCAGCATATAAATAAGTAGAATTAAACCCTTCCTCATACAAACACTATCAAACAAAAGCCAAAGTTTTATTATACTCCTATATTCAAGTCATTATTCACCATTCTAATGATGAGATTACAACAATTCCCCAAAATTCAACCCAAAGAAAACTGAAAGCGTAAACTGTGGGTCACCTGGGGCTCAACCAGACCCCAACACAAAGGTATCCTTATAGTAGGCTATGAATTTAAAATCTAATACTCTAGTTATTTGCAACAATTATCAAACGAGGTTTCTATAAAAGACAGTATTATAAGCAATCATTGCAAGAAATGCACATTGAGAAACGAGATGCACAATGATGTGATAAAAAGATCAGAGATACAGCATTACTTTGATAGATAAAAACACTTACAAAAGCCTATATAGCAAAATAAACATTTGGAATTTGTTTTTGTATGTTCTAGAGGGAACTGCATGAGCTCCAGATAAATATTATATTTTGTATGCTTACTTTGAAAACAAGTATCATACTGATCCAGGGTTTCTGCTAATAAAACAACATGAACACATGTAAAATTAAGGAAGTTGTTGTGGTTCATTTGGACATCAGGTATGCTAATGAGGGATAAAAGAGTGTAGACTTGCATATAGTGGACTAAATGCATTTTAATCTATTTTTCTAACACAGAACAGTTACGTTCTGTTATGAGAAAGATAAAAGTTAAGACAAAACTGCTAAATAGAATTTTTAGTAAAATTTTACTCTATTGTAACAACTTGGTGAAAGCAATAAAACTACTACTCCCACTTTAGTGAAATGAAACCAATGGCTACATTTCTTTAAGGAATACTTAATACAATAAAAAGTGATTTAATTAAGCATTTACTCTTCAATATCATTGTGTCTCAATACATTTATGATTTCATTAGAACCTATTGTTTAAAAACTTTGGGTGTAATTTTACATTTCATTATACATATATTGTCCTTACCCTGCAATGTTTTGTAAACATTCCACATTCCACTACCTTCCGAGCAATTGGTTCCTGGCCAGGAGCCATAGTGTACCAGGAATCTAAAAGATTCCAACCTTCTTCAGGCAGTAGTACATATTCCATTTCATCCATCAAGTGGTCCTTCAGTTCTCCGCTGCCATCTTCTGCATTATTCAGAAGGAATTTAAAACCACATTAATGTTATTTTAACTAAAGATTATTTCCACTAATACATTACACCATTTATTAATTAGGCTTTCAGGTATCTGCTTGTCTAAAGCCCACACAAGTGAAATGAAACAGGAACATCAGAACACCACAGCTAATCATCTTTAGCACTAGATGCAACATTTATAAATATATTTCACAAAAGTAGAATACTTTTACAGTTTGAGAGGTTTAATAAAGTTACAAAATATTACAAATTGAGTTTTAAACAGCATAAACGTACTTAAAATAACACTAAATATATAAAGTTTTGGGGTACAAAATTTATAATTTGGGTAACTGTTACAGCATTTTAATTCTCACTTCATTAACATTTGAAGTTTTTCAAAACTGAAAATAAAGCCTACCTAGTACAGTAACAAGCAACAATTAATTACAAGGGACAAAATATCTGGTTTTGATCAGAATTTGCAAATCACATTTCTCTTTGCTAAGCATAACATGTGAACCATTTCCTTTCTCTTGTTGTCTTTGATCCATCAAACACGTTTTAGTCTGATACACCATAACCAAAGCTGATGTTAATTTCTTGGAACATTTCACAAAATGGCACATAGAAGATTTTCAGACTGTCATGCATATACTGCATACATTTTGTGCCAGTTTTTTTGATGTTTGGGATGTGCCCAGTTTGAACCTGCAGCCTAACCAACTAGATTAGATTGTGTACGTATTGTACATGCACTATACATGTAGCACTGAGTCTCTTACAAAGTCTCTCAATATGGGCTCAGTTCCAAGAACTGACCATTTTTACTTGTAAATAGCTTTAGTACCACATCTATCAATACAGTATATGCACCTTTATGAAACTTGGCATACTTTCAGTAAATATTGCAAGTCTTGTTTACCTAAAATCAGTTTCTTAATAAAATATTTTTACTAAACGTTTGCCTGTGAATATATCAAACCTTTTTTTGACCTTTCCAAGTGCAAAATGTTTTTCATGTTAATATTAAAAAAAACCTTTTCTTCTTCTCAAAAAATCTCATCATTTGCATAATCTCCAAAACCTTCTAAATACATTTCAAATGTTTGTTTTTCAGGAAAACTTTGTATATTTTATCCTTATTTTGTCTATATTAACTCTTTACAATGTTAATTTTCACTGACCTCACGTTATCAAATAAAAGTCCATATTAACCTTTTCTTCTTTCTAGAATGGCTTCAGGAAAGCATAACAGGAAACTACATTTGTTTATCCTAAGTAGTTTTAAATTTGTAACAGTATAGACCTATTTAAAACTAAATGTTATTGTTCCATTTCCTCTTAACCATGTCTAACTGCTAGTATCATGCCATTTATGAGTTGTAAGTCACTTGGGAAACATGAGGCTCACATTACTTTACTGAATTACATTACCAACAAGCTACTATTTTACCTAACTTTAACCTAAAGAGTTTCCTATTTTTACATTTTAAATTACTTTTATAATAAATAAAGATTACACATGAAAATAAAAACTCTTTTCGCATACTGTTACCTGTCCACATCTAACCCTACATTTTATTTTTATAGCATCAAAGAACAGTAACATGCAGAAAGTAAACAAAGTCTCATAACTATCAATTCTTCTGGCTTTCTAACTACCTGATAACAACCGTTACAAATTCGTACAAGCTAGTCAATGCTTTTCCTTTGTAACAAAGCTTGTACTAAAAGATGAATCAACATTTTTCTGTCTCAAAACCAACAGCACGGCATAATGCATCATTTGATGGATGGAAACCTTGGCTAACCCAATCCAGACTATTATGTCCCCTGCACTAAATACAAATAATGTCAGTAAGTGAATAATGAAAAATTACCTTTAAAAATAGCAGAGTTGTCAATTGGACCTGGATGAACCGTGTCTTCTTTAGCACTACCAACATCACTGTTATCATAACCCACAAACTTCTTCCATTGTTTGAACCACTGGCTGTCTATCAAGTACCTATAAACCCAAGAATTTTAGCCACTGGAAATAAACAGTACACAACAGAATTATGAAACTTTCTAAAGGTTAAATACTTTGCATCATCTGTGTTCACAGGATTTTTTTTTTTTTTTTAGCTGATCAGAAAATACATTTAATGGCAATAGAATATTACAGCATATCCCAAACTTTTTTGGTTTACAGTGCCCTTAGTGTCTCAGCAATTTTTTTTTTTTCATGGCACCCCTAGGCAAAAAGAAAAACCTAACAGTTCTGTTTATTAAGTAGTTAGATCCAAACAACTTAATATTTAACAAGTGTTTATATCTTAACAACTTAGTAGCTGTTTGAAAGAATACATGTAAATTGAAAGTAAAAACTATTTTTATCTCATTTTTAAATAACCACAATTACTAATGGGACACATGTGCCTGTTGTGCACTGCACAACTTCTCAAAAATTGGAGTCAGATTGAACATCACTACCCTCATTTCCTGTTCCACATTTGATTTTCATGTGGTACTTGCTTTTTATCACAGCAACAGTTGAAAACCCAGCTTCCCAGGGATATGACATCACAAATGGAATTAGGATTAGCTGAGCTTTAGCACTTAGCAGCAGATATTTATCTCTTACTGATATCCAAAATTTAGTTAATTCCATGTTGCCAAATTTTGTTTTAAAGTCTTGTCACAAGACAGATCAGCAAGATTTTCTTCTTCTGCAGATGTAAATTCAGATGGGTCTTAAGTTCATGCAAATGTCTCTATATCTTCTGGAAAGTAAGTTTTCAAACCAGCTGTGTTAGGTGCTCCTGAAAACATTTTAGTTTGTGGGTTAAATCAACTTCATTGGATGTAATAAACTGCTGCAAAAGAAAAAAACAGTTTTTGTCACCATCTTCATCCATTTTCCTTCTACATAGTAGTAACTTTTTTCTGAAGGCTGAAACCTTCTCTGCAAGTTTCAGAATGTGCATGTTGCTTCCCTGCAGAGAGATTTAACATATTCAGTTTTTCAAAAAGATTGAACAGATATGCTAATTTTGACAAAAAATCTGTATCCAAGAAGTTTTTAGTACATTTGGGTTCTTCTTCTTTGAGATAAGAATAGAGTTCCTGTCATAATTTCAACACAAGACAATACTTTCCCACAGGAGAGCTATCGTGAGCTACAGTTGTACAACAAAGATGTGTGCTCAGATCCCAAATCTTCACACAGTTTTTTTTTAAAACCTTACCTTCTGTGGGTGAGTATTTATAATGTTGACCACTTTTAACACACTTTCCAAAACTAGGTTCAATGGAGGACTTAGGTGCTTTGACACAAGGGCTTCCCTGTGGATTATTGCTGTGGGTTTACAGTGCATCAAGAACTTTGCAATCCTCCATAACAGTCAGACAGAGTGACCACCATCTGTACAAATGCCAACACACTTAGTCCAGTCTAAGTTGTTTTCACAGATAAAAAGTGTCAAGGATCTCAAACAAGACTTGAACCTTTGTACCTACAGTGATACTTTTACAAAAAGAGAGTCTTCTACAGTTTTCTCACCATCCACAAACTACATGTAGTGTCAAAATGAGCATTATTGTTACTATCCATAACCACATCTAGCTATAACCACAATTCCTTCCTTTTCATTTTTCCAATTAGCCTATTGTCGAGCTTAAAATTGAATTACCTCAAGCCAGTAGTTTGTGTGGTGTCTGACAGATGTCAGTATTCCCAAGTTTCCCTTGAAAATTTGGAATATCCCATGACACAAAGTTGGGGAACCACTAGAATATTACATGCATACATATCCCAGTTATTTCGGAATTTAAATGTTAAAAATCTTGTGCAGAGAAGCATCAAAATACATAGTCTTATGAAAAAACAAAACAAAGTATGTTTTAACAGTTATTTATCAGTACTACATAATAAAAATGGATTTAAACAGACTTGGATAGTTATATCCAAGTATGTTTACATTATACAGACTGTTCACAAAATACTCGTGTTCTTTTTTTACCCACATGTAATACCAAGCAAAAATACACATCTCTATTGATGGAAAAGTTTAAGTTAATTTATCAATTTAAATTATTTCATGGATTTTAAATGGTTAATTGTGTTCACTTCTTGATTTTTCTTAAAAGCTAAAGCTCTGAGCTACTTATACCACCCAACACAAAAAAGTAATTGTTGAGCATTTCAGTCATGGTAAGAGGTACTGAATAAGTAATAAGTCTACATTTTTATTCTTTACGTTACACAACATTTGGAAATGTGAATAATATGTGGTTAATTCCAAACAATTCAGTGTAGAATATCCTGATTGCAAAATAAAACTTGGCATTAACATTTATCATGCTTGTTCTGTCATTAAAAGTGAATGATGGATTTTGTCTGCTTGTACAATTTTTCAAATAGGAGACAGGCAGATGCTTGGATAGACACCAGAAGCCCTTTGAGATAGACACCAGAAGCCCTTTTCAAGCTCTAGGTCAAAACATGTACTGCATATATCCCTCAAAATAAGTCTTAAAAATCAGATATAGGCATATATTATCACTTTGAAAATTGGTCGGTACAGATTCACTGTCTTTATTTGGCACAAATCTATAAACACTGAGCACATGACAGATTTCCTAATATTGAGGTAAATATAACACACAACTTCAGTTTCAGCAGAATCAGTCAGTCTGATGTAATCTGAAATGGCAAAAAATTACTGATTTTTTAAAATTTTTTATTGACTATCAAGCATTCACAATATATGTATAATGATGTTATCTTATTGATAGCTTAGTGCGCAAGCAGGATGATGTAAGAAAAGTTATGGGGACAGATATGACCTGGCTGAACAGATATTTCAATCAAGATAAAACTGAAGACAGTGGAAAGATCATAGATACTATCAATTTCTTGCTCTGAACTTGTGATCAAATAGTAAAATAAACTCTGAATCTACTGTATCTCAACAGACAATTTAGTTTTGGAAGAAAAAATTTTGCTTAGTGGTGGTTGATGAAAAAGTAGATAAGACACTGAAGTCCAGTATTAACATGGAAAGAAAAGTAAGAAATATATAGTGAATAATGGATTACCTAATATTCAGAAGAATAGTACTAACAGGTATGGACTGTCCTCAAAACACAAGCAGGCTGAAAAAAGTTTACCAAAGGAATTTGAGGACAAGGTCAAAATGTTTGACAGCTATGTTGACAAGTGAGAAAATTCAATATCTGCATCAGATGATGACAGTAGATTGTACAAAACAATCATCATGTATCAAAGGAGAAGATGCTATCTGATAAAGAGAACAGTTTACTTGAATTACAATGCTATTTCTTCCCCCATGGTACAGAAACATTTATCAGTATGTATGAGGAATGAAAAGCACAAACACTTTTAGAATATAGCCACCATGAATGGAAAAATGCCAGTGTCATTTATGCCAGATATTAGTGTTCTTGCAATTCTTGTTGAGAAGTTACAAAAACAAAATTTGGTATTTAATGAAATACAGTTATTCTGGAATCAGGAGATGAAAATGCTGTAAAGAGCATAAAAGAATCGAAAGAACATAAGAGAAAAAGAAAAACTTGTGCATAAAAGCATAAAAGAATAGAGAAAAACTTAATTAATTTGAAAACATTGAAACTCAATATTCAGACCTGAAAAAGAAGTACATATCAAGTCTAAAAGAGAATATAAAGCACATATCCAAAAAAGAAGACAGATTTTTAAAGACTTTAGCCTCTTGCTGGAACCAGAGTGGTAAATTTGGCAGGTAATGGTAAAAGCACTTGTGCTGTTATATGTAACTGGTAAAACAGTTCATGTTGTCTATAGCAGTCTCCAAGGTAAGAATGAACAAAGGAGAACTAGTCACCAAACTCCTTAGGCAAAGAAAAGCTCAAGCAAGGAGTGGCCCATGCCAAAAGATACGATTTCAAGCTTATACAAACATTTATCTACTAAAAGTCTGTGTCAGAGGGTTATACAACTGCACAAAGAAGTGATGCCAGAGTTTCCAAAGTTGTGTACAATAGTTCTGTGTATAAATGTTACAAGTGTTTGGTGATAAAAAGAGTTTCAGTGCCCAAAATAAAATACATAAGAAATAGAGATCTTCACTGAAAGCAAACTCTAGGTAGTCTTAAATATTCAAATGTATAAATTCAGTTTTCAAGGCTATGGGTAACAAAAACAAAAAGGAAGGACTATGCCAACCACATACGTCTAAAAAGCCAAAGAAGTGCCTCAGCTGCTACAGGAGTTGAACAAATGCAATATATTAATTTGTAAATGTGTGAAAGTTTTGAAGTTAAAAAGTTCTTGGTAATTATGCACAGAAAGTGCTGGAATGTTTCAAATCTACTCACAGTTCAGGATATATTAATTCGAGGCAGAGGTGCAAAGATGTAGACACAAGAAATATAAGGATATTAGGCAGTTATAAAACTTAGTTATTCATATTCATTCAGGCATCATGTAAGGACTTAAACTAATCATAACAGAATTTGAGTAGGCTAGTCAAAGTACATAGACCAGTTTTGGAGAGTACTTTAACAAAGAATGACAACATTTTTTTTACCTTTAGATAGAAAATGACCTCTAAGTGGCAAAGCAATGTCAAGGAAATGACTTGTACATGTACTTTTTCTCCTTAAGATACAAATATTTACATATTTTAAGGCCTAAGTATTAGGGTTTATAGTAATATGCAAAAAAAATTTGTACCTTCTTAAGAAAAAAAAAAAAAGGTGGATTGTTTTAAATACGCATTAAAATATTGATTTTCAGCATCAAGTTTGATTCCAGGGACTTGTTCACCTAAAATCTTATCTACAGCTCTAGCTTGGTTACTTCTCACTGGAAATGATGTTAGAATAATGATTCTTCACCATTAAAAGAGATGAGTGTTTGAAAATACAGCAAAAATTATCTATCCACTGCAGGAATAATACATAGAAAATACATTACTTTGCCATATTCTAGAACAAGTTTGATTTCCAACTCCAGAAACCTTGCTACGATTTGTCAATCTTGTTTGCATATTATTCATACACCTTTTAGTCACTTCTTAAACACCTGTCAGATATTTGGAATACATTATTTACTTACTATATACATCTATTTTAAATGTAATTATCACACAGATAGAAGCAAATATGCAGCTACAGCAGATACATGAACACAGAATTTAAGATACCTAAATACTTTTTATTTTCAATAAACATGAAAATCTATACAACACATACACAGCAAGTTTATTAATGTATAAAACTATCATTTAACAATTTTCCCACCATTTCAGTTAAGAAGTGACGTTTGTAAAACTAGTTTTTCTTTTGTTGCAGTAAATAAAAACTTATGATAATTCTTGTGTACACTAATGAATAATCCAAATCTTAGTAAATCTGTTTTAGTAGCATACAGAATTTAATAATGAACTGTTATGAATCTTACCAATAATTTACTTTCCAAGTGCTCCCTTACTCAGAAGTGTAAAAGCTACTTAAATTTGGTAAAAAGTTCATATCATTAACTGCATGTTCTAATGAATTAATATGAATATTTACTGGTTATCAGCTTAGTTAACAACTTTACATGAAGATGTCATGCATGTTCTTATAGTGGAAACTACACATTTACACAAGTGTCCCATAGGAGGACCAGTAATAATTAAATGTTATAATTTATAATACTTGACAGCTGTAATATAATTAGATCATAAGCTATAATTTTAAAATAAACAGAATGGAAAGATATATATGAAATTAAATCCACAAGTTAACTAGTGATACAAAAGTACACCTTTTCAACTTCTTGGAGTTTTTATTTCTAAGGATAATTTCTAGAGAAAATGATGCCAACTGGTTCATAACAATGTACAAGATAAGAGATTAACATTACCTAAAAAAAATATTACTACTATCTAGTAGTAGGCCTAATAAGAGTAATATTTTAGTTCTAAAATAACACTTTAAACGAATATACCTAAAGGTTGCAAGGGCCGCCACGGTTAAGATTTATAAAAATCACAAACACTAGGGTTCATAATACAATATTGAACAAATTACTAATAATATATGCTTACCATGTATCTCCTTTTTTCAAAGGCTTTCCGAGACATTCGGAAATTTTATTCCTTTGCGTTTCTAAATCTGGTACTTCCAGCGGAAGGTTTAACTTCATTTTCAAACCATTCTCTGCCATAATGTAATTGGTACGTCTATTTGTATTACTTTATATTAATGACTTAGAATTGGCAAAATAAAATAACTTACAAAAATAAGACTTGCAGCATCTAAACTTAATACAACATGAATATAATCTGTTTTACTTTCTTTTCTTGTTGTTGAATCTCAAGTCTGAAAAAAAATTATAATATCATGCAATTTTATATACCACTGCTTCCATGTTCTCTTCAGAATTGTATGACAAACGATTTGTTCATCACTAGGTGGAAGATTACGAATGTGACTTTTTTAATTTTACCTATTATCATAAAACAAATTCAAAATAAATGACGTGTTTCTCGCATAATGGTGAAACTTCATCACAGATTTACAACATAACTAAGAAAAAAAATCATTAAATTGCCAAAAGTTTCAGATTAATATTATTATCCAGCAATGTATCTGTGTGTGTGTGTGGGACTAGCCTAAAAAATTGTTCGGGAGGGTATTGCCAGTATCAAATTTAGGATATGGTTAAAAATACTGAGCTGTACCTTTAGTTTATGGTACGCAAATTGATATTTATTATTTCTTGCACATTTATTTAGTTAGATATATGTTTGAAGTTCATCAATTATTTTCATACTTTTCATACACATAGACATTTAATTGTAGCTTTATAAATAGTTTTAGCAACAGAGTCAAAGAAAGTGGCTAAATTCCTCTTACTCTTCTTATTTATTGTTTTAGGTCATTCCTCTCATTAATGACGCATGGTTTCTAGGGAGAAAGTTTGCTGTGAAAGAGTATAACTATGTAAAGGTGAATAATGATCTTTTCCACTTGTTGGTCAGGCGATAACTTGATACATCCTTTCGTAATTTTGTACTGGGTCTGTAGTCAGTGATATGGATACATGTAGCTATGCTTTTTATGATATATTCATGTTTGCCGATTTCCCTTGGAGTAAACAGATAGTGTACGCAAGATAACATGAGGTTTGACAAAAAATGTTTTGCGGGGTAAATCTGAATTATCAGCCTCTGGCTGAGGGGTGGAAAAATAATAAATAAAAAGTATATAATGTGAAAACAGCATTTATTTGTTTTACAAAACAATAAAAAAGACAATACTGTCTTCTTTATTATGACTGAATACTAACTAACTAAAACTAACTAAACTAACGTGGCAGGGGTTCAGTTTAGAGAGAGAGAAATCAGAAGAGTTCTCTCCCCAACAGGGGTGTTCAGGAACGTTGTGGTTCCTCTTCGTCCCCTTTCGTGGATTGTTATTAAGATTAAGTGGTAGTTTTTGTTTTTTTATTTTATTTTATTTTATTTAATAAATTAATTATTGTTATTATTCTTGACTTTTTGGGTGGAGGATGTCTCTCTAAATGTTGTCTTGGGTGGAGGCAAAGGCAGCAGCGGAAAGAAAGGCCGGGACCTGTCCCGAAAGGAAGAAGTTGAGCAGATGTGAACATGAATATAATTCATTCAAATCCAGATCAAATCAAACGGCACGATTCAGGGTCTGGCAAAAGAGTTGCCTGGGCTGGGATCTAGAAATCCAATGCCTAAAGATTTTGGTGTGGGGGGGGAAACGGGAGTGCCCCGAGAAAACCCACTTTCACAGGACAGGCGCCGAAAGTTTTGCCTGTCGTGTGCCCTGTATCTAAAAAAAAAAAAAAGGAATTCATGTTAATGACATGGATTTTATTTATTTAGATTCTTTGTTGAGTGGATTGTGATTCTTGAAATATGTTTTAAGGTGATATGTATTTTGTTGGTGCACTTGATAATTTGTGTAGTGATGCCGTTAGTTTGTTTCTATTTTCTGCTTTTAGATAATATTTGAGAGAAAGTTCTGTTATTCTATCTCTTATAGTTGGTAAATTACTAATTTGGTGTAGATAATTTGTTGGTGTAAAAGATGGTAAACTGAATGCGGATTTTAATATTTTGTTTTGTTGCACTTGGATTTTCTGGAGTGTGTTGTTTGACATATTATATGTTACTTGACATCCGTACTCTATTAGTGGACGGATGTAAGCCTTGTATATTTGTATAATGGTGTTCGGTGCGCATTTCGATTGTTTACCAGTTATAGTCTTTAGATATGAAATCCTTTTTCTGATTGATGAGTGTATATTGTTTATGTGTTTTTTCCATGTTAGTTTTGTGTCGAAAGTGACGCCAAGGAATGTGATGTTTTTGCTCATGTTAATGGTTGTGTTTCCAAGTGATAGTTTTATTTTTTCTAGATTTTTTCTTTGCTTCTTTAGTTTTCTATAGAAGGTGATTGCTTGTGTTTTTGTTGGATTTAACACGACTCTCCACTTGTTGCTCCATGTTGAGACGTTGTTTAATGATTCTTGTACGCGAGACATGGCCATTACTGGGTTTCTGGAGGTGCTCCAGATTGCGATGTCGTCTGCGTATTGTGAATTGTGTGTGTATGTTAGATTTGGAAAAGGTATGTCACTGACGAAAATTATGTATAGAAGTGGAGAGAGGACTGATCCTTGGGGCACTCCTGCCGTTATATTAAATAATTTGGATATAGTTTTATTGACTTTTACTTGTACTGTTCTATTGGTTAAGAAATTTGAAATCCATTTGACTATCGTGGGATTTATTTGTAGGTGATTTAGTTTGTATGTGATGGCGTTGTGCCAAACGCTGTCGAATGGTTTTTTGACATCTAGGAATACCCCGATGGTTACTTGATTGTTGTTGTAAGCTTCGTAGATTGATTCGGTGAGTCGTGTGAGGTGATCTGTTGTTTGTCTATTTTTTTCTGGACGCATTTTGAGATTCTGGAAGGATGTTGTTTGATTCGCAAAAATGGAGGAGACGGTTGGAGATAATTCTCTCCATCAGTTTGCCAAGGCAGCTTAACAGACTGATGGGGCGGAAATTATCTGGATTTGTTCTATTAGTTTGTTTCTTGGGGATCGTTGTTATGGTGGCTTTTTTCCACGTGTCAGGGTAATACCCGGTCGCTAGTGAAATGTTCATGATGTTTGTGAGGTGTTGTAGTAGGAGAGTGGAACTTTTTTTCAGAATAATATTTGGTATTTGGTCATGTCCGGGGGAAGTGTTCTTCAAGTTTTTGATATTAATTTTTAGTTCGGTTATGGTTATTTTTCTATTGATTGAACTTGAGTATGCTTCTAGTGTCTCGCCAGGGAATCCTGGTGAGAATGAAGCTTGGTTTGTATTTATGTAGTTGTTGACATGGTGTTGGTGTTGTGTGTCGAAATCTACTGAGTTTAAATCGCTAAAAGAGGATTTGTAATAGTCAGCTAATAAGTCAGCTTTCTCTTCGTCCGTCCTTGCGATTTTATTGTTGTGTGTGATATGTTGTAGCATGTGATTTGTGTTTTTATCTGAAGCAATACTCTTGAATTTTTTCCAGAATTCTTTTGGTTTGTTCTTGGTTTTTTTTAAGTTTTTACAGAAGTTATGCCAATTGTTTTCTCTGACTTTTTTTAATTTCTTGTTTAATTTTTGTATTTGTTCTATTGATTTCTGTTTTAATGTGTGGACTGAATACTGGGAATTGATCATCACTTTTATAGCACATACGCGGTACAAAGCATGAAACATTTTCTTGCATCAATGGAATGCAAATAATGAACCCTCCGAATCACAGTTAAGGCAAGCATATCCTGCTGTATCATGTAGAAGAAATGACCATTGTTATTGATAAAAGTATTGGTAATGAAAAATTTTGGAAACATTACACATTATTTTTCGATTATACTTATTTGTATACACATGTTCTTCATTCTAAAATTCTGTTTCACTTCTTTAGAGTAATCCGAGGGTCGCGAGTTCGAATACCCATTACACCAAACATGTTCACCCTTTCAGCCGTGGGGGCGTTATAATGTGATGGTCAATCCCGCTATTCGTTGATAAAAGAGTAGCTTAAGAGTTGGCGGTGAGTGGTGATGACTAGCTGCCTTCCCTCCAGTCTTACACTACTAAATTAGGAACGGCTAGTGCAGATAGCCTTCGTGTAGCTTTGCGCAAAATTCAAAACAAACAAACACTTCTTTAGAATAAACCTTTTCATAAATAATGATCATGTGACAAAAAAAAACTGTATCCACTCCCATTACTCATCAAAGGATTTAGTAGTCTAGAGTTTATATTCAGCACGATAAAGTTATAAAATAACACCATACACTGAAAACATGCACTTAAAGCATAGTAATGACATTGTACATACTGTCTACCATATAAGTTTAAATACAGATTGTGCTTTATCAGGGTTTGATATAAAATTAGCTAAAAATCTCTATAATAGTTATAAAATAACAGAAAGTCTAAAAGTAAACGTTTAAAATGTTGTTACTTTATGAACCGAAAAGAACTTATTTGAAGGTAAAAATCATAGAAATGTAAAACACATAATTTATTAAAGTTTTGCACTCTCTGCTCTCCACATTGAAGTTATTGTGATGGTATTACCTGTTGATTTACAAGTGAAGTATTTTCCAGTGTAGATATTTTCAACAGAGTGAACTGTTGGGTTTCGTAAATAGGGGGTACAATAAATACTGAGTTACAGAGTTATGATTTGTGTCTCTTTGATTTCCTACTACGTTTGTTTCAAAGAAAGTCTGCACATAAAGAGCGCAAAACTACAGTTTTTGTTAACAACAGACACAAACGAAAAAGTCCTTTATTTGTTGAAAATATGAGCGAGGAAGACTTGCGTCATTAAACTATTTATTAGTAAAAATTATTTCTTTTTTGTATCATGAGTTAAGTCACAGTTATTCCTTCTTCAAGAAAATATGCTTAATGACTATTTAGTGAGTTTGGTCCTACGTTCAGCTAAATTAAGGAGAAGTTATTTTGTTCTTGTGTGAGCCTTAGCATCCAAACTGAACGGAAATAAGAAAGGAATATCAATTTGTCTGAATATAATGTGAACTGTTTTGAGGATCAAGATAATTTTCTTTTTAACAATTTGATAAGTTACGATGATGGGAAAATGAGAGCTAGATTTTGTGAAACTCATAAGTATAATGATGAAAAGAGTTTCTAACCATTATATGTCTATAGTACATTTAAGTTGAACAGAATTAATTTTAGAGCAACGAGACAGGTCTGTTTAACAGAAGGTTCAACAAAATGTTTTTCAAGGAATAATACTGCAACTCCAGGTAACTGAATTTGAGGAAGAATAAATAAAGTGAAGAGACATAAAGTAATATTTTATTGCAACGAACTTAACACAACTGCATTGCATATGCTTGCTGTTGTGGAATGACAGATGTTACTTTTATTGGTTTCGTGATATGTTTCCTGAGAGTATTCAGAATAGAAAAAACATTTCTTCCAGACTATTTAAATACAATATTCTTTATTTTGCAAGAGACATCCCATTTACCCAGAGGAACTAGCACTACTTATGTGACTAGACATTCTCATTCCAACATAGAGAAAATGCCACCTGGTCTACCACTGAAGGACACTGCTGTCAACATCCTTGAACAATGTGCAATATTACAGCAATAAAGTCTATGGGCAGAAGAGGTATTATTTTTGGAAAATAGTAAAGGAATAAATGCATCTAGAACTTCTTCAAGCCAATTTTATGTGAAAAGTGCCTAAATACAGAATAAGTGTAAAATTCAGAATGTACACTGTAGTATAAAAGAAGTCAGAAATGCATGCTATATTCATATACCATAGAGAGGATGGATCTAGACCGACGGGTAAGCTTGTTGTTCATTGCTATAAGAATAGTATCAGGGAGATATATGGTTAACTAATTATGGCGAAATCGAGGCTCAATTAAGCCTGTGAATTAAAAAGTTAATGGATGTTAAAGATATATGGTCAATAACGTTTTAAGTACGTAACCTCATAGAAGTGTTGCTTGACCATGGCACTTAACTGATTACTCTCTCCTATAACCATGCCTTGCTTTAAATATTACCAGTTATGAATTTTTTAACACACCTATTTGATCTAACGGACAATTAGAATTTATCCAAACTAGCATTTTTAATCTGAACCTTTACTATTAAAGATCTGATGTTACCTCACAACATCAAAAACAAACTAGAGGTGAAATTGTTGAACAATGTTCCCCAACAGAAACTGTACCAGTAAGTGATATAATGGGCATCTAATGGCAAATTTGTTGAGAGTTGTGATCCTCTCAGAGCCTGGAGGTATTTTACCATAACAGACATGAAAAATGTGAAACATGTAATCGTCCAAATGAACAGTATACCACTCTTCAAAATTGTGGTATCTTTGACAATATCTGTAACGACGTGTCTATGATGTTAAGTACATTTTGATAATGTGATACTCAGAAATCTTTCAAGGAGAGAATCACAATCTTGGTCCTCCGTGAGTAAGTCAAATTCGATTATTCTCTTGATATTTAACACTACAGAAAATGATTATTTGAACTATTTTCTGAAGCGTTTGAAACAGATAACCCCCTGAAATGGTTAGACTGTGGGTTAAGCTGTACAATACCTATTTCTGCGTTTGGATTGCCTAGCCCTAAATTACATTGAGTAATATGAGGAACAGGTACGAGACACGCATTGATACAGTATGCTAGAGGTTCGATCCAATGGAAAGCACAACAGTTTATCGGACTCAGTTCAAGGCGTAGAAAAAGGGACACTAAAGTAATCATGACTATTTATTATTTAAACAGATGACTTGCAACATTTGCATGATAATGCTTATCATTCAGTAAATCAGAAGGATATCGATATCTTTATTGGCAAGTTTGTGAAAAGGCTATGAAGTGGTAGGTGGGTATAAAATATATTCTAACCCTTCCTGAGGTAGTTTCTGTCACAATTCAGAAGGAAGTTGTAACTTTTAACTTCTTGCAAAATAGGAATAATTATTTCGTGTCAACTGCAGTAACATCAGTCCAGATTTTTCTACATAGCAAGTCACATCACAGTCGGTTCGAGCCAAGTCATCATCCAACCAACCACACATCTGGCCTTGAAATGCAACTACACTGAAATACTATGATTAACACTGCTACCCTGATCCTCCACGTCCAACGCCAATACAGAAATAAAGTGAAAATTGGAAAACGAAGTCTTACAGCCTTCAGAGTACTAGATCATCTCCAATAATTACTGCATGGAAAAAAAAGAATAAAACAAGATTTTTGTTCACTGTAGATTAGCAAACTCGGAGAATCGTGTTGATACTTTTCCTTTACAAGGAATAAAGTAATTTCTTAATGCATTAGAAAGTTTCTGTTGGTTCATCACTTTGGATCTTGCCTACAGATAGTGTTAAGTCAAATTTGATGACGTAAGCATGCTTAAGATTGCTTTTAGCACCAAAGATATTTTGTATAATTATGCATTATTCGATTCGAGCTTATGCTGAAGGAACTGCAGTGGAATAGATATCTGTACTACATTTGGCGTTTGATTGCACTTTCGATAAATATAGTAGGATTAAAAGTGAAACCTTGAAAGTGCTCATTTATGCAGATGAAAGTAGAGTTTAATGATCATCTTCTATGAAAAATGTAATTTCCATAAACCTGGTTAAGATAGTTGACATGAGAGACTAGCCTTAACCTAGAATAAGAAAAGCTTACAATATCCTCGATTTTGCATCATATTTATAATGACTTTTATCCAACTTCTCCAAGATAGCATTATTACTATTTGCAGTCGCAAAATTCGAGACACACTTTAGATAGACTATGGCTTTATTCGTGAAGCTTTCTTTAATAGATGCTCAAATGTTATCCTTTTCATGATAAAACTGTGAGTTAATTCAGAACACCAATGTCAATGACAATAAAACTGAGGCAGTTGTAGAATAGAGAGGAATATTTAATTGCTCACAGATTCTGAATGTAGAAACTGTATGATGAAGAAATGACTGCATTTCTTGACTACAATGACTACAATGTGATATTTGTAAAACACTATTACCACTACTTGTATGAGTAAAAGTTCACTCACTGAGTGGAACATGATTCACTGAATTGGTTCACGAACTTTAACATTTGGAAAGGATAATAACACATCAGAATAAAGTGATGCAATAATATCATTTTATTATACTCGACTGCCTTGGTCTGAAAAATGAAATGGTGGAATAATATCTCACCATACAGTGGTATCTTGTTCATTCATGAAATGTCTTCATGCTGAACACAGTGCAGCAGCTCAACTTATAGCTATTTCCGCTACAACAATGGTAATCCATTAGGATAAGTAGGATATTCCATTAGTGGATGAATATGAATATTAACATTTCAGGAGCTCCCAGAAGAGAAAATAATGACCCAAAATAGCATAAAAATATTTATTATGCAGTAAAATAAAGTCCAGCCTGCAGTAGTAGAGGACCATAACATGGATAAACGCAACCTGTGGCACACATATAACCAATTACAAGTACAGGATATAAATTAGTATAGATTACCAAGACGTGGTTTACTGACTATGTTGCAGTTAATGAAACTAGAACTCCACGGGAAAAATATTTTAAGACCATATACAACACAAAGACCAAAGGTCACCAAAGCATTAGCCAAATTTATGCTAACGTTAGCTGAAGGTTTTTTAACCACATTTGTATCAAACTGTTGGAAGTGATGAAAATATTGTATTGTATGTGTCATCCAAAGAAAAAATATGGTTTAGCGAGTGTAAACCATAACAAAGAATTGCTAGGTCTCCTATGCAAAAAACAGCACTGGATATACCTGGTTCAAATTGTGTAAGGTAGTCAATACTTGCTTACCGTGACTGACTGGTTTATAAAGGGGGCTGTTAATTATCCATTAGTCAATACATGAGCAAACTCAATCCATAACGTGTTGACAAAGAACTACATATCATGATTTAAAGTATTGAAAGAAATCCACACCGACAAGGGAACCAGTTTCAACAACCACTGTTCACTGAGTTGGGTAAAGTGTTACAGGTGATGAAAATGTGCACTTCGTCTTAATCACCACCAGTCTAAAAATTGGGCAAAATATAAAATACAGAAGTCAAGTGAGTGCTTACTAAGACTGAGAATCCCCCCAAAACTGATTGGGATAAACACTTGTTATATGAAAAAGTGGTATGTAGAGTATCACAACACAAATATAAAAGTTTTTTAAAACAAACTCATTTTCACGGAAGAACCACTCTTACCTACTGATATGATGAACAATACTTCCCTACAAGAAGAAGACCCAATATATCCACAGTAATTGCATCGAAGCACTTATAATAGCGATTCGCAATCATGGTGTGAAGGTCGAGCTAACTTATAGACTATTATTGACAGGTATACAGAGCAGACGAAATATTTTTAGAATAGTTGTTGAGAAACCACTTTACGTATATACAAAGCTTATTAAGGTATTTCTTGAAACATTTTAAAAGGAACGTATGTTTTCTATAGCTGCGCGATGCAAAGACAAAGACGATGATAGAGTAACTGGGAAAGGTTAAAGATGTGAATGATTTATTTGGTTATTAAGATTTACTGGTGCAATAAACGCGAAGTAAGAAATATTTGAGGAAGTGCATAACGTTCAGTACATAATAACTGAATGATATATGTACCGGGAATAAAAGAACAGAGTGATTGTAATGTAGAATAAGGCTGTAAAACATTACTTTTTTCTTTGCTTCAAGACATCTTCTTTGGTCGTTAGTTACGACGCCTCCGTGGCGCAATCGGTTAGCGCGTTCGGCTGTTAACCGAAAGGTTGGTGGTTCGATCCCACCCGTGGGCGTTTACGTTTTGCCGTCTGGTGGCATAGCGACGATTCCACGTGACGGTGTCAAAACGTGATTCACGAATCAGGAGAAAGTCCGTCATCGATCTTTCTGCTCATTTCAAAAAAGAGACGTACAGCGTTTTTCACCAATAGGCGAAAGAATGAAATGTGCAAATAGAATGAGACTCTCTCGTGAATAACTAGTAGCATACGACTCTTAAAATCTCATGTTAAATACCGCGAATTTTAGAAAATTCCAATAAAGGGTAAAACAATTAGTGTGACAGAACCGTTACCGTACGCTGTATGTATCTCAGGCTTAGAGAGATATAGCTCAAGCGACGACTCAAACAATCTTTAATGTTTCAAACAATTACGTATAACATAGAGTATGAAACATGTTTAATTCATTGTGGTTCTACTTGTTACAGTTCTGTGATTATAATTTAGTACTGACTCGAACGTTTTGTCCAAACATGTATCTTTTCCACGATGAATAACAAATGAACAATGATCATCGGTTGTTCGCGAAGCATAAACCGTGGTCATCAAATATAGTTGTTTGCCACGGTTACTTCTACCATGCTGTACCAAAGAAGAGAGACGTGGATACCGATACAAGTGAGGTTCTTAGCCCATACTGATACAGACAATCTCTTTTGAACTTGGTGACACAAGATCTTTGAGTTGTTATTGAAATATACTGATGTATTTGTGAGACTAGACGGCTGACTGTCTAACACAAAGGTAACCCGTTTTTCTTGGTAATTAATTAAATCTCTAAATAATATTGATAAACATTAATGTACATTGATAATTTTTCGCCTTGTGTAAAACGCGGTATATTCTATATGTACAGATGGCCGTGGTACTCAATAGACATAATACAAATATGAACGCTTTAAATCAACACTGCGAAAAGGTTTTACTTTAAAAGACCATTTCCGTTCATTTTCATTTGTTTCACTACCAAAAATATTATTCCTCAAAATAAATGTTATCTTTGAAACCTATTTAAAAGTATTAACAATGAAATGTTTTGTGAATAAAGAGACTTTTATTTATTCACATCATCTACGATTCGGTTTAGTAAATCACGAAACCAATGCGTCTTTTCGTTAAAATTCGCATGTTATTATTGCTTTCTCAAATGTAGTGTTACATTCGTACAAACCCTAATCTGACACAAACCTTTAACAATGTCATCGAAAACTTTGTAGATATAGGCTGTTAATTATATATATATATACATATATATATTTACAATTCTAAAACCATTAGAACTCGTTTGAAGCTAGGTATAGTTTCGAATAGATGTAACGTAATTGACGGTCTAAGACAGAAATCTTTCGTTTACCAGTAATACTACGACATAGTAATGAAGTTGCGATGGTGTAAAAGGCTCCACAGGCACATCTACTTGCATAAAGTATATGGAATTTATTAAGACGATAGGGATGATTAATTTTTTTTGTTGAATATTATTAGGCAGTAATGAAACTGAAAGTGTAAGTTAGAATATGGGACATGTTTACGAAAACAAAAGATTTAGCAAATAGCAAAGAAACACTTGAGCGTTGTGTCACATAAACTTACGGAAAATATTTTTCGGTGGGTGGCTCAATATATATTATTAACCATTTTTTCTCAAATACGACTTATGAATGTTAGCTTTACTATTACTGATTTTAAATCATAAAGCACAAAAACTGTAAATGAAAATCTCACTTATTCTCTATTTTCTCCTTTATTCACTTAAACACTGTGTATGATAAATTTTCGGATAAACTTTTTTTAAACGCTAATTTGAAACTCCTTTTCTCAATTTACTTGGGTTTTGAACAGTATCGAAAGTAGTGAATTAAAAATGTGAAACAAAGAATCTAGTAGTTTTCATTTAATAATTCTATATTAAATGACAATAGAAAAAGAATCACGAATTGCGGCAAAAACGTGCTTCGAGGCACTTATAATAGCGATTCGCAATCATGGTGTGAAGGTCGAGCTAACTTATAGACTATTATTGACAGGTATACAGAGCAGACGAAATATTTTTAGAATAGTTGTTGAGAAACCAGTTTACGTATATACAAAGCTTATTAAGGTATTTCTTGAAACATTTTAAAAGGAACGTATGTTTTCTATAGCTGCGCGATGCAAAGACAAAGACGATGATAGAGTAACTGGGAAAGGTTAAAGATGTGAATGATTTATTTGGTTATTAAGATTTACTGGTGCAATAAACGCGAAGTAAGAAATATTTGAGGAAGTGCATAACGTTCAGTACATAATAACTGAATGATATATGTACCGGGAATAAAAGAACAGAGTGATTGTAATGTAGAATAAGGCTGCAAAACATTGCTTTTCTTTGCTTCAAGACATCTTCTTTGGTCGTTAGTTTCGACGCCTCCGTGGCGCAATCGGCTAGCGCGTTCGGCTGTTAACCGAAAGGTTGGTGGTTCGATCCCACCCGGGGGCGTTTACGTTTTGCCGTCTGGTGGCAAAGCGACGATTCCACGTGACGGTGTCAAAACGTGATTCACGAATCAGGAGAAAGTCCGTCATCGATCTTCCTGCTCATTTCAAAGAAGAGACGTACAGCGTTTTTCACCAATAGGCGAAAGAATGAAATGTGCAAATAGAATGAGACTCTCTCGTGAATAACTAGTAGCATACGACTCTTAAAATTTCATGTTAAATACCGCGAATTTTAGAAAGTTCCAATAAAGTGTAAAACAATTAGTGTGACAGAACCGTTACCGTACGCTGTATGTATCTCAGGCTTAGAGAGATATAGCTCAAGCGACGACTCAAACAATCTTTAATGTTTCAATCAATTACGTATAACATAGAGTATGAAACATGTTTAATTCATTGTGGTTCTACTTGTTACAGTTGTGTGATTATAATTTAGTACTGACTCGAACGTTTTGTCCAAACATGTATCTTTTCCACGATGAATAACAAATTAACAATGATCATCGGTTGTTCGCGAAGCATAAACCGTGGTCATCAAATATAGTTGTTTGCCACGGTTACTTCTACCATGCTGTACCAAAGAAGAGAGACGTGGATACCGATACAAGTGAGGTTCTTAGCCCATACTGATACAGACAATCTCATTTGAACTTGGTGACACAAGATCTTTGAGTTGTTATTGAAATATACTGATGTATTTGTGAGACTAGACGGCTGACTGTCTAACACAAAGGTAACCCGTTTTTCTTGGTAATTAATTAAATCTCTAAATAATATTGATAAACATTAATGTACATTGATAATTTTTCGCCTTGTGTAAAAAGCCGGTATATTCTATATGTACAGATGGCCGTGGTACTCAATAGACATAATACAAATATGAACGCTTTAAATCAACACTGCGAAAAGGTTTTACTTTAAAAGACCATTTCCGTTCATTTTCATTTGTTTCACTACCAAAAATATTATTCCTCAAAATAAATGTTATCTTTGAAACCTATTTAAAAGTATTAACAATGAAATGTTTTGTGAATAAAGAGACTTTTATTTATTCACATCATCTACGATTCGGTTTAGTAAATCACGAAACCCATGCGTCTTTTCGTTAAAATTCGCATGTTATTATTGCTTTCTCAAATGTAGTGTTACATTCGTACAAACCCTAATCTGACACAAACCTTTAACAATGTCATCGAAAACTTTCTAGAAATAGGTTGTTAATTATATATATATATATACATATATATATTTACAATTCTAAAACCATTAGAACTCGTTTGAAGCTAGGTTTAGTTTCGAATAGATGTAACGTAATTGACGGTCTAAGACAGAAATCTTTCGTTTACCAGTAATACTACGACACAGTAATGAAGTTGCGATGGTGTAAAAGGCTCCACAGGCAAATCTACTTGTATAAAGTATATGGAATTTATTAAGACGATAGGGATGATTAATTTTTTTTGTTGAATATTATTAGGCAGTAATGAAACTGAAAGTGTAAGTTAGAATATGGGACATGTTTACGAAAACAAAAGATTTAGCAAATAGCAAAGAAACACTTGAGCGTTGTGTCACATAAACTTACGGAAAATATTTTTCGGTGGGTGGCTCAATATATATTATTAACCATTTTTCTCAAATACGACTTAAGAATGTTAGCTTTACTATTACTGATTTTAAATCATAAAGCACAAAAACTGTAAATGAAAATCTCACTTATTCTCTATTTTCTCCTTTATTCACTTAAACACTGTGTATGATGAATTTTCGGATAAACTTTTTTAAACGCTAATTTGAAACTCCTTTGCTCAATTTACTTGGGTTTTGAACAGTATCAAAAGTAGTGAATTAAAATGTGAAACAAAGAATCTAGTAGTTTTCATTTAATAATTCTATATTAAATGACAATAGAAAAAGAATCACGAACTGCGGCAAAAACGTGCTTCGAGGCAATTATAATAGCGATTCGCAATCATGGTGTGAAGATCGAGCTAACTTATAGACTATTATTGACAGGTATACAGAGCAGACGAAATATTTTTAGAATAGTTGTTGAGAAACCAGTTTACGTATATACAAAGCTTATTAAGGTATTTCTTGAAACATTTTAAAAGGAACATATGTTTTCTATAGCTGCGCGATGCAAAGACAAAGACGATGATAGAGTAATTGGGAAAGGTTAAAGATGTGAATGATTTATTTGGTTATTAAAATATACTGGTGCAATAAACGCGAAGTAAGAAATATTTGAGGAAGTGCATAACGTTCAGTACATAATAACTGAATGATATATGTACCGGGAATAAAAGAACAGAGTGATTGTAATGTAGAATAAGGCTGCAAAACATTGCTTTTTCTTTGCTTCAAGATATCTTCTTTGGTCGTTAGTTACAACGCCTCTGTGGCGCAATCGGCTAGCGCGTTCGGCTGTTAACCGAAAGGTTGGTGGTTCGATCCCACCCGGGGGCGTTTACGTTTTGCCGTCCGGTGGCAAAGCGACGATTCCACGTGACGGTGTCAAAACGTGATTCCCGAATCGGGAGAAAGTCCGTCATCGATCTTCCTGCTCATTTCAAAGAAGAGACGTACAGCGTTTTTCACCAATAGGCGAAAGAATGAAATGTGCAAATAGAATGAGACTCTCTCGTGAATAACTAGTAGCATACGACTCTTAAAATCTCATGTTAAATACCGCGAATTTTAGAAAGTTCCAATAAAGTGTAAAACAATTAGTGTGACAGAACCGTTACCGTACGCTGTATGTATCTCAGGCTTAGAGAGATATAGCTCAAGCGACGACTCAAACAATCTTTAATGTTTCAATCAATTACGTATAACATAGAGTATGAAACATGTTTAATTCATTGTGGTTCTACTTGTTACAGTTGTGTGATTATAATTTAGTACTGACTCGAACGTTTTGTCCAAACATGTATCTTTTCCACGATGAATAACAAATTAACAATGATCATCGGTTGTTCGCGAAGCATAAACCGTGGTCATCAAATATAGTTGTTTGCCACGGTTACTTCTACCATGCTGTACCAAAGAAGAGAGACGTGGATACCGATACAAGTGAGGTTCTTAGCCCATACTGATGCAGACAATCTCCTTTGAACTTGGTGACACAAGATCTTTGAGTTGTTATTGAAATATACTGATGTATTTGTGAGACTAGACGGCTGACTGTCTAACACAAAGGTAACCTGTTTTTTTTTGGTAATTAATTAAATCTCTAAATAATATTGATAAACATTAATGTACATTGATAATTTTTCGCCTTGTGTAAAAAAGCCGGTATATTCTATATGTACAGATGGCCGTGGTACTCAATAGACATAATACAAATATGAACGCTTTAAATCAACACTGCGAAAAGGTTTTACTTTAAAAGACCATTTCCGTTCATTTTCATTTGTTTCACTACCAAAAATATTATTCCTCAAAATAAATGTTATCTTTGAAACCTATTTAAAAGTATTAACAATGAAATGTTTTGTGAATAAAGAGACTTTTATTTATTCACATCATCTACGATTCGGTTTAGTAAATCACGAAACCCATGCGTCTTTTCGTTAAAATTCGCATGTTATTATTGCTTTCTCAAATGTAGTGTTACATTCGTACAAACCCTAATCTGACACAAACCTTTAACAATGTCATCGAAAACTTTCTAGAAATAGGTTGTTATATATATATATATATATATACATATATATATTTACAATTCTAAAACCATTAGAACTCGTTTGAAGCTAGGTTTTGTTTCGAATAGATGTAACGTAATTGACGGTCTAAGACAGAAATCTCTCGTTTACCAGTAATACGACGACACAGTAATGAAGTTGCGATGGTGTAAAAGGCTCCACAGGCACATCTACTTGCATAAAGTATATGGAATTTATTAAGACGATAGGGATGATTAATTTTTTTGTTGAATATTATTAGGCAGTAATGAAACTGAAAGTGTAAGTTAGAATATGGGACATGTTTACGAAAACAAAAGATTTAGCAAATAGCAAAGAAACACTTGAGCGTTGTGTCACATAAACTTACGGAAAATATTTTTCGGTGGGTGGCTCAATATATATTATTAACCATTTTTCTCAAATACGACTTAAGAATGTTAGCTTTACTATTACTGATTTTAAATCATAAAGCACAAAAACTGTAAATGAAAATCTCACTTATTCTCTATTTTCTCCTTTATTCACTTAAACACTGTGTATGATGAATTTTCGGATAAACTTTTTTAAACGCTAATTTGAAACTCCTTTGCTCAATTTACTTGGGTTTTGAACAGTATCAAAAGTAGTGAATTAAAAATGTGAAACAAAGAATCTAGTAGTTTTCATTTAATAATTCTATATTAAATGACAATAGAAAAAGAATCACGAACTGCGGCAAAAACGTGCTTCGAGGCAATTATAATAGCGATTCGCAATCATGGTGTGAAGATCGAGCTAACTTATAGACTATTATTGACAGGAAAACAGAGCAGACGAAATATTTTTAGAATAGTTGTTGAGAAACCAGTTTACGTATATACAAAGCTTATTAAGGTATTTCTTGAAACATTTTAAAAAGAACGTATGTTTTCTATAGCTGCGCGATGCAAAGACAAAGACGATGATAGAGTAACTGGGAAAGGTTGAAGATGTGAATGATTTATTTGGTTATTAAGATTTACTGGTGCAATGAACGCGAAGTAAGAAATATTTGAGGAAGTGCATAACGTTCAGTACATAATAACTGAATGATATATGTACCGGGAATAAAAGAACAGCGTGATTGTAATGTAGAATAAGGCTGCAAAACATTGCTTTTTCTTTGCTTCAAGAAATCTTCTTTGGTCGTTAGTTACGACGCCTCCGTGGCGCAATCGGCTAGCGCGTTCGGCTGTTAACCGAAAGGTTGGTGGTTCGAGCCCACCCGGGGGCGTTTACGTTTTGCCGTCTGGTGGCAAAGCGACGATTCCACGTGACGGTGTCAAAACGTGATTCACGAATCAGGAGAAAGTCCGTCATCGATCTTCCTGCTCATTTCAAAGAAGAGACGTACAGCGTTTTTCACCAATAGGCGAAAGAATGAAATGTGCAAATAGAATGAGACTCTCTCGTGAATAACTAGTAGCATACGACTCTTAAAATTTCATGTTAAATACCGCGAATTTTAGAAAGTTCCAATAAAGTGTAAAACAATTAGTGTGACAGAACCGTTACCGTACGCTGTATGTATCTCAGGCTTAGAGAGATATAGCTCAAGCGACGACTCAAACAATCTTTAATGTTTCAATCAATTACGTATAACATAGAGTATGAAACATGTTTAATTCATTGTGGTTCTACTTGTTACAGTTGTGTGATTATAATTTAGTACTGACTCGAACGTTTTGTCCAAACATGTATCTTTTCCACGATGAATAACAAATTAACAATGATCATCGGTTGTTCGCGAAGCATAAACCGTGGTCATCAAATATAGTTGTTTGCCACGGTTACTTCTACCATGCTGTACCAAAGAAGAGAGACGTGGATACCGATACAAGTGAGGTTCTTAGCCCATACTGATGCAGACAATCTCCTTTGAACTTGGTGACACAAGATCTTTGAGTTGTTATTGAAATATACTGATGTATTTGTGAGACTAGACGGCTGACTGTCTAACACAAAGGTAACCCGTTTTTCTTGGTAATTAATTAAATCTCTAAATAATATTGATAAACATTAATGTACATTGTTAATTTTTCGCCTTGTGTAAAAAGCCGGTATATTCTATATGTACAGATGGCCGTGGTACTCAATAGACATAATACAAATATGAACGCTTTAAATCAACACTGCGAAAAGGTTTTACTTTAAAAGACCATTTCCGTTCATTTTCATTTGTTTCACTACCAAAAATATTATTCCTCAAAATAAATGTTATCTTTGAAACCTATTTAAAAGTATTAACAATGAAATGTTTTGTGAATAAAGAGACTTTTATTTATTCACATCATCTACGATTCGGTTTAGTAAATCACGAAACCCATGCGTCTTTTCGTTAAAATTCGCATGTTATTATTGCTTTCTCAAATGTAGTGTTACATTCGTACAATCCCTAATCTGACACAAACCTTTAACAATGTCATCGAAAACTTTCTAGAAATAGGTTGTTAATTATATATATATACATACATATATATATTTACAATTCTAAAACCATTAGAACTCCTTTGAAGCTAGGTTTTGTTTCGAATAGATGTAACGTAATTGACGGTCTAAGACAGAAATCTCTCGTTTACCAGTAATAGGACTACACAGTAATGAAGTTGCCATGGTGTAAAAGGCTCCACAGGCACATCTACTTGCATAAAGTATATGGAATTTATTAAGACGATAGGGATGATTAATTTTTTTGTTGAATATTATTAGGCAGTAATGAAACTGAAAGTGTAAGTTAGAATATGGGACATGTTTACGAAAACAAAAGATTTAGCAAATAGCAAAGAAACACTTGAGCGTTGTGTCACATAAACTTACGGAAAATATTTTTCGGTGGGTGGCTCAATATATATTATTAACCATTTTTCTCAAATACGACTTAAGAATGTTAGCTTTACTATTACTGATTTTAAATCATAAAGCACAAAAACTGTAAATGAAAATCTCACTTATTCTCTATTTACTCCTTTATTCACTTAAACACTGTGTATGATGAATTTTCGAAAAAACTTTTTAAACGCTAATTTGAAACTTCTTTGCTCAATTTACTTGGGTTTTGAACAGTATCAAAAGTAGTGAATTAAAAATGTGAAACAAAGAATCTAGTAGTTTTCATTTAATAATTCTATATTAAATGACAATAGAAAAAGAATCACGAACTGCGGCAAAAACGTGCTTCGAGGCAATTATAATAGCGATTCGCAATCATGGTGTGAAGATCGAGCTAACTTATAGACTATTATTGACAGGAAAACAGAGCAGACGAAATATTTTTAGAATAGTTGTTGAGAAACCAGTTTACGTATATACAAAGCTTATTAAGGTATTTCTTGAAACATTTTAAAAGGAACGTATGTTTTCTATAGCTGCGCGATGCAAAGACAAAGACGATGATAGAGTAACTGGGAAAGGTTGAAGATGTGAATGAGTTATTTGGTTATTAAGATTTACTGGTGCAATGAACGCGAAGTAAGAAATATTTGAGGAAGTGCATAACGTTCAGTACATAATAACTGAATGATATATGTACCGGGAATAAAAGAACAGCGTGATTGTAATGTAGAATAAGGCTGCAAAACATTGCTTTTTCTTTGCTTCAAGACATCTTCTTTGGTCGTTAGTTACGACGCCTCCGTGGCGCAATCGGCTAGCGCGTTCGGCTGTTAACCGAAAGGTTGGTGGTTCGAGCCCACCCGGGGCCGTTTACGTTTTGCCGTCCGGTGGCAAAGCGACGATTCCACGTGACGGTGTCAAAACGTGATTCACGAATCAGGAGAAAGTCCGTCATCGATCTTCCTGCTCATTTCAAAGAGAGAGAGCGTTTTTCACCAATAGGCGAAAGAATGAAATGTGCAAATAGAATGAGACTCTCTCGTGAATAACTAGTAGCATACGACTCTTAAAATTTCATGTTAAATACCGCGAATTTTAGAAAGTTCCAATAAAGTGTAAAACAATTAGTGTGACAGAACCGTTACCGTACGCTGTATGTATCTCAGGCTTAGAGAGATATAGCTCAAGCGACGACTCAAACAATCTTTAATGTTTCAATCAATTACGTATAACATAGAGTATGAAACATGTTTAATTCATTGTGGTTCTACTTGTTACAGTTGTGTGATTATAATTTAGTACTGACTCGAACGTTTTGTCCAAACATGTATCTTTTCCACGATGAATAACAAATTAACAATGATCATCGGTTGTTCGCGAAGCATAAACCGTGGTCATCAAATATAGTTGTTTGCCACGGTTACTTCTACCATGCTGTACCAAAGAAGAGAGACGTGGATACCGATACAAGTGAGGTTCTTAGCCCATACTGATGCAGACAATCTCCTTTGAACTTGGTGACACAAGATCTTTGAGTTGTTATTGAAATATACTGATGTATTTGTGAGACTAGACGGCTGACTGTCTAACACAAAGGTAACCCGTTTTTCTTGGTAATTAATTAAATCTCTAAATAATATTGATAAACATTAATGTACATTGTTAATTTTTCGCCTTGTGTAAAAAGTCGGTATATTCTATATGTACAGTTGGCCGTGGTACTCAATAGACATAATACAAATATGAACGCTTTAAATCAACACTGCGAAAAGGTTTTACTTTAAAAGACCATTTCCGTTCATTTTCATTTGTTTCACTACCAAAAATATTATTCCTCAAAATAAATGTTATCTTTGAAACCTATTTAAAAGTATTAACAATGAAATGTTTTGTGAATAAAGAGACTTTTATTTATTCACATCATCTACGATTCGGTTTAGTAAATCACGAAACCCATGCGTCTTTTCGTTAAAATTCGCATGTTATTATTGCTTTCTCAAATGTAGTGTTACATTCGTACAATCCCTAATCTGACACAAACCTTTAACAATGTCATCGAAAACTTTCTAGAAATAGGTTGTTAATTATATATATATATATATACATATATATATATTTACAATTCTAAAACCATTAGAACTCCTTTGAAGCTAGGTTTTGTTTCGAATAGATGTAACGTAATTGACGGTCTAAGACAGAAATCTCTCGTTTACCAGTAATAGGACTACACAGTAATGAAGTTGCCATGGTGTAAAAGGCTCCACAGGCACATCTACTTCCATAAAGTATATGGAATTTATTAAGACGATAGGGATGATTAATTTTTTTGTTGAATATTATTAGGCAGTAATGAAACTGAAAGTGTAAGTTAGAATATGGGACATGTTTACGAAAACAAAAGGTTTAGCAAATAGCAAAGAAACACTTGAGCGTTGTGTCACATGAACTTACGGAAAATATTTTTCGGTGGGTGGCTCAATATATATTATTAACCATTTTTTCTCAAATACGACTTAAGAATGTTAGCTTTACTATTACTGATTTTAAATCATAAAGCACAAAAACTGTAAATGAAAATCTCACTTATTCTCTATTTACTCCTTTATTCACTTAAACACTGTGTATGATGAATTTTCGAAAAAACTTTTTAAACGCTAATTTGAAACTTCTTTGCTCAATTTACTTGGGTTTTGAACAGTATCAAAAGTAGTGAATTAAAAAATGTGAAACAAAGAATCTAGTAGTTTTCATTTAATAATTCTATATTAAATGACAATAGAAAAAGAATCACGAACTGCGGCAAAAACGTGCTTCGAGGCAATTATAATAGCGATTCGCAATCATGGTGTGAAGATCGAGCTAACTTATAGACTATTATTGACAGGAAAACAGAGCAGACGAAATATTTTTAGAATAGTTGTTGAGAAACCAGTTTACGTATATACAAAGCTTATTAAGGTATTTCTTGAAACATTTTAAAAGGAACGTATGTTTTCTATAGCTGCGCGATGCAAAGACAAAGACGATGATAGAGTAACTGGGAAAGGTTGAAGATGTGAATGAGTTATTTGGTTATTAAGATTTACTGGTGCAATGAACGCGAAGTAAGAAATATTTGAGGAAGTGCATAACGTTCAGTACATAATAACTGAATGATATATGTACTGGGAATAAAAGAACAGCGTGATTGTAATGTAGAATAAGGCTGCAAAACATTGCTTTTTCTTTGCTTCAAGAAATCTTCTTTGGTCGTTAGTTTCGACGCCTCCGTGGCGCAATCGGCTAGCGCGTTCGGCTGTTAACCGAAAGGTTGGTGGTTCGAGCCCACCCGGGGCGTTTACGTTTTACCGTCTGGTGGCAAAGCTACGATTCCACGTGACGGTGTCAAAACGTGATTCACGAATCAGGAGAAAGTCCGTCATCGATCTTCCTGCTCATTTCCAAGAAGAGACGTACAGCGTTTTTCACCAATAGGCGAAAGAATGAAATGTGCAAATAGAATGAGACTCTCTCGTGAATAACTAGTAGCATACGACTCTTAAAATTTCATGTTAAATACCGCGAATTTTAGAAAGTTCCAATAAAGTGTAAAACAATTAGTGTGACAGAACCGTTACCGTACGCTGTATGTATCTCAGGCTTAGAGAGATATAGCTCAAGCGACGACTCAAACAATCTTTAATGTTTCAATCAATTACGTATAACATAGAGTATGAAACATGTTTAATTCATTGTGGTTCTACTTGTTACAGTTGTGTGATTATAATTTAGTACTGACTCGAACGTTTTGTCCAAACATGTATCTTTTCCACGATGAATAACAAATTAACAATGATCATCGGTTGTTCGCGAAGCATAAACCGTGGTCATCAAATATAGTTGTTTGCCACGGTTACTTCTACCATGCTGTACCAAAGAAGAGAGACGTGGATACCGATACAAGTGAGGTTCTTAGCCCATACTGATGCAGACAATCTCCTTTGAACTTGGTGACACAAGATCTTTGAGTTGTTATTGAAATATACTGATGTATTTGTGAGACTAGACGGCTGACTGTCTAACACAAAGGTAACCCGTTTTTCTTGGTAATTAATTAAATCTCTAAATAATATTGATAAACATTAATGTACATTGTTAATTTTTCGCCTTGTGTAAAAAGTCGGTATATTCTATATGTACAGATGGCCGTGGTACTCAATAGACATAATACAAATATGAACGCTTTAAATCAACACTGCGAAAAGGTTTTACTTTAAAAGACCATTTCCGTTCATTTTCATTTGTTTCACTACCAAAAATATTATTCCTCAAAATAAATGTTATCTTTGAAACCTATTTAAAAGTATTAACAATGAAATGTTTTGTGAATAAAGAGACTTTTATTTATTCACATCATCTACGATTCGGTTTAGTAAATCACGAAACCCATGCGTCTTTTCGTTAAAATTCGCATGTTATTATTGCTTTCTCAAATGTAGTGTTACATTCGTACAATCCCTAATCTGACACAAACCTTTAACAATGTCATCGAAAACTTTCTAGAAATAGGTTGTTAATTATATATATATATATATACATATATATATTTACAATTCTAAAACCATTAGAACTCGTTTGAAGCTAGGTTTTGTTTCGAATAGATGTAACGTAATTGACGGTCTAAGACAGAAATCTCTCGTTTACCAGTAATAGGACTACACAGTAATGAAGTTGCCATGGTGTAAAAGGCTCCACAGGCACATCTACTTGCATAAAGTATATGGAATTTATTAAGACGATAGGGATGATTAATTTTTTTTGTTGAATATTATTAGGCAGTAATGAAACTGAAAGTGTAAGTTAGAATATGGGACATGTTTACGAAAACAAAAGATTTAGCAAATAGCAAAGAAACACTTGAGCGTTGTGTCACATAAACTTACGGAAAATATTTTTCGGTGGATGGCTCAATATATATTATTAACCATTTTTCTCAAATACGACTTAAGAATGTTAGCTTTACTATTACTGATTTTAAATCATAAAGCACAAAAACTGTAAATGAAAATCTCACTTATTCTCTATTTTCTCCTTTATTCACTTAAACACTGTGTATGATGAATTTTCGGATAAACTTTTTTAAACGCTAATTTGAAACTTCTTTGCTCAATTTACTTGGGTTTTGAACAGTATCAAAAGTAGTGAATTAAAAATGTGAAACAAAGAATCTAGTAGTTTTCATTTAATAATTCTATATTAAATGACAATAGAAAAAGAATCACGAACTGCGGCAAAAACGTGCTTCGAGGCAATTATAATAGCGATTCGCAATCATGGTGTGAAGATCGAGCTAACTTATAGACTATTATTGACAGGAAAACAGAGCAGACGAAATATTTTTAGAATAGTTGTTGAGAAACCAGTTTACGTATATACAAAGCTTATTAAGGTATTTCTTGAAACATTTTAAAAGGAACGTATGTTTTCTATAGCTGCGCGATGCAAAGACAAAGACGATGATAGAGTAACTGGGAAAGGTTGAAGATGTGAATGAGTTATTTGGTTATTAAGATTTACTGGTGCAATGAACGCGAAGTAAGAAATATTTGAGGAAGTGCATAACGTTCAGTACATAATAACTGAATGATATATGTACCGGGAATAAAAGAACAGCGTGATTGTAATGTAGAATAAGGCTGCAAAACATTGCTTTTTCTTTGCTTCAAGACATCTTCTTTGGTCGTTAGTTACGACGCCTCCGTGGCGCAATC